>NC_080177.1:9025481-9371731 GCF_950295315.1 Erinaceus europaeus
CGAAGGAATGAACGAACGAACCAGACATCACTCTGGCACATTCACTGCTAGCAACCCAACTCAGGAGAGGGGCAAACACTCTACCCACTCTGCTACCTCCCAGACCACAGCTGTATGATTCTGATGATCAGTTCAGGGCAATGTGTGAGACCCGGAGAGGCTGCCGTGTTTCTTCATCTGCTGTTGTCTGTTTCCTAGTCTTAGAGATCCTACATTCTGTGAGGGGTGGAGAGCTACACATTTCATAGCCAACCTGCAATTTTAAAGGAAATTTGCTTCTTCTGAGTTCAAGATTCCCTTTACGACGTTGTGTAAACTTGGAAACAGTAAAAGCCAATCTCCCTGGTAAATGCCCAGTCTTTCAAGTCTGATCCTTGCTGCCTGGTATGGAGTCCATGTCTGTGTTTGGCCATATTTATTTGTTGATTTATTTTATTATCTTTATTTATTGGATAGAGACAGCCAGAAGTTGAGAGGGGAGGAGAAGACAGAAAGGGAGAGAGAGATTTGGCTGTATTTTTATATTTCCTTTTAAGTTAGAAATGAACATGTAAGTTGAACTATTTTCAGATATTCGTACTTAACCACCAGTTAACATTTTAGTAAATTTCTAAAAAGTAAGGAAATGATAAGCCTAGCTTTAAGCAAAATACTATAGAGGGAAACCAGAATAACTAGCTATAAGGAAGCTCAAGTTCTGGGAAATTTAAGTAATTTGCCCAAACTCACAGAGACCCGCAGAATAAGCACTAGCAAGCCTCTGAATTCTAATCCAATCTCCAAGCTTCTGTTTTAATATGAGGGTTACGTGTTAAACCGTTCTGTGAAAAATAATTGCATTTAACATGAATCCGTGTCATTGGCTAATTAAGAAAAGACTAGCAATGTAATTTCAGGCATTAGTTGTCTTATTGACTCAAAGTCACCCCCATATCATCCTATCCCAGACTACACACAAGGCACAGTAGATATAATTATGGTAAATAGTACCAGGGTAATGCCATTGTCAGGTGGAATAACCTCTCCTGCAAATATATACAATTAAATGCATGCAAAGTCCCTCCTATCAGTGAGTAGCCAACCCACAGAAGAGTTAGTGACTCAGTCAGAAAAAGACCTAACCTTTCAGAGATTGAAAGTCTTTTAAAGGTGGCAGTTTGGGCCACTGCGATGCTTTGCCATGTGGAAACCCAGGTTCAAGTCTGGCTCCCACTGCACTGAAAAGCTTTGGTGCTGTGGTCTTGGTCTCTCTCTCTCTCTCTCTCTCTCTGTGTGTGTGTGTGTGTGTGTGTCCTCTCTTCTCTCTCTCCTCTCTCCCTCTGTATCTCTAAGAGAAACAAAAATAAAGATGGTAATTTATGCTCTACTTCTGTACTTGATTGATGTCTCTTACATATATACTCAAAACCAGAAAACGATCTTTTTACTTGTAAGTATAATTTGATGTTGGCAATCCTATCGGAAGAAAGCATTGTCTTTAAGTATCATGAAAAAATCATGTAGATGGAAAACAACATTGCAGCATTGATTTTTTTTTTTCAGCTGTGCTGAAATCCATCGAAATAATTGTGGTTGTGACTTTTCCCTGCTTACAGAGTTCTGTCGTCAAGATTCTCTTAACGGAGGTACTTCGAGGAAGTTAGCTCCACGTGGCCCAAACCACTGCGCTCTCACCCAACTCTGAGGTGCCTGCGCGAATAAAGAATTGTGTTCCCTCTCCGCTCCAGATCTCCTCTCTCTCTCCTCCGCGTCGCAGCCCGACACCTGGGTATGCCCTGTGAAATCTTCTTTGAGGTGACCCAAGCACCCCTGAAACTTGCCAGTTGTTACAGACCCACCCAAGTTACAGCTTTTCTTTTTTTCTTTTTTTTGCCACCAGGGTTATTGCTGGAACTTGGTGCCTGCACTAGGAATCCACCGATCCTGGTAGCCTTTTTTTTTCTTTCTAATTTTTATTAGATAGGACAGAGATAAATTGAGAGTGGATGGGGAGAGGGGCCAGGTGGTGGCGCACCTGGTTGAGCGCACACATTACAGTGCGCAGGGATCCAGGTTCAAGCCCCTGCTCCCCACCTGCAGGGAGGAAAGCTTCATGAGTGGTGAAGCAGGGCTGCGGGTGTCTCTCTGTCTCTCTATCTCCTCCTTCTCTCTCAATTTCACTCTGTCTCTGTCCAATAATAAGTAAATAAATAAATAAAACAAACAAAATTTAAAGAGAGAGAGAGATCATGGGGAGATGGAGGGAGACCACTCATGAAGCACCCCCTCTTCAGGTAGGGAGCAGGGGCTCGAACCCAGGTCCTTATACTTGGTAAGTGTGCTTAACTGGGTGAGTTACTACCCGGCCCCCACCAGGTTACAGTCACCATTTATTTCCTTTTTTTTTTTTTTTAGATTTTATTTATTCATGAGAAATGATAGGAGAGAGAAAGAAACAGACATCACTAGTACACATGGTGCCGGGAATTGAACTCGGGACCTCATGCTTGAGAGTACAAAGCCTCAACCACTGCACCACCTCCTGGACCCCTGTTCACCATTTCTGAACACAAACGTCTTTCACACAGTCCTGCCTTGGCTGTCTGTGTCTTTTGGCCCTGTTCCTTCTTCTTCTAGCATTTGCCCTTCTTCCGTAGCCAGTCAACAGCGTCAGGTTGAGCCTGATGTAGAGTTTCGAGACCTCCTTTGAATCTGTAGCGGTGGCAGTTGCTCATCACAAGGTGAAGCCGTTTTGTTCAGAGTCACTTCAGACCACCAAGTTGTTTAGTCTTCGTTTGCCCTTCCCCTTGACTCGTATGTGCATGTGAATCTTTTAAAGGTCAGCATTATCTTTTCATTTTATCTGTGCCCTCAGGGCCAATAGTTCCACAAAGATCCGTTAAATCATAGTTTTGTGTCTTAATTGACTAGGAAGGGGAGATACAGAGAGAAGCAGAACACCGCATTGCGGCATGTGTCACTGGGGAGCAAACTCAGGACCTCATGCTTTGGAGTCCAAAGCTCTATCCACTGCACCACCTCTCAGGCCTGCTTTTTCTTCTCATGAGTATTACTTTCTCACATGTGATGTTGGAAACCTAATGTGTGTGTGTGTGTATGTGTGTGTGTGTGTGTGTGTGTGTGTGTGTGTGTGTGTGTGTAATCAGCTACCTGGTTCTACCAGAGAAGTTGGAATAAATTTCCACACACAGGATTTAAAGAATGAATTTAGTTAAAAGGATAGGTAGGGAGGAAATACAGTCCCTTAGTAAGGAACAGCACTGGGACCAGTTAGCAGGTGAACTTAGTCATTTTGAACAACTGAAGTTCTTTGAACTCTATTCTTCCCAGAATACCAGATTAACATAGGCATACTACATGTCTGGGGCTGGGGAGTACGCAGTTGTTTCTGGTCTCACAGGCTTCTTGTAAGCATAAAACTCTCTGTGTTTGGACAAAAGCAAAGTGTCTATGAGATAAAGTCATGAATAATCTTCTCTCCTGCTGGAACCATGGGGAAGGTTCCCTCCCTCACCGCAACTGAAAGAAAAGTGAAGGTTACAGTCCATTCACTTATTTATTTTTACCATATCACTGCTAAGCTCCGGTTTATGGTGGTGTGGGGGACTGGACCTGGGACCTTGGAGCCTCAGGCATTAGAAGTTTATTGTATAACCATCATGCTCTGTCCCAGAAGATTAGATTCCATATGCATGATCTGCACTGTTGCATTAAAGGAAGCTTTCTGGAGCTTCGCAGTGGCACATCTGATTGAGTACACACGTTTCTCTGCGCAAGGACCTGGCTCAAGCTTCCCATCCTCATCTGTAGTGGGGGGAATCTTCATGAGCAGTGAAGCAGGGCTGCAGGTTTCTCTCTGTCTCTCTTCCTCACTATCTCCCCCTCCTTTCTAGATTTCTCTCTCTATGTAATCAATAATAAAAATAATAAATTAAAAAAAAAAAGTCGGGTGATAGTGCGGCAGGTTAAGCACACATGACGGCAAAGTGCAAAGCCCGGGGTAAGGATCCCGATTTGAGCCCCCGGCTCCCCACCTGCAGGGGAGTCGCTTCATAAGCGATGAAACAGGTCTGCAGGTGTCTATCTTTCTCTCCCTCTCTGTCTTCCCCTCCTCTCTCCATTTCTCTCTGTCCTATCCTGTCGTTTTCGACGGGTTAGGTTGTTTTCGACAGGTTATGTTGTTTTCGCCGGGCTGGCTTCACGGGCAGGTAACAGACGATCAGGGACTCATAGTTGAGCTGTACGCAGTATCTCTTTATTCATGCAGGACGCAGCACAATCTAAGACGAGCTAAGCTAAACTCAAGGTACAGTACTCTAAAACTCACAATGCTGTCTTTATATATACTTGCCAAGTAGGGTGGAAACAGGGTGTGACATAGAGAGGGTGGAGAGAAAAGTGACTGGTGACAATCAGAGTGTGACAAGAAGAGGATCAGGGTGTGACAAGGAGGGGGGGTGGAGCAAAAACATATCATGAAACAGTGGGGATTGAACCAATGCCCTGGAGGGAGGTACTTGTTAACAGCGGTTATATAAATAGAATGAAATGGTTATGTAAATAGAATAGTGTTAAGTAGGGGGGATTTAAACCAAATGAAACAGAAGGGGTCTCATGCATACCAACACTATCCAACAACAACAACAGCAATAACAATAACAACAAGGGCAACAAAATGGGGATAAATGGCCTCTGGAGCAGTGGATTCGCAGTGCAGGCACCAAGCCCCAGTGACAACCCTGGAGGCAAATACATAAATAAACAAATAAAAATTAAAATAAAAAAGAACTGCTAGATTAGGCAATAAATGAAGTTGGAAAAAATCAGTTTCGTAAGGTTGCATTTCCTACACGTAACTCATCAACAAAGATACGAAATTCCAGTTGGATGTAATATTCGTAGAAGATGAAACTCTAGAGAGCTGTGACTGCTTGTGTGGGTTCTTAGAGTGAACAAGTCCCTCTTTAAGCAAAACAGCAAAGCCAGAAATCACAAAGGAAAACAAACACTGATGGGAGTTCTGAGGTAAAGGGTCAGCTTTCAAACGTCGGCTTCTACTCATATTCTGAAAGCCACGTGGCCCCTCACCCCACTCCAGCCCCCCCAGCTCTCTTTCAGTCGTTGGGAATCGAAACACCTATTTCAAGAGACACATGGAAAAAATTATGTATTATGCAATAGAGTATACTCAAGATTACTGGGAAACTATGGAAAATAATGCCTTTTAAATACACATTGCTTCAGAGATACAGGAAAATATATTGAGCATCTCATTTGAAAATGTCACTTGTCTAATGTTTGAAAATACATTAATCCTATGTTTCTGACATTTTGGGACACTATGGAAATGTCATTTAACCATTTAAAAAAGGAATGTGACTATGGGGCGGGTGGTGGTGCACCTGGTGAGCGCACGTTACATCACGCAAGGACAGGAGTTCAAGCCCCCGGTCCCCACCTGCAGGGGGAAAGCTTTGCAAGTGGTGAAGCAGGGCTGCGGGGATCTTTCTGTCTCTCTCCCTCTCTATCACTCCCTTCCCTCTCAATGTCTGGCTGTCTATTCAATAAGTAAATAAAGATACTAAAAAAATAAACCAGAGCTGATCAGTGCTCTGGTAAAATAAATAAATAAATAAATAAATAAATAGGCTAAATTAACTAATAAAAAGAGAGAGAAAACAGGTAGACACCAGGTAGACACCAGGTAGACACCAGGTAGACACCAGGTAGACACCAGGTAGACACTGCTGGACCCAGGACTGTCTTGACTGTGCGGAGACCAAACAGACTTACAGATACACCAACAAGCCACTTCATGGAACATAATTCAGAACTCAGGGACCAGGGAACCACGAGGCATGAGATTTAGGGGCCCACCCAGCACAATGCTGTGTCCATGCCACCCCGAGGAGTCCCAATGGAGAGCAGGCTGTGCAAAGACTGGCATGATTGCTTCCGTAACTTCTGAGGAGGTGGCCTGTCTCCCCAGCAGTAGGCGATGAAGCAGGTCTGCAGGTGTCTGTCTTCTCTCCCCCTCCGTCTCCCCTCCTCTCTCAATTTCTCTCTGTCCTATCCAACAACAACAACAGCTATACCAACAATAACAATAAAAACAACAAGGGCAACAAAAATGGGAAAAATGGCCTCCATGAGCAGAGGATTCATGGTACAGGCACTGAGCCCCAGCAATAACCCTGGAGGCAAAAAAAAAAAAAAATTGCAATGCTCTTGAGTCTACACACACAAAACTCAAAAAAGACATGCGTGCATGTCTTTATTAATGGGGATTCTCTTTTCTGCCATCAGTAATTCCCAACCTCTCCGCCCCCTTCCCCCCTCCCCTCCAGGGTTTCACGACTTCAGGGTGTCTTTGGAATAGAGACAGGACCGGCAAGGAGAGAGCGAGACCACAAGAACAGAAGTTTCCCCCAGTGGGGAACCTGTGCGTGCACACGGGTGACGCGGTGCACCATACTACCTGCCAGTCCGCCAACAATTTGTTTGTTTCTGCCACCAGGGTTTTCACGAGGCTCAGAGTCTCCATGATGCCACCACTTCCGGTGGCTATTTTTTCCCCCCTTTTCTGTCCTCTGGATAAAGGGTGAGACAATGACAGAGAGAGAGGGAGATGACACAGTACTACAGCTTCACCCAACAGAGAAGCTTCCACCCCTGCAAGCAATCCATGTGATTGATGACCCCGGGCTCTACTGGCTGTGCTACCTGGAGCCCCGCCCGGTTTCCAAGGTTTTAATAAATTAAAAATGTTTTAACAATAACTATGTTTTTTTTTTATTTTGTTCCAATATCAGTTTTTGTTTGAATTTTTTTTCTTTACTTTTTTTTCTTTTATTGGGGAGGATTAATGGTTTACAGTCGACAGTAAAATACAGCAGTTTGTGTGGTCCAGGAGATGGCACAGGCACTGGATAAAGCATTGGACTCTCAAGCATGAGGTTCTGAGTTCAATCCCCAGCAATACATGTACCTGAATGATGTCTGGTTCTCTCTTTCTCTCTCTCTCTCTCCCTCCTGTCTTTCTCAAGAATAAGTAGTTTCTTAAAAGAAAACTAAAATAAGATAGTTTGTACATGTGTAACATTTCTCAGTTTTCCACACAACACTCTAACCTCCCACCTAACTATGTTTTATCAACAGTTCATGAAGTGGGTATAAAACAATAGAAGCCAAAGCAAACTCTGAGCAGGCTTGTTAAATAATCAAATTACTCAAGTGAAGAAACCGAGATGGCAATATGATTTCAAATTCCTTTCTGCCACCTTGTGGGGACTACTCTTCATTGAAGGCCTGAGATAAAACAGGATCAAAATCTGTAACTGAAGATGAAACTGTTTATAGGGGACATGGCCCAATTGTTTACGTAAATATCTGTTGATCTGCTTTGCTTTCTCTGCTATCGAACACAACTGCTAGGAGGAAAGTAGTGATGTCTACACTTTATATAATGACAATCTGTCAAACTCTAGTGACATATGGGCATATATATATCATTTTTACCTCACAAAAGATCTTATGAAATGGACATTTTCCACACTTCACAAATGAGACAGCTTAGTCACCTGCCAACAATGCAAGCAGCTATTCTAAGTCGTATAAAGGCCAGTGCCACATCTGGGGGTCAGTAATTTTAAACTTTTTTTTTTTTTTTTTAGCATTTCAGTTCCCTTCATGTGCCACCAATTTCATAATGCCTTGCCCAGATGTCTGATTTTTTGTAGGGAATTAACAGACGAGTTTTCTAAGAAAGACTTATATGTGCTTCCATCCATGTACAACTAACCTGGCGCAACCTTGCACAGTTTCCAAGGTGAGACGAGATGCAGCATGTTCAGGGTGGCATGACGATATGATATAGTCTGTATTCCAAGCTGGTCTTACTTTCTTTGAGAGCACACTTTACCATTAGCAAGGGCCCAAGTCTGAGTCCCTGGTCCCCATCTGTAGGGTAATGGAGGTCTGCAGCTGTCTTTCTATCTTCACCTCCCCTCATCTCAATTTATTTGTCTGTCCTATCAAACAAAACAGAAAAAGACCAAAAAGCTGCCAGGAGCAGTGGACGAGTGCTGGCACCATACTCCAGTGATAACACTGACTGCTATTTAAAAAATAAAAATAAAAATAAAAATCTGGGGCAAGGGAAGACAGCAGAAAGGTTATGCAAAAGACTTTCAGGCCTGAGGCTCTAGTGGCCCAGCTTCAATCCTTTGTACATTGCTTCAGAGCTGAGCAGTGCTCTGATAACAAAGAAAGAAAGAAAAAAAAAAAACCTTAATGTTTGGCAATTTTATGACTCCAAAAAGAATACACTGCTGGGGGCAGAGATAGATAACATAATGCTTGTGCAAAGAGACTCCCATGCCTGAGGCTCTGAAGCCCCAGGTTCAATCCCCGGGACCACTATAAGCCAGAGCTCACCAGTCCCCACCTGCAGGGGGAAAGCTTCAAGAGTGGTGAAGCCGGGCTGCGGGTGTCTTTCTCCCTCTCTATCTCCACCTCCCCTCTCAATTTCTTTCTGTCTCTCAAAATACAAATTTTAAATAAAACTTAAAAAAAAAAAAGAATATAATACTGGTCCTCAACTAATGGAACATTATTAAAAAATAATAATAATAAATTGGCCTTCCCCATGCTTAGGTTGGAGAAGCACTGTAGTAAACCTTTTCGATGCAGAGGATTTTCCCCAATTCTTAAGAACTGTTTAGTTTCCCCCAAATAAGGGTCAGGTGATGGCGCACCTGGTTCAGTAAGCACACTAGTCCCCCCATCCCACCCCCCAAAAAAAACAAGACCCCAGCTCTTTCCCCTCCACTTCCTAGTTCCTCCTGTTTTGTTGTTTATTTTGTGTTTATTCCCACCAGGGTGCTCAATGGAGCTGGGTGCCTGCACGACACACCTAACACTCTGGGTACCTTTTGAGAGAGGGAAAGAAAAAGGCAGAAATTGAAAACTAAGTGAGAGATAAGAGACACCTGCAGCTCTGCTTCACCGCTACTGGAGCTTCCCCCGGAAGGTGGGGGACTGGGGGCTTGAACCCCGCTCCTTGCCCATGGCTAACAATGTGCCCCTCTCCCATGTCAGGAACACAACTACTATCAAGTTCCAGGCTGGCAACGTCAAGGACATGACGATAAAGACAGCTCTTTGAGATCCGAAGGCGCACCCATCCCGGGGGGGGGGGGGGAAAATGCCACTGGAAGAGTCAGTAGCCCCAGAGGCGCCGCCATGAAGGCGCGCCGACGCTCCCTGCTGGCCGGCAGGAAGTAGGGCGGTGGCTAGACGCATGCGCAGACTCAGTCCCCGCCGCGGCAGGGAGCTGAGGATTCTGGGTTTTCTGACAGAAGCCCCGCCCCCTATCTCCTGCCTGGCGCTGGTCGAGCTGCGGTCGCTTCCGACCGAGCCGCGTTCTCCTTCCGGGTCAGCCGCTACCGCTGTTTTAAGTGCCGCCGCTGTGGCCGGGGAATTGGGCCTGTGTCTCGGCCGCCGTCCGAGGGGAGCGGGCTCCTCTCGGCGCCGTCTTTTGCGACCTGGCCGTCCGCCCCACGTCGCCGGCCTGGAGGGGCGAAGAAGACGAGGAGGCCAAGGCTTCCTCTGGGGTGAGTGTCTCCCGGGAAGGCTGGGCACCCGCGCCGGTCCGGGCTGGGGGCTGACCCCGGGGGGAGTGGGCGGAGGGACCGGGGTCCGAGGGGCGCGAGCCGCCCCAGGGTCGCGGCGGGGAAGCTCCGAGGAGCCGTGGATCCGGCGCCCTGGAATCCGGCCGGGTCCCCGCCCAGCCCAGCCCGGGCCCCCGCCCTTGGCTCGGCTGCGCTTTGCATCTGCCACGCTCGCCCCCGCCTCTCCGGGGCTCGGTCCGCGCGGATCCTGCGCTGGGGGCGGGGGTGGGGGGGGGTCCCGTCCTCCTGTCAATCAAACCCGGAGCCGGGGTGCCGGCGGCCGGGTCTTTGCGACCCCGCTTCCTCCCGGTGCCGAACAAAGAGACTCCTCAGGCTGCTTCTGATGTGTGTCCTTCCCCCTCCGGGAAGAGGCACGGAAGCGGCCTTTGTAATCTGGCTTCTCGCAGACCTTCCTCTTCCCCCAAAAAGCGGGAGGGGGGAAAAGTCGGGGTTCCTGCGTGCAGAGGGCCACTCCCTTTTGCCTCGACAGAACCTGGCCAAAAGAAACAAACACAACAGAGATCTTGACTCGGCTACCTAGTACTTGTCCATCTTGGGCATCTTGAGTTCTGCACACAAGTTTTACAAGTCAGTTTACTTATTTATTTGCGTAGAGAGAGAAGAAGAGAGAGACATCCGAGAGGTCGTGGGGGGGGGGGGAGGTAGAGATGGAAAGAGACAAGACACCTGCAGCCAGCCCTGCTTCACCACTCGAGAAGCTTTTCCCCCTGCAGGTGAGGACCAGGGGCTTGAACCCGGGACCTTGTGCCACCACCTGACGCCCAGGGCCCCCAAGTCAGTTGGCTTTTTTTTTTCTTTCCTTTTTTTTTTTTTTTTTTTTCCCTTGTTGCCCACTGGAGATCCACTCGATCAGTTTAGGTTACTTCAGAGATCTGCCTGGGTCCATGACTCTGCTTTTGAGATTTCTCTTTCCCCTCCAGGCCCGGGAGCCTTTTGGATTTAGCACAGCTTTTGCCAAGCCCCTTCAGGTTATCTGGAACAGTGAACTGTATATGGTGATTTTTTTTTTTTTTCCCCTTTCTCTTTCCTCACTATTGATTTTTTTCTTTTCTTTTCTTTAATAATACCAGTGTTTCACACATCACAGAGTTCTTGTTTGGAGTGTACGACCATGGTAAGCATACAGGTGCTTAGTAAATGCGCTTTGGGACAGGAATTCTGTCCGTAGAGTTTATATTTTAAAGGGCAGCACATCTCCAGTATGTTCTCCAATATTGACTGGCAGTGATCTCTACAATACACAGTCTATATTCTGTCAGCATCTCAGCAAATGTGCCTTTAACAGGTGATAAGATTATTCTTTGCTTAATTTTCACGTTTTGAAAAAAGTCAGCTCCACTGTTTTTCTCTAAATTGTGTGCTTAGATTGTTACACTCTTTTTATGTTAAAGTAAGTTTAATGGCAGGGGAGATAATTTATTGATGATGGTGGAGGGGGGGAGAGATGAAAGGGATCAGAACTGCCAGCTCCTGCTTAAGGTGGTGCCGGGGGCATGAACCTGGGGCCTCTGGGCTCTTAGGCGTACAAGTTGGTGCTGTAACAGGCTGAACTCAGTTTCCCCAGCCTTCCTGTTTAATTCTCCAGAACTGACGGTGGTGGTTCAGGAGGTGGCACAGAGGACAAAGCTTTGGATTCTGGCCTCACGTGTGTTGCAGTGATGCTCTAGGTACTGCTTGCCTGTCTGTTTTCCCCTTCTTCCTATATTAATATACAAGTAGATTTTTTTATCTTTATTTATTTTCCTTTTTGTTGCCCTTGTTTTTTATTATTGTTGTTGTCGTTGTTGGATAGGACAGAGAGAAATGGAGAGAGGAGGGGAAGACAGAGGAGGGAGAGAAAGACAGACACCTGCAGACCTGCTTCACTGCCTGTGAAGCGACTCCCCTGCAGGTGGTTAAAAAATGTGGTCTGGGAGATGGCTCAGTGGATAAAGTATTGGATTCTCAACTATGAGGTCCTAAGTTCAATCCCCAGCAACACTGTACCAGAGTGATATCTGGTTCTCTCTCTCTCTCCGCCTGTCTTTCTCATGAATAAATAAATAAGTAAATTCTTTAAAAAAAAAATATTTTCTTTATTTTTGAAAGAGAGAGAGAGAAACAGAAAAGCCAAAGCACTGCTCAGCTCTGGCTTATGGTTGTGAGGGATTGAACCTGGGACTTGGGAGCTTCTGTTATGAGAGTCTTTTTGCATAACCATTATGCTGTCTCCCCTACTCAAATAAATAAATTTAAAAAAAAAAAAACTAGCATGCCAAGGAAGCAGTGATGTCAAAGCATAGAGGACTTCTCCAGAGATGTTTTGGTGGACTGTGGAAACACTGATCTTAAGTATTTTCCTATATTGCTACTAGTAACGCCAACCTCATAGGGGGAAAAAAAATCAACATACTTATAATGAAGGCCAAATCCATTTGTTAAAACAGGGTAGTGAAGGGCTTGCCTGGGCATTCCATTCTGCCAGCGGTGATTAATGCCAGTGTAGGTGGTGACTACCAGCGCCTGTCCCAGTAGCAGTGTTAGTAGTAGGCTTGCCATGAAGACCTGTAAGTCTTAATTAAGACATTTCTAAATAGAACTTTGATACTCAGTGTGCTTACCTTGGGAAGCTGCATGGGGAGGTCCCATTCTGCATAATGGTTGAATGTACCGCCACATCTCCAATCTGAAGTTGTCAAGAGGAAAGTCTATCTCCTGGGACCAGGTGGTGGTGTACCTGGTTGAGTGCACAAGTTACAGTGCACAAGAACCCGGGTACGAGCCCCCAGTTCCCACATGCAGGGGGAAAGCTTCAAGAGTAGTGAAGCAGGGCTGTAAATGCCTGTCTATCCCCCTTTCTATCTCCCCCTCCCTTCTCAATTTCTCTCTGTCTCTATTCAATAATAGATAAGTAAATAGTGTTTTAAAGAAAAGAAAGTCTATCTCCTTAACAAGGAAAAAAATATATTTACTAATTTTGGTAGAGAAGAGGACCAGAATGCTGCCCCGCTGTGTGCACATGTGCAGAGCCTGGGCCGTCACATGCAAATCCTGTGTTCCACAGCGCGCGCGCACACACACACACACACACACACACACACACACACACACCACTACCTCCTGGGTTTTTAACCTCAGTGAAGACTGACTATTTTAAAGTTATCCCTGTGACAGCCCCCCCCCCAAAAAAAAAAATCACCTGGCATAAGTAAGGATTCCACCACTATTCTGCACTGGTTGCTCTGCCACAATGTTTCTGTTGGGTTAAGTTATTTTAACAAGCAGCATCTTACTGTGCTGTTTCCTCATTGGCATTAACAAAATCTCTGAACCAAAATGAAATAAAAGGGAAGTGTGAGTCAGTGTTGTCCTGATTTCCTTCACAGTGGCTGTGCTTACATTGCTGCTTTCTTGTTTGCTTCCTGTTCTGGCGATAAAATTACTTCCAAGAGCAAGCTTCAGTTGTTGAAACTGTTTTTTATTATCTAGTGTAATTCTCTTTATTCTTTTTCTTTTCCTCTTTTTTTTTTTTTTTTTTAAACCAGCGTACTGCTCAGCTCTGGCTTATGGTGGTGTGGAGGATTGAACCTGGGACTTTAGAGCCCTAGGCACAAGAGACTTTAAAATTCTTGGTGAAGTAGTCATAAGGTTTATTATTACTTTTTTTTTTTTTTTTTTAAATCAGAGCACTGCTCAGCTCTGGCTTATGGTGGTGCTAGGGACTGAACCTGGGACATTGGAGCCTCGGCTGTGACAGTCTCTTTGCAGAACCATTATGCTATCTACCCCTGCCCATGCGCTTGTCTTTATTTCCCTTTCCTAGGTTCTGTTTATTGGCAGTGTGTCTTCACTCCTGAGCCAACTTTTTTTTTTTTACCAGCACACTGCTCAGCTCTGGTTTATGGTGTTGCAGGAGATAGAACCTGGGACTTCGAAGCCTGAGGCATGACAGTCTATTTGTGTAACCATTATGCTATCTACCCCTGCCCCCTGAGCCAACTTTTTCAGATAGACTGAGAGGAAGAGGCCCTCCCCACACCCCACCCTGCAGCTTCTTCCAGTATGTGGAGGCCTGACTCAAACCTGGGTCGTATACATGACAAAGCAGGTGCACAACCCATGTGAACTATTTTGCTAGCCCCTGACTTTGTTTTACTAGCTTTGTACATCGTTCCCAAGCTATTAGCTTTGTGCTATGATATGTTAACATCCTCTCTCTCTTTCTCATTAATCTTTAGGGTGGGAAAGATGGTGTCCTTGGCATTGCCGTGGGTACCACCCAGGTTCAAGCCTGACCCTCTCCACACTGAGGGAAGCTTCGGCACTGTGGGTCTTTGTCTCTTTGAGCGATAGACTTGGTCAGGTGGTAAAGCAGCTGAAAGACGACATGGTTTATAGTAATTTGGGGAGTGGGGGTGTAGCAGGAAGCACTGTTTCTTTCTCTTAAGTAAATCTGGAAGCTGGAAGTAGTTCACCTGGTAGAGCGCATGCCATTCGAGAGGATCTGGGTTTGAACCCTGGCACCACAGTGGAGCACCATGAACCGTAGGTGGGTGCTGTGGTGTCTCTCCTCCTCTGCCTCTCTCCCTCTAGTTGAAATTAATATCGCCTAGTACTAGTAGGAATCACAGCCCAAAATAAGTAAGTCTTTAAAAAATAAGACTGCAGGGGGTCGGGTGGTGGCGCAGTGGGTTAAGCGCCTGTGGCGCAAAGCGCAGGGACCGGCGTAAGGATCCCGGTTCGAGCCCCCGGCTCCCCACCTGCAGGGGAGTTGCTTCACAGGCGGTGAAGCAGGTCTGCAGGTGTCTATCTTTCTCTCCCCTTCTCTGTCTTCCCCTCCTCTCTCCATTTCTCTCTGTCCTATCCAACAACGAATTGCGTCAACAAGGGCAATAATAATAACCACAACGAAGCTACAACAAGGGCAACAAAAGGGGGAAAAAATGGCCTCCAGGAGCGGTGGATTCATGGTGCAGGCATCGAGCCCAGCAATAACCCTGGAGGAGGAAAAAAAAGAAAAAAGACTGCCAGGACAGCTTACCTGGAATAGCACATGCATGGCTATGTCTGAGCCCCAGGTTCAAGGCTGACCTCCACCATGCTGAGGTAAGACTCAGTGCTGTGCTGTCTCTCCCTCTGCCTCTCTGGCTCTGTCTTTTCCACCTAGAAAAACTCCACACGGAATAGTAAAGCCCCAGTAGTGACCAAAATAACAATTTTTAAATTTTTTAAAAATTATCTTTATTTATTAGTTGGATAGAGACTGCCAGAAATCGAGTGGGGAAAGGGGAGGAAGAGAGACAGACACCTGCAACACTGCTTCATTGCTCACAAAGCTTTCCCACTGCAGGTGTGGGGACTGGGGGCTCGAACCAGGTCCTTGGCACATTGTAACATGCACTCAGCCGGCCCTCCAAAATAACGATTTTTTTTTAATTCTTTATTTATTAGATAAAGACAGAAATTGAGAGGAGGGGGGATAGAGAGGGAGAGAGACAGAGACACCTGCAGCTCTGCTTCACCACTCATGAGGCTCTCCTCGTGCAGGTGGGGGCAGGAGCTTGAACCTGGGTCCTTGTGCACTGTAACATGTGCGCTCAACCAGGTGCGCCGCGCCACCACCCGGCCCAGTAACGATTTTTTTACATAAAGTAAGAACAGCACGAAAGATTGATCAAAATTTTAAGAGAATTGCTATCTGGTGTCACACCATACAATTAAATATTCATTCAGTTGATATTTACAGGTCTGTCAGGGCAGGCACTGTGCTAGGTGTTGGAAATAATAGAGGTAACAACTCAGCTTTATTTTGAAACATTTTTCTGAGTGTGGGAGACCTTTGAAAAAGATATGCGGAACATCTGATACTTCTACAGCACTCAGTAAAAAGAGTAAGGTACAATCATCCAACAGTTTGCTGATTTTGGACTTAAGGATAATACATAATCTCACTTTAGAATACTGGAGACCTAACACAAATTAAGAAGTACTGTGAATTACAACTTTGAACCTTTAGTGATAAGGTAGTACAGAAGGTTAACCGCATGTAGCGCAAAGTGCAAGGACCGGGATCCCGGTTCAAGCTCCGGCTCCCCACCCGCAGGGGAGTCTCTCCACAGGCAGTGAAGCAGGTCTGTAGGTGTCTGTCTTTCTCTCCCCCTCTCTGTCTTCCCCTCCTCTCCATTTCTCTCAGTCCTATCCAACAACAAGCGGCATCAACAACAGTAATCACAGCGAGGCTACAACAACAAGGCCAACAAAAGGGGGAAATGGCCTCCAGGAGTAGTGGATTCATGGTGCAGGCACTGAGCCCCAGCAATAACCTTGGAGGCAAAAAAAAAGATGACAAAGATGTCTGTCTCACATAAATATAATTCTGGAGTAACAAGTACCCTTACTACACACAGTACTTAGTTTCCTATACTCTGTTTTTATGAACCAGATCACTAAGCTACATGAAGTTCAGTGGTTGATGGAGTGGAGGTATGAACTAGGCGTAAGATGACTGTAACGTGGGGCGGAGATGGCTCACCCAGCAAGGTGCTCATGCTGCCAAGCACATGGCCACCTCGTGAAGCACTACAAAAGGAGAAGCTTCACGAGCAGGAAAGCAGTGCTGTGGAGCTCTCTTCCTCTGTCTCTGTGTGTGTGTGTGTGTGTGTGTGTCTCTCTCTCCCTACCTCCTCTGAGAAAAAAAGAGGGGTAGTCTTCCAGGAGTGGTAGAATTGTCTCGGCTTAAGACCCAGCAATAACCCTGGTAACAAGTGAGCAGATTAAAATACATTTTAAGCAGATAAAAAATAAAGTGGAAAATAATGTTTTTGTGAATTCTTTCCTCTCCACAGGACATTGGCTCTCTAGATTATCAAGAGTTGGCAGTTGACATTGAGTCCAAGCTGAGGATGGAAGGCGTGGAACTTAAAGAAGAGTGGCAAGATGAAGATTTTCCAATGTGAGGAGTGATTTCACCAGGGTCCGCTGCTCCGGGATGACATTTTTCAGAGATGGAGATAAGAAGCATAGAGAGAAGAAAGAGTGAAAGAGACCATAGCATATGCTAGAGTGATTCTCTGGTTCTCTGTCCCTCTGCCTCTCATTCTCATGTAAATTACTGCTGGAATTGACAGAAAAATCCTTTTTTTTTTTTTTTTGCCTCCAGGGTTATTGCTGGGGCTCGGTGCCTGCACTACTAATCCATTGCTCCTGGTGGCCATTTTTTCCATTTTGTTCTTGTTATAGTTGTTATTATTGTTGCTGTTGGATAGGACAGAGAGAAATCAAGAGAGGAGGGCAAGACAAGAGGAGAGAAAGATAGACACCTGCAGACCTGCTTCACTACCTGTGAAGCAACCCCTCTGCGGGTGGTGAGCCAGTGGCTCCAACCAGGATCCTTATGCCAATCCTTACACTTGGCGCCATATGCATTTAACCCACTGCACCACTACCCGGCCCCCAGAAATGTCTTTTTAATTAGGGTATCACTGAGCTGTAGCATTTGGTGGTGCCAGGCAATCAAGCCTGGAACTTCTTGCATGCAAGTCCAGTTTGCTGTCTCTCTGAACCATTTGTATTATTAGAGCTTAAGTGTTATCACTTGCATGGTGTACTGTGTTGCTATGACCCTGGTTTGAGCCCAACGTTCACCACATCAAAGAAAGCTTTAGTGCTGTGGCCTCTGACTTTTTCTGTGCTTGTCTGTCTCAGAAAAGAAAGGGGGGAGGGGAGAAAGAAAGAAACATTGCTTTATTCCATTGTCTACATAATTGTTTCTGCAAACTTTTTTTTTTTTTTTTACAAATCTATGAGTTTCTCTCTTAAAAAAATTTTTTTTGGGGATTAAAAAAAAGTGTCCCTGTGTTTTCTAGACCTTTACCAGAAGATGATAGTATTGAAGCAGACATATTACCTGTAACTGGACCTGAGAACCAACCTGGTAAGATCCTGACACTCTTAGTTCCAAAGAACAATAGATTTGAACAGTGCCATAAATGTGTGTGTGTGCATACATATGCACACACAAATATATATGTGTGTGTGTGTGTGTGTATATTCATAAAACATACTCAAATTTTTGTTCTGTGTTAAAGAATAAAGTGAATGTTAAGAAAAACATTTTCTGGAAGCTTTGAGAATCTAACTGTCCAAAAATAGATCCTTAGTTCTATTTTTGAATAGAAAATTCAGTTCTGAGAAAGAGGTGTGAGAGGAGATGGTTTTACTGTGTAAAGATGACTGATTCTAAGGTCTATTATTTAAATAGACATCCTGGGGCCAGGGTGGTGGCACACACTTTCCCGTGCGCAAGGACCCCAGGATAGATTCCACAAAAGTGGCCAGCGCCTGAAGTTCATGAATTACTGTTTGGGGCTTATGTTTGTGTTGTTTTTCTCAAACAAGGATTGGTTAAAGTTAAAGTTTTTTCTCCCGTTCAATGTGATCATCCAAGTATTTTTTTTTTAATCTTTATTTATTTATTTATTGGGTAGAGCTGTCCAGAAGTAGAGAAAAGGGTTATAGAGAGAAACAGAGGGACACCTACCACCCTGCTTCACCACTCCTGAAACTTTCCCCCTGCAGGTGGGGACTGAGCCCGGGTCCTTGCACCTTGTAACATGTGCATTCAGCCAGGTGCGCCACCACCCGGCCTGGATCATCTTCTAAGCATTCTTACGTTTCTTTTCACTTTATTCCTCTGTTCCAGCCACACTAGAAGTTAATGGAAATAAAGTAAGAAAGAAACTGATGGCTCCTGACATTAGCCTGACCCTGGACCCCAGTGATATCTCTGTGTTGTCAGATGAGTTGGATGAAAGTGGGGAGATTGACTTAGATGACTTGGACACACCATCAGAGAACAGTAATGAATTTGAATGGGAAGGTAACTGAATCATTGTTTTTATCTGACCTTTATTAACCTTCCATGTTTTTACACTGGCATTCTCACTAGGAAACAGGATACTTGCAAGAACTTACTTGACCACAAAGCCAGCCAAAATAACTAGAGGATTTATTTAAATAACTCTTACTCTATGACAACTTCTTACATTTGTTAACTAAGAGGGAATTCTGCTAGCCCTGAATATTCCTGTGACTTTCAGAATTGTTCACGGTGGATTACACAGGTGGTTTTTATCTTTCTCTTAATTGCCAATGCTGTAAAGTTGTTTTTTGTTTTTTTTCCCTAATGATTACTGCCAAAGTAATGTTTGATTTTATTCAGCTGATCAACTGAGGGCAAAAGCTTAGAATAGATCTATCCTAGGGGATGTGCTAGATGTTGTGAGGGCTTTGCTGCGAAGTGGTTCTGAAAGGAGTGTTTTTTAGGGTGAGTTTCTTTAGCAGGTTCTCCTGATAGTGTTGTGCTTTGTAAACAGCCAACACCAGTTAATGGGCGTCAGTTAGTTAATCTATATTCTTAGCCCTCAAACAATTTGCTACTAGGAATTCAGAGGAATGTCTTTTTTGGCATGTCTTTTTTGGTCTGCCCCCTTAAATTAGATAACTGCTGTCTTTTTATCTTGAAAGAGCTGTGCTAATTTATGCCTATATTTCATTAACAGTTCTTACTCCAAAGCAGTATGTGGTACTTAATTTCTGCTGTAAAGAACAAGGTCCTTGACAATGCTTTTTTTTTTCCATTTTACTGGTTCAATAAAGTCCAGTAGTAAGCAACATTTTATAAAGATACTGAAATAGTTCTCTGCCTGTGTGTTTTGTCTCTTCTTTCTTTAATGCTGCTGTAGTCATTTCCTGGAAGGATATTTTCCGTTAACAGCTTTGTCTTGGAAACAAACAACTAACAATGCAGTAGGTTCCCTCCTCCCTCCCCCCCATCTTTTGGTAAGGACTCTGATGCTACAATTTTGGAAATCATTACTTCACTACAAAATCAGCTAACATGCAGCCTTGAACTGTAAATCATGCCTGATCGCTGGTGTTTGTGCATTGGCTAATGCTTATTTTAAAAAGACTTTTTTTTTGCATGTGCCCTTCAGTATACCACAAGCAAATTTCTTGTTATCGAACTGATCAAATGAGAAACAATCACTGATTAGTTAACCACTTTCTATCTAGTGTTACAGTGTTTAGGGAAGAATCCATTAGCTCAACCACAAAACGGTCGGCTTTAAGTCACCTAGCTCTCTGGTGACTGTCAAGGACAGTGTTGTGATGAGTAGAGTCTGGAGCGCCTTGTAGGCCCAGTGGGCCGAGATCTTGATGGCTGTATGAATTACCTTCTCCAAACTTGGATACACATCGCACTGTGATAACTAGGTACCTTCAGAATTAGGCAGTACCAAAAAAAAAATGCATAAAACAACTGATTTCCAAAGACACATAATGGCCTTATAGCAAGAAAAAGTCTTTTCTTCCATTTTAGGAAGAATTTAAAACTTCACAAAAGGTATAAAGAAAAATTCTCTGAACAGTCTAATCAGATAGTAAAGTGGTTAACATGTAATTCGATCTTTTTTTCTGCAGGTAGCCGTTTATTTCAAAAAGTCTTTTATCTTGACAGATGATCTGCCAAAGCCCAAAACTACTGAAGTTATAAGGAAAGGTTCGATGACTGAGTGCACAGCCTCGGAGGAGGAAGAAGGACGACGCTGGCGCATGTTCCGCATTGGGGAGCAGGACCACAGGGTTGACATGAAGGCCATCGAGCCCTATAAGAGAGTCATTAGCCATGGAGGTGAGACTCTTCAAAGGTCGTCCAGAGTGTTTTAATGCCTCCTTAGAAATCTAAATTCTTCCATGGACATTATGTAATTTTGAATGTATGGTAGATATTTTATCATGCACCAAGTACATTTTTTAAAACCATATTCTAAAATTGTCAAATACCACGCATACAGTAAGTTTTTGTTACTATTATTATTTTTATTGCCACTAGGGTTATTATTTGGGATTGGTGCCTGTACTACGAATCCAGCGCTTCTGGCAGCCAGCCACCCCCCCACACACACACACCATTCTGTTTTTTATTTGATAGGACAAAGAGAAGTTTAAAGGGGTGCGGGAGAGGGAGAGAGATACCTGTAGACCATTTTTTCCAACACCATTTGTTGAAGAGACTCTGCTTTCCCCATTGAATAGTCTGGGCACCTTTGTCAAAGATTAGATGTCTATAGGTGTGGGGGCTCACTTCTGGGCTCTCGGTTCTATTCCACTGGTCAGTGTGTCTATTCATGTTCCCAGTACCAAGCAGTTTTGATGACAATGGCCCTATAATACAGTTTGAGATCTGGGAGTGTGGTCCCTCCGGTTCTGTTTTCTTCTCGAGATTGTTTTGTTAGTCCTAGGTCTTTTCTGGTTCCAGATAAACATTTGTAGCATTTGTTCTGTTCTCCTAAAAAACAGTGGTTGGGATCTTAATGGAGATAGCATTGAATTTGTAGATGGCTCTGGGTAGTATATTCATTTTGATGATGTTAATTCTTCCAACCCATGAACATGGAATATCTTTCCACTTCTTTGTGTCTGTTTCAATTTCCTTGAGTAGTGACTCTGATTTTCAGTATACAGATTTTTCACTTCTTTGGTTAGCTTTATCCCTAGATATTTTGTTTTTGTTGCTGTAGTAAAAGGAATTGATTTCTGTATTTCAACTTCTAACTTAGTGTTTGCATAGAGGAATGCCACTGACTTTTGAATGTTAATTTTTTTTTTCCATTTTGTTGCCTTTGTTTTATCGTTGTTGTGGTTATTATTACTGTTGTTGAATAGGACTGAGAGAAATGGAGAGAGGAGGGGAAGACAGAGGAGGGAGAGAAAGCTAGGCACTTACAGACCTGCTTCATGGCTTGTGAAGCCACTCCCCTGCAGGTGGGGAGCCAGGGTCTCGAACCAGGATCCTTATGCTGGTCCTTGGGCTTTGCGCCACGTGCGCTTAACCCACTGCGCTACCGCCCGACTCCCTGAATGTTAATTTTGTAGCCTGACACCTTACTGTATGTATTGCCTGATGATTTCCAAAAGCTTGCTGGATTCCTTAGGTTTTTCTTTTTTTGTTTTTTCTTTTTTATTTAGGGAAGGATTAATTAACAAAACCATAGGGTAGGAGGGGTACAACTCCACACAATTTCCACCACCCAATCTCCATATCCCACCCCCTCCCCTGATAGCTTTCCCACTCTCTATCCCTCTGGGAGCATGGACCCAGGGTCATTGTGGGTTGTAGAAGGTGGAAGGTCTGGCTTCTGTAATTGCTCCTTAGGTTTTTCTATGGATACTATCATGTCATCTGCAAATAGGGAGAGTTTGATTTCTTCTCTTCTAATCTGTATCCCTTGAATTCCTTGCTCCTGCCTGATTGCTATGGCAAGAACTTCCAACACTATGTTGAATAGTAATGGTGATAGTGGGCAGCCCTGTCTAGTACCTGATCTGAGGGGAAACGCTTCCAGTTTTTCACCATTGAGTATGATGTTGGCTGTAGGTTTGCTATATATAGACTCCACTATCTTCAGGAATTTTCCATCTTTTCCCATTTTCTGTAGTGTTTTGGTCATAAAGGGATGTTGGATTTTGTTAAAGGCTGTCTCTGCATCTACTGATACATGACCATAGGGCTTTTGGTTTTGCTTTTATTGATGTGGTGGATCACGTGCATCTATGTTCATCAGAGATACCGGTCTGTAGTTCTCTTTTTTGGTTGTGACCCTGTCTGCTTTTGGTATCAGAGTGATGTTGACTTCATAGAAGCTGGAAGGGAGTATTCCAGTGTCTTCAATCTTCTGGAAGCCTTTTTTTGTTTTTTTTTTCTTTATTGGGGAATTAATGTTTTACATTCAACAATAAATACAATAGTTTATACATGCATAACATTTCTCAGTTTTCCATATAACAATACAACCCCCACTAAGTCCTTTCTTGGAAGACTTTTAAAAGTAGAGGTATTAGTTCTTCTCTGTAGAATTCATTTGTAAAACCATCTGGTCCAGGACTTTTATTTTTGGGAAGGTTTTTGATGACTTTCAGTTTCATTAGCTGTGATAGGCCTGTTCATGTTATCTAGTTCCTCTTTACTTAATTTTGGAGTTCCTAGGTATCTAGGAAATCATCCATTTCTTCCAGGTTCTCTAGCTGGTGGCATATAGTTGTTCATAGGAATCTTGCACAATGGGAGTTGGGCAGTAGTGCAGCAGGTTAAGCGCAGGTGGCGCAAAGCACAAGGACCGCCTGAAGGATCCCAGTTCGAGCCCCTGGCTCCCCACCTGCAGGGGAGTGGCTTCAACGCTTGTGAAGCCATTTCTCCATTTCTCTCTGTCCTCTCCAACGACTACAGCAATTAAAAAAGGGGACAACAAAAGGGAATAAACAAAATTGAAAAAAAAAGATAAATCTTGCATGATATGCTGGATTTCTGCAGTGTCTATTGTGATACCTCTCTTTCATTTATGATCCGATTTGTTTGGGTCTTCTCCCTTTTTTGTTCTGTGCGTCTGGCTAAAGGTTTGCCGATCTTGTTCACTCTTTCAAAGAAGCAACATCTTTTGTTTGTTTTTCCTATTTTTAGTGTTTTTTATTTCTGCCCTAACTTTAGTTATTTCTGACCTTCTGGTTGTTGTAGGGCTCCTTTCATCTTCTTCTAGGTCTTTTTTTTTTTTTAAGATTTTATTTTATTTTATTTTATTTATGAGAAAGATAGGAGGAGAGAGAAGGATCCAGACACCACTCTGGCACATGTGCTGCCGGGGATCGAACTCGGGAATCTCATCCTTGAGAGTCCAAACGTTTATCATTGCGCCACCTCCCAGACCACATCTTTTAGGTCTTTAAGGTGTGCAATCACGTTGTTTATTTGTGCCTTTTCTTGTTTCCTAATGTGTGCTTGTATGACTATGAACTTCCCTCTCAGTACTGCCTTAGCTATATCCCAAATATTTTGATAGCTTCATTTTCATTGATGTCTTTTCATTTTTGATGTCTTTCATTTTTGACGTCTTCATTTTCATTGAACTCTCAAAACATTTTGGTTTTTTCCTTTTATTTCCTCTTTGACCCAATAGTTGTTAAGTAGTATACTTTTGAACTTCACATTTTAAATTGTGACTCTTAAGTTACTTAAAAACACTGAACAAATCCCTTCACTTATGCCACAAGTTTACAGAGCACCTACTTTGCATATAAAATTGTCCTCACAATTTTACAAATTATGGGCCCAAAGATAATACAATGAATAAAGACTTGGACTTAGTTTTTTTCCTTCTTTCTTTCCTTTTATTTTTTTAAATATTTTATTTATTTATTCCCTTTTGTCCTTGTTGTTTTATTGTTGTAGTTATTACTGATGTTGTTGGATAGGACAGAGAGAAATGGAGAGAAGAGGGCAAGACAGGGAGGGGGAGAGAAAGATAGACACCTGCAGACCTGCTTCACCGCCTGTCAAGCGACTCCCCTGCAGGTGGGGAGTCAGGGCTCAAACCAGGATCCTTATGCCGGTCCTTGCGCTTTGCGCGTCCTCGTTGAAGGTGGGGACTAGGAGCTTGAAGCCAAATCCCTTGCTCAGTATGACATGTGCTTGAGCACATGTGCCAGCACCTGGCCCCAGCTTGTAAACCTAAAATCCCCAACATTGCATATGCCAAAGTGATACTCAGGCTCTATCCCTAATAAGTAAATAAATCTTTAAAAAAAAAATAACAATAATACCTTGGGCTGGAGATATAGCATAATGGTCATGCAAAAGGACCTTTATGCCCGAGGCACTAACACCGCGGCTTCAGTCCTCAGCACTGCCATAAGCCAAACCACAGGAAAAATCAGTGAATTAGAATTGCTGGATTGTCAGGAGTCATGACCCATTTTTGCACAGGAAAACAAAAATGTGCCGTCACTTTCCCAGTGGCTCAGTATATTAGTCTGTCCTGTAATTAGGTAATATTTGTGTGAGCATTGTGCAGCTAGTGTCCGAGTATTGGTTGTATTCAAAATGGCATTAGTACTTCAGTCCTCCTCCAGCAGGACGGGACCAGAGGCCGTGCAGAGACATTTCCATCTGCTACTCTACTAGCTGTAGTTCTCAGCTTATCTCTAGTCTCCACTCATCTGAAAGTAAATCACAAGAATATTTGCAGTTACAAACCACTGTGATGGTTCATGTGCATGACTTTCAGGTTTTGTTTGTTTTTTTTTCCCAAAAAAAAAGAAGAAAAATCATGCTGGTGACTTTCTCTGGTTTCTCTTTCAGGATACTATGGGGATGGATTAAATGCCATTGTTGTGTTTGCTGTCTGTTTTATGCCTGAAAGTGGTCAGCCTAACTATAGATACTTGATGGACAATCTCTTTAAGTGAGTAGATTTTCACAGAAATTGTTGATAGGATTTGGAGTAACTAGAGCAACAGTTAAAGAAAGTAAATTGCCTGAGTAAAAATTATACTCTAGTTGTGTTTTTATTGTTTTAATCCCTGTTTTTTGGCATTGCACAACTTTTTCAACTCAACAAAGTTTGGTTTTTTTTTTTTTAAGCAGGAAGAGATATTGAAGGTGATCTGTTTCACTTTTCACTTTATATTCATGGACACTTCAAATATGTAGAAAAGACTATATCGGGGGTCGGGCGGTGGCGCAGCGGGTTAAGCGCACGCGGCACAAAGTGTAAGGACTGGCGTAAGGATCCCGGTTCCCGCCCCCGGCTCCCCACCTGCAGGGGAGTCGCTTCACAGGCGGTGAAGCAGGTCTGCAGGTGTCTGTCTTTCTCTCTCCCCCTCTCTGTCTTCCCCTCCTCTCTCCATTTCTCTCTGTCCTGTCCAACAACGAACAACATCAACAATGGCAATAATAATAACCACAAGGAGGCTACAACAACAAGGGCAACAAGAGGGGAAAAAAATGGCCTCCAGGAGCGGTGGATTCATGGTGCGGGCACCGAGGCCAGCAGTAACCCTGGAGGGAAAAAAAAAAAAAGACTATATTACACACACTTAAGCCCAATGTAACTGAACTGAGTTGTGTTATATTTCCATAGTCATTCTATTTCACAAGTTAGTGTGGTTTTCAAGATATTTAATTGGGGGGGTGGGGGTGGAAGTGCCAAGCATGGCCAGTGTTAGAGGCGCATGTGGTGAATATGTTACCCACTTCCACATTGCTTTATACCTCCCGCCTTTCCTACTACCCCCACTTCTTTTTACGGCTCTAACTAACGGCACTTTCAAGGTCTGTTTTTGCTTGTTTTGAGGAAAGGAAATTTGAACAGCCTGTCTTGGTTCTCCAAAGCAGTGTTTCTAAGACACAAATGTCGTTTTTTACAGGTATGTTATCGGCACTTTGGAGCTCTTAGTAGCAGAAAATTACATGATAGTTTATCTAAATGGTGCGACAACTCGAAGAAAAATGCCCAGTCTGGGATGGCTCAGGAAATGCTATCAGCAAATCGATAGAAGGTAAGCTAGTTTGGAGAAAGGGAAGGAAAAAGGGGGGGGGGGGGAGTAGGCTGAATAAGAACATCTTGATACATTATGGAGAAATCAGTTTTGATAGCTTTTATAAAAAATAACTCCTGTAGCATAAAATACTTTTTGTTTATTTCTCCGTATATGTACAACACTTCAAACACTTACCTGTAATTTTCATTTTGGGAAAGAGTGAAGACCTTAGTACATTTCATATATTTTATTACAATCAGAATTGTACCTAATTTCTAGTTTTAACTTGTTTAGCTGTGATCTTTGGATTGAACTCTAGAACTCTGTCATCCTGGGAGTGAATGAGTTAGTCGGACTAATGGAGGTTAACTTCAGTCCTTCAGTTAGTTGGTTTTGACCATAACTAGCTTGAGCTAGTTTAATCAATCAGTTTCAGTAATAAGCTATTTCCTAAATGATATTTTTGGCTAGTTGTAATTTAAAAAAAAAAAGTCCATAATGACCACTTTGTTTATGCATAATATATTAGCAGTTTTTATTTGGTCATGTTACAGGTCTGGTTTTTGTTTTTTACCAGAGCACTGTTTGGTTCTGGTAGTGTGGGGGATTGAACCTGGGACTTTAAACTCCAAAGTATACATGTCTGGTCTGTTTCACATTGTTTGCTCCTGTGGGAATCTCTCCATTCTCATCCTCCTGGCAGCACCTTGCCTTGCTCGAGATAGAAAATGGTAGTGCCAGTCTCCTCGGTATTGAAAAATGAAGAGTTTATTTTTTATTTGCAATTGGCCTCTGTCCCTGCTTAGAATAATTGTGATGGCCAGTACCTATGTGCTATGAGACACTTAGCAACTGTCTATATTGTGGACTTTCATGTCACCAAAAGAAGTAAAGTCTAGGGAGTCAGGCGGTAGCGCAGGTGGCACGAAGCGCAAGGACTGGCGTAAGGATCCTGGTTCGAGCCCCCGGCTCCTCATCTACAGGGGGTTTGCTTCACAAGCGGTGAAGCGGGTCTGCAGGTGTCTCTTTCTCTCCCCCTCTCTGTCTTCCCCTCCTCTCTCCTTTTCTCTCTGTCCTATCCAGCAACAGCAACATCAATAATAACTACAATAATAAAACAACAAGGGCAACAAAGAATAAATATTTCAAAAAGTCTTTAAAAAGAAGTAAAGTTTATTTCATAGCTGGCAAAGTTACTGCTGGGACTTGAGAGGATGAAAACTCTTGAATGGACTGAGGAAGGAGATAGAACTAAACTTTTCGTGTAGGGCAGAGCAGATAGCATAATGATTATGTAGATACACTAATGCCTGTGAGGTCCCAGGTTCACTCCCCCCACACCACCATAGACCGAAGCTGAGCAGCACTCTGGCAAATTAAAATAAATTAATTTCTGTGTAAACTTGCTCACATTTGATGTCTTAACTTTTCTTCTAGCATTAGAACTTGTAAAGCTTTACAGGGGGCCAGGTGGTGGCGCACCTGGTTGAGCACACTTATTACAATGCACAAGGACCCAGGTTCAAGCCCCCAGTCCCCACCTGTGGGAAGAAAGCTTTTTGAGTGGTGAAGCAGTATTGCTGGTGTCTGTGTCTCTCTCTTTCACCTCTTTCCCTCTCAATTTCTGGCTGTCTCTATCCAATAAATAAAGGTAAAATTTTTAAATAGAATAAATAAAGCTTTATAGTAGTTTGCTTAACTTTTTTTTTTTTTAACTCCAGGTTACGAAAAAACCTAAAATCTCTCATCATTGTACATCCCTCCTGGTTTATCAGAACTCTCCTGGCTGTTACAAGACCATTCATTAGGTAATGTTCGGAGAGGCATTGACTTCAACAACAAAAGCACAAAATCTTTGTATTAATTTCTTGCCAGCTTTGTTGGTCAGATATACTGAGGTACTTATCTTTATTTTCTTCCATAGCTCAAAATTCAGCCAAAAAATTAGATACGTCTTTAATTTGGCAGAACTAGCAGAACTTGTACCCATGGAATACGTTGGCATACCAGAATGCATAAAACAGTATGTTTTGTTTTACTTCTTTAACTGTACTGGATCTTTATGTTTTGATGTGTAAAAGGTAAATATTCTTCAATGCAACAATTATATGTATTTTCAAGTATACTATAAATAGATTGTATCTATCCCTAGTTTCATAACAAAGGAGAATGGGGAAGGGCTAGAGAAGTAGCTCACTGGGTAAGATGCTTGTGCACTGGGCCCAGGTTCAAATCCTAAGCCTTGCATGGGAGCACCATGGCATCAGGAGAAACTCTATAGAGTACTGTGTGCGTCTCTGTGTCTCTGTGTCTCTCAACTAAAGTCAGCCCAGGAGCAGTGAGATCACTTGATGACTAAGGCTTCACATCTGCAAGTAATAATACTAAAGAGAACAGGAAAATGAACAATGGCTGGACTGGGCAGTGGCCTACATGGCTAAGTGCACATTCTGCCATGTGCAAGGAGCTGGGTTCGAGCCCCGACTCCCCATCTGCAAGGGGGAAGCTTTACATTGTGAAGCCAGTTCTGCAGGTGTCTCTCTTCTACACCCTCCCCTCACCCACACACTCCTTCTCAGTTTCTTTTGGTCTAATCAAATAAAGAAAAGGAAAAACTGGCGGGGCAGGAAACAATGGGTTTGTCCTATAAGCACCAAGCCCCAGCAAGAACATAACCCCAGTGGCAATGGGGGGGGAGGGGCGGCAAAAAGTCATTTTTGTAACACCTTCTATTAAGTTGAATAGGTAGGAGGATTAGTTGAATAGGTAGGAGGATTCATTTATGTTTTTAGAGACTGATTAACCAGTAAGAGATCATTTCCTGACTATTCAGCATTAAAGAAGATACTCCAAACTTGAACATGTTTCTTCTCAGTGAGTAAACTTAAATCAGTACATCAAATGATGTTACTGGAGTATAGAATGTTATTTATAGGGCCAGGGTTAGATAGCATAATGGGTCTGCAGAGACTCTCATGCCTGAGGCTCCAAAGTCTCAGGTCCAGTCTCCCACACCACCATAAGCCAGAGCTGAGTAGTCCTCTGGTAAAAAATAAATACAGGGAGTCAGGCAGTAGCACAGTGGGTTAACCACACATGGTGCAAAGTGCAAGGACTGGTGTAAGGATCCCGGTTCTAGCCCCCGCTCCCCACCTTCAGGGAGTCACTTCACAGGCGGTGAAGCAGGTCTGCAGGTGTCTTTCTTTCTCTCGCCCTCTCTGTCTTCCCTCCTCTCTCCATTTCTCTCTGTCCTTTCCAACAACAGTGACATCAATAACAATAGTAACTAATAATAACTACAACAATAAAAAAACAGCGAGGGCAACAAAAGAATAAATAAATACAAAATGTTATTTATAGCAGCCAAAACTTAATACTTTTCAAAGACTTAGTAGACTGTTCACATAAATCACTTGGGTATTGTAGTACTCTAGTATAGAAAGTAATCTGTGCGTTTAGTATGTCAAAGCCAGATTCATCACATCAGTTTTGACTTATATTAACTATTTTTGGTTTTGCCTACAAACTTGGGAGTTTATTTTTAGTGCCCTTTCCTGTCTTTTGTGCTTCTTTATAACATGTATATTTACTGAAATAACTCTTCCCCACCAAGGTATGAAGAAGAAAAGTTAAAAAAGAAACAAAAAAGGTATATGCACACCTTGACCGGGTTGCATTTAGACTAGTCCATATGCATTGCACAGACTAACTCTTCCTTCCTGGTTGGTTAGCTTGTAGACAAAGATGATGGCATTTGTAAGTATAAATAGACCCCCAGAACCCAAATACAGGGTGAATCCAAAGTTCTGGTGCTAAACATGGCTTGGATTGACCTTGTCTCAACACCATATTTTTATGCCATTTAGGAATTAAAGGCCACACCACAGCCCCTTCCTCCTTTATGGCATAACTGCTCATGGTAAAACCCAGAGAAATTTTAAAATATTTGAAAACCAGTTGTGGTTAATTAATACTTTTATTTGTTTTATCATTTAAATTTTTAACTTTTCTTTTAAATGTTTATTTTTCTTTTCCAATGAATGATTTTATTCCCTTGGGGGTCTATGATTATATTTGCAATGCAGATATTCTTTGGCTAACCAACATTGACTTTCTCATGCGCTTACATGGCCTGCTAACAGTCAAATTCCACATGTAATGACAATACTTAAAAGGTCAGCATACTATTTAATAGTTGAACACCCTGCTTTCCATCTTAAATTTTAATTTTGAATATTCTTGCTTTGAGCATAGCAAACTATATTATCTGCATAGAGAATGAAAGACAAGTGACCATTTTATATATTCATTTTTGGTAACTGTATGCTTGGGTCTAACTTGTGAGATTTTAACCTTGGCAATTAAGTAAGCAAAACAGTTTAGTAGAAACTTTCTTAAGAATTAAGGTGAATGAGTATCACATAATTAGCACTCATTCTGTGGAATGAACTGTAAGAAACTGCAACATTTGTAATTTTGAATACATCTTGTTGTAGATAAGGATTCATTGACCACACGATGGAATCATAACTTTACATTTCTTTATGACAATTTGCAGTTTAGTAAACATTGTAACATAAAGATGTGGACAGTGATTTTAGATCTGTCTCATTCCTTGCTAGGCAGTGGTGTACATTTGCCAGTCAAGCAGCTGGGATGAAAAATAGTCTATAATGATAGAATATTCTAAAGTCAGTCGCTTCATAGATTTCAAATGAAATCCCTTTACTGATGAAAGCTGCTGTGTGGTACCCCTTGTGAAAGGAGTCTTAGATTCTTTCAGTTACCAGTTCAGGTTAAGGACTTAGGAGTTTGTGCAGCAGATGAGCACTGTTCTGTCACGCTGGAGACCGCACATCCCATCACCAGCGGCACATGTGCCAGTGTGATGTTCTGCTTCTCTCCCATCCCTGTCCCATCCATCAGTAAATAAAGCTTTACAGATAATAGTTTAGGGTGTGTGTGTGTGTGTGTGTGTGTGTGTGTGTGTGTGTGTGTGTGTGTGTGTGTGGCGCTTGTTGGGGGTGAAACTGAACCCCCGCCCCAACCATTTCTACGGGTTTGGTGTCTGCACAGTTCCACTGTTCCCAGTGGCTTTTCCCACTCTTCCTGTGTTGATAATGAGAGGGAATCCGCTGGGAGCCATGGGATTGTGCAGCTCTGAAGCTCTGGCACTAAGCGGGGAAAAGGCCTGTTTGTGCTTAACCTTCGGTAGAATCATACGTTCTTACAGGCACTTTTAAATTTGTATACAAAATATCTAGCCTTAAAAAAACTAATAAAACCTGGGCCAGAGAGATAGCACAGTCCTTAATGTACCAGACCTTTAGGGCTGAGGCTCTCAAAGGTTACAGGTTCAGTTCCTGGCACCACCATAAGCCAGAGCTGAGCAGTGCTCTGGTAAATAATAATAAAGTATTGGTTTATGAAGATTGTTCAGCTGCTAAGAGATCAGATATACATTGCCTGTCTTAGCAGGCTGACTCATTTTAAATATTTATGAGAAAATCAGAACTAGAGCATCACTGACACATGGCGAGGATTGAACTTGGGACCTCACACTTGAAAGTGCAACATTTTGTCCACTGTGCCACCTCCCAGTGTGTTCTATCCCAGTGTGAAAATACTTTTTGGTGTTTTTAATCTTACTGATTCACAACTTTTCAATTTATCATCATCATGATGGTGGAGCTGATCCCAATAACGGAAACAGATCTGAAAATTGCCTTCATACACTATCAGATTGTTGTAAACGTGGCTGCGCTCGTGTTACAGGCTACCATTATAATATTTTTAAATATTTTTAATTATCTTTGTTTATTGGATAGAGTCAGCCAGAAATCAAGAGGGAAGGGGCAGGGATAGAGAGGAAGAGAGACAGAGAGACACCTGCAACACTGCTTCACCACTCGTGAAGCTTTCCCCCTGCAGGTGGGGACTGGGGACACAAACCTGGGTCCTTGTGCATTGTAACATGTGTGCTCAACCAGGTGTGCCACCACCTGGCCCTGAATACATTATCTTTGAAGGGTTGACTCTGTGTGATAGTCACACAGTTCACTTGCCTGGACATTGAGTTTTTAACCTATATGTCTCTAGTAATTGAATTCTTAGGGCTTCTTACCACCCAAAGTAGTGAAAAGCAGTCATAGCCTAGGATCAATAAATACTGGAGGATAGTTATGGAGTCAAAAGATAAAATTTGTATCACTGAATTTTTAAATGTTGATCAATTAGTAGCTTTTTAGTGTTCTAGTTAGCAAAATCATCTTGAGGGAATTGATGTTTCTGCTACCATTTAATATTTTCATAATGCTTGTTGTAGTTGGAACTTTTAATAAAAGTTTATGTGCACTTGTGTGTGAGATATTTTAAAGAAGTAATAATCACATTTCTTGCTGGTTTGCTTTTGCCTTTAAAAATCATTTTTCCTGTTTGGGAAAATGTCTAGTAACCTTTTTACTGCGTCTGCTTCTTTGCAAAGCATTGTTCTTAACAGAAGAATATCCTATGCTGAAAATTATCATTATTTTAAAAAATAGTGCCTTTGTTAATGTCCTGCTATCTTTCTTCTGCATTAAACAGAGTTGATCAAGAGCTTAATGGGAAACAAGATGAACCGAAAAGTGAACAGTAAGTTTGACATCTCGTCCAACCAAGACTGAAGAATGTGGTGATGAAGCAATAAATACTTCCTTCTCTGCATTCATGATGCATTTGTTGACCCTGACGTTTATGTAAATTGTTACAGAATTGACTTTTTCATAATGGACTTTTGTATAAAGGACTGTTCACTGCTGTATTTGTTTAAAAACCTCCTAAAGTTAGCTTTTTACTAGCTAAGTCTATTGTAATCATTTTATATATTTTATACTGCTAAATAGCAGAGAACCACACTTTATATAAAGATGTTTTTGCATTTGTTTATTGAATGATGCATCTTCTTTAGTAAAATATTTATATGCCTAAATGGTAAAGGAAAGAGATAATATATATTTTTATGTCTTTTGAGCAATATTTTTAATGTATACCTGTCTTGGGGAAGAGTGTACAGGTAAAGATCATGATTTTGTACTGTGCATGTTAAAATTGTTTTTGTAAATGGTTAAAATACATTTCCTGGGTAACTTAAAAAATAAATAATAATGTTGCTTATAAGGTGAGAGACAGTTAAACTGGTTCTCATAAATTCCCAAAGGTCACTATATAATCTAAATAGTTTAGTAATAATCATAAGCTTTTTCCCTCTCTCCATATATAGTGTTTCTTAACACAAATACAAGTGCACTGCACACTTTTTCCTTATTAAACTTTAAGACCAGTCAGAAAGCCATCTGTAAAACTAGAGGACTTAAAAGAATTAGGGGCTTGTACATATGTATATATGGGACGTTTCGTCTTCTGGCCAAAAGTCAGAACATTCTGAAACTTGCAAGGTTTTGTTCCTTAATGTGAAGTCAGTTGTGTGTCCAGGGTATCACTCGCCAGGGTGCGTGAGTGTAGTGTAGTATTCTAAGAATGTGATGAGTTATTCACATCACCACTTTCTTTTCTGAAGAAAACAGGCTGCTTTCTTATTATTATTTTTTAATATATACCTGCTCTCAGCATGGGCACTTTACCAAAATACTTCCACAGCAATTGCCTGAAGTTGGATGGCCTAGTCAGATAGAGTGTTGATTGTGGTGATAGTACTGTACATTAAGCTGCTTCTGTACATCTGGGAGCATCACTGTATTGCTGGTTACGCATTTGACGTTGGCGTAGACTTGTTTACTGTGTTAAGTACTTGATATTAAAATATATTGTCCTAATGTTACCAAACAGAACTAATGACCAACACAACCACACAAAGACAACAGATTGGTCTTATATTGTCTCATACCTTTGGCAGACTTGTTACCATCCTAATCTAAAAGTTAATACCATGCCCCAGGCCTTCCTACAAGGTAATGGGAAAAAGTGGCCTAGAGTAGAAAAATTAAAGTCACTATAGAATTCTCTTTCACTTTTTGTCCTCTCAGTCATGAACTTGGCATACTAATCTGAGTCCAGGTGTGGGCCATGCTGGAAGGTTGGGTAAGAGATTCCTTTGTTAGTCTCCTGACTAGGATCTAGGATTTGTAGGCAGATCTTGAACAGATGTCATGACAGTAAATTAAGTCAAAGCCATTACCATTCAGTCAAATCTTAGAAATATTCTGTGTCATAAAAACAAAACTAGCAGTTGTGCGTAACTGAATTCACCACATGGAGATTATATGAATAAAGCATCTTAATAAATTTGACATGAATAGATTCTATTTGTAGAGTGTGTCAAGTAGTCTGTCATCTATAGTCTTACACAAAATGAACTGATCTTTTTATTATTTGGTTTACCTCTTCATTAAAAAGTTTTTCAGTTTGAAATACCTCTTTGTGCTTTGCTGGCCTACTAACTTTTGCAGACACGAAAAACTGAAACGTGGTGCAAAAGTGATGATGTGCTGCCAGTTTTTTAAAGAGAGAGTAGACTATATTAGAACATTAAAATTCAGAGTGAGCAGTGGCCTCAGAGGTTACCCAGTGACTAGAGTGGGACTTGGAAATTCAGTCCCAGGTATGTGCCAGAGTGCACTGATTCTAAGTAAACAAAACAATCCAGACAGAACAATAATAATCCCGCTTGGGGTGTAACAACATGGATTTGCTGTTAATCTCTAGATTACAGGAGACCTACTCCAACCTACACTTGATAGTAGACTCTAGTATAAGAACCCACCCCATAATGTCTCATAACTGTAAGGTTGTTATCAGAAGAAAAGTACTTTGTTTTTGTTTTTAACTTTATTTTAACTTAATGCTTCTGTTACCTTTTTGTCTATTTGGACTGTTAGTACTTCTTTTAGCAAGAATTTTTAGGTTATAACAGAATTATTGGAAAGGAAGATGATAAAGCAATGAAGAAAAAAAGAAAACTACAAAGATGTAAGGGGCTGTTGTCTAAGATGCCACTGGAGGTGTCCCTATTAAGGAAGTACTGTGGGGGGGGGGGGGTACCATTGCTTGTCCAGCAGAAAAAAAAATGACTGCTGTGCATGAAATGGATGAATAAGGAGACTAAAGAGTGACAGTCGAAAAGGCTGAGGATGCCTAGAATCAGAACCCCCACTTTCCTGTTTTCTTTATCTCATATAGATGCAAGTTTGAACAGACTGGGTCAGCAGTTGCAGTGCTCTGATTGAAATTTAGGTCTTAAGACTAGATTATTTTCTATAGTTCACAGTTGGCTGGCAAACGTACCAGCCTTCCATCCTAGGCAACTGCACTAAATATAAGTTTGCCAACTGAATATATATTAGTTGCTAGCTTTTCTACAACAGATTAGTCTAATGTCTCATACTACAGTTTCAGGTGAGAGATCTGCTTTTTGGTAGACTTCTTGTCAGTGGCTGTTTAGCGTTACTGTTCTGATGTGAGCCCTCAAGGGATTTGGAAGTGTTTGACTTACTGCAGAAGTGACTGGTAGATATTGGACTGAGTGGATAGACTAATAAGGTGTATGAAATGAATGAAGCTCTCAGCCTTTCTCCTATAAATGTGGAACATGGTTAACATTGCTCAGAGAGGAGATAGGCTGAAAATAGATAATGCTAGGCTGTTCTATTGTGTTTTCATGCTATTCTCCATAACTTAGTGTGTTGTTTTTTTTTTTTTTTGGTTTTTTTTTAAGATTTTATTTATGAGAAAGATAGGAGAGAGAAAGAACCAGAAATCACTCTGGCACATGTACTGCCGGGGATCGAACTGCGCCACCTCCCAACCACAGATTTTTTTTTTTTGGTAATAAATGGATCATACATCTCAAATTAAATAAAGAGGACTTAATAAGCTCCCCCCCCCCCCTTGATAGGACAGAAAGAAACTGAAAGGGAAAGGAGAAATGGGGAAGAAGAGAGACCTCTATAACACTGCTTCACAGCTCATGAAGCTTCACCCCTGCAGGTAGGGGCCAGAGGCTTGAGTCTGGTCTCTGTGCAGGATAATGTGTGCACTAAACCTCCAAGCCCAGAATTAATAAACCTCTTAAGTTAAATCAACAATGAGAATTTATGTTCTCATAGAAAACAATCGGGTGGCTAGGAAAAAGAGTTAGGATTTCAGGTCTGCGTGGCAAGGTTAGTAAGAGGAGTGAGAGACTACTTGGTATTCAAATACAGAAGAAATTAACCTGTGGAATCTTCAAAACCCCCCTCCCCACCCTAAGGCTCTGAGTGAATTAGAATCAGCTCATTGAAGAGTCCAGTAATGTGTCTTGCCCTTAAAGTTCTAAAAGATAATTATAATTTTAAGGTGACTTTATGTCAGTAAAGGATGTCACTAAAACATGGACAGAAGTACTGTTTTCTTGACACTAATTTCGTATGCTCCGAGAAATAAAACATGCTAGAGAAAAAACAAAACGTTTGCAAAAAAGTACGGTGAAAATCAAGAAATTAATAAAAAGCATTAGGCTGTTCACTTCCAATAATGGTCCAATTCTGTCACAAAATACAAGAGGTTAAAACATTTGGATTCTGAAATGTCTGTGCATGTTTATATGCACAGTGGCTAAGGAAGTACTTAGAAAATGTTAATTAGCTCCAGGACACTTTTTGTATATGGACTTTGTGAAGTTTTACCCCCCAACAGTCTTTTTACATAACTCAAATTTGTAAATATTTGTGGGGTTCAGGGCCACTGGCTTGCATAGTCCTTAGGGTACCAGTCACTTAGAACATGGTTCAAAGATACTAATGCACTTTGATACCTATTCTTACAAAATAACTTCCTTAAGTTCACATGCTACCATTTAAACAAAATGAATGTACTGTGGTCGTTTTACTGCTATTTAGATGACACTGCTATAGCGTGAAAAATCCAGCCCTGATTACTAGAAGATACTGATGTCCCATACTAGGATTGGTCTTGGCTATACTAAAGAGAGGCAATAATTTATTTTCCTTTGACTTGTTAGGAACACAGTACCTTGTATCTTCATTTGTTGCACATCATATTTTTGCAACATAAATGAATAAAATTAATTGGAAATTTTGTTTTGACTCATTTTGTCATTTTATTATTTTAATTCCAGCCTCCTGGGCTGGAAAAGATAGTTCACCTGAAAGGGTGCCTTGCCATGTGCACGGTCCTGGTTTGAGCCCTTGCACCACGTGGGAGACACTATGGCACTGAAGAAAGTCCTTTGCTGTGAGCCTCCACTTCTGTGAATGAATGGAAAAGCTGCTGTGAGCAGTGAGATGAACAGGTACCAGTGCCCCCTGACAATCAGGGCTCCTAAGCATGATCCCTTGTGTGATTTAAGAAGGTGGAGGGTATTGATTTCACCCGGAGTTATCTTGTAAGCCCTTCAGATTGTTTTGGATGTTATGTGATCTTTATCATCTGGTGTTTTCGATTGAGGGGAGTGAAAAGTTTGTTCCACTTTTATTTATTGTTTTTTTCAATTTTTTTTTTTTTTAACCAGAGCACTGCTCAGCTCTGGTTTATGGTGGTGCAAGGGATTGAACCTGGGACTTTGGAGCCTCAGGCATGAGACTCTCTTTGCATAACCATTATGCTACTACCCCTGCCCTTCCACTTTTATTTATAAGCAAACCATTTCACAGTTAGGCTTACTTTAGCTAGTGGGAATCTACATTTGAAATCTGTAGTAAGTGGTTGAGAACATGGCATAAATGGCGTGCCTAGCTGTTACAGACCTGCTCTGAGGTTCCAGTTGGCAGCACTTGTTTTTATGTTCACTCCTTAGTCACTGTCCATCTACTTGATCACAAACAGTTGTATACTGTTGCCTTGAATCCACAGTGGGTTAACTGTACTGGCCACTTGGGGTTATGTAAAGTCAAAACGCATATTGAAGTTTTTGTTTTCCACTAAGCATAGATTGCAAATACAAATTCTCCAAGAGCGGGGGAAATAGTACAGCAGTTGTGCAGTAGACTTTCATTCCCAAGGCCCTGAGGTCCCAGGTTCAATCACAGGCACCACCATAACCGAGTTGAGCAGTGCTCTCCACCTTTCATTTGCCAAAATGAAATAACAAATCTATTTTAAAAGTACACAAATTCACTAAAAGTATTTCCCTCCCCCCTCCAAGGTTATCACTGAGGCTTGGTGCTGGTGCTACAAATCCACTGCTCCACTTTTTTTTTTTTTTTTTTTGCCCATTTTGTTGGATAGGAGAGAACTATACCCTGTAAGATAATTTTTATTCTTACCAGAACACTGATCAGCTCTGGATTATGGTGGTGTGGGAGGGGAAGGGGTGTATCTGGGACCTCAAACCTCAGGCATGAAGGTCTTTTTTTCCTTAACCATTATGCTATCACCTCTGCCCTAATTTTTACCATTTTGTAAACTACTATTTGATTAATATTTAAACATGTCTTGGGAACCAAAAAATAAAACAAAACAACCCTTCTATAATCACAGAATTTGCCTTCAATTTAGTATTGCAGGGTGTCAAACAGTACTATTACCTTGAGTCCACTTCAGAAATAAAAAGCATGCTCCAGTGGCGCAATGGGCTAGCGCGCAATACTTCTTTTAGCGTTTGCCCTTCTTCCGTAGCCAGTCGACAGCGTCAGGTTGAGCCTGATGTAAAGTTTCGAGACCTCCTTTGAATCTGGAGAGGTGGCAGTCGTTGACTATGTGGGTCATAGTCTGTCTGGAGCCGCAGGGGCAGTTCGGGTCGTCTCTGGCTCCCCAGCGATGGAACATAGCAGCGCACCGGCCATGGCCTGTTCGATAGCGATTGAGGAGGGCCCGATCATAACGTGCTAGGTCAAAGCCGGGTTGACGCTTGCAGGGGTCTGTGATGAGGTGTTTGTTCTTGACCTCAGCTGACTGCCAGCTCTGTTTCCAAGAGTCTGGAACAGAGAAGTTCAGTGTAGGCGTAGGGGACCAGATTGGGTGACGAGACGTCAAGCGTTGGACAGGGTGGGCGAAGATATCCGCGTATATTGGCAGGTCCGGTCGAGCCTAGACGTGGGAAATGAACTTAGATGATGCCGCATCCCGACGAATATCTGGCGGGGCGATGTTGCTAAGAACTGGCAGCCATGGAACCGGGGTGGAACGGATGGTTCCAGAAATGATCCTCATGGAGGAATATAATTTGGAATCGACCAAGTGGACATGGGGGCTACGGAACCATCCTGGGGCACGGTGTTCTGCAGTGGAATAGCAGAATGCCAGAGAGGATGATCGTAGTGTGGAAGCAATACTTACACAGAAATACAAAGTGGCCTCACCTTCCTAATTACTCACTTCTGGTAGAGTGGAGTGTTGTCAACTGGCTGAATTACTGTGACCCGCCCCTTCGCCACGCGCAGCGGGCCTGCCACGCCCCCGCCGCTTCTGAGTGGCTAGTGGGAGCTGCGGTGGGCGGGGCTTGCAGACCCACCCACCCCCCGCGTGTGCTTTGTCACTTCCAGGTCCCTCGAGCACTTCCGGGTCAGAGCCTCAGCCCTGGCTCGATTGAGGCGGCCGAAGAGGAGGTCTGGGAAGCAGCCGCCGCCTCCTGGTGGACGTCTGTCGGTCCCGCCGCGGGAAGAACCGTCCCCACAGGTACGGGGCGAGCGGGGTCAGCTGCCTGCTGCCCGCGGAGCGGGGGCGCGGCCGGCGGGGCCTGTCGGAGGGCAGCTGGACGGGTCTTTCCCTCCGGGCCTGAGGGCGGCCCGTTACCCAGGGGAGTGCGGGGGAGGCCGGCAGCCCACCCCGGGGACTGGGTCGGGGCCTCCTCCCGGTGTCTGTCCGGCTGTGAACTCCGACAGACGGACACATTCGGACCACTGCACCGTTGGATCCAGAAGGACCAGGACCAACGCGGAGCCTCATTTGTTTGTTTGTTTGTTTGTTTGTTTCCTTTTCCTGTTTTTTTGTTTTGTTTTTTGGAAGCCCGCTCCGGCTGATGGTGTTGCTGGGCATCGAACCTGGGACCTCAGAGCCTCAGGCAGGAGAGTCTGTTGCGTCACCATGACGCTGCCTCCCCAGCAGAGCGGGTCCCCAACAGTCACGTGGCTGGTGGCGCCCCTATAGGACCCGAACTGGCGGGACCGCGAGCCCCTTAATTTCTTTATTGGGGAGTTAATGTTTTACATTCAACAGTAAATACAGTAGTTTGTGCACGCATAACATTCCCCAGTTTCCCATATAACAAGACAACTACCACTGTCCATTATTATTATTATTATTTTCTTTAAAAATCTCCTCGCTTCCCCCACCCCCACCCCCCGCGTCTCGGCTCGCTTACTAGCTGATGTTTCTTTTGTTCCGTTTGTTTGTAAAATGGTTTTATTTTGCTTAGGAGAGAGCGGGAGCCAGAGCATCACTCACTCCCGGCGCCCACAACAAACACTGCCTGGGATCGATCACACACCCTGGATTTTTCTTTTCCGGTTTTTATCTTATTTTTAATTGTATGTGTGTATTTATTTTTGAATATTTTATTTATTCATGAGAAAGATAGGAGGAGAGAGAGAGAAAGAACCGGACACCAGTCTGGTACATGGGCTCCGGGGGATTGAACTTGGGACCTCATGCTTGAGAGTCATGCTTTACCTCCAGGGCCACTCGGTCCTCCCTCCCTTCCTTCCTTCCTTCCTTCCTTCCTTCCTTCCTTCCTTCCTTCCTTCCTTCCTTCCTTCCTTCTCAGCAGAGCGCTGCTCAGCTCTCTGGCTTCTGGTGGCGCCAGGGAATCGAACCTGGGACCTCAGAGCCCGAGGCAGGCGAGTGCTTCTGCATCACCGCGGTGCTGTCCGCGCAGCCTGTTTACTCCTGCTTGGCTCTTGCTGAGCAGATCCGAGTGAGCGGCGCAAGTCCCCGGCCCCACGGAACTTACTTTCTATTAGAAGACGTGGAAAATAAGATAAAGTGTGTGTGAGAGAGAAAAAGCGTTGATTCCATCAGAGAAGCCCAGCAGGAGGGGGTCCGGGAGTCCGGCGGTAGCGCAGGTGGCGCAAAGCTCAAGGACCGGAGTGAGGATCCCGGTTCGAGCCCCGGCTCCCCACCTGCAGGGGAGTCACTTCACAGGCGGTGAAGCAGGTCTGCCGGTGTCTGTCTTTCTCTCCCCCTCTCTGTCTTCCCCGCCTCGCTCCATTTCTCTCTGTCCTAACAACAACGACATCAATAACAGCAACAATAAAATAAAAAACAAGGGCTGCAAATGGGAAAATAAATAAATATATTTAAAATGTTAAAAAAAATAAATAAAGAGTTCCAGGCCAGTTCAGTTTCCTGGCATGGAGCAGAGCAGTTTTCTGGGGGAAAAAAGTACAGGGTGTGTGGACTGAGAGGTGAATCGACAGGCTTTCCAGCCTGGGGCCCCTAGTTGAGTCCCCAGCAGTGCGTGTACCAGAGTGATGCTCTGGCTCTCTTCCCCTCTCGCATTAATAAATAAAAATCTTAGAGTTTCTGGGCAGAGTTTTTAACACGGCAGTCAGCTTACACAAGGCCAAGAAACAAGGCCAGGAGAAAGAACAGCCTTTACAAAGACTTGGGAAGTGGCGCCGGAGGTGCCACTCCTGGCTGAGCGCACAAGGACCGGGGTTCATGCACCCGTCCCCACCAGGGGGAAAGCTTTGCGAGTGGTGAAGCAGTGTTGTAGTTGTCTCTCTCCCTCTCGATTTCTGGCTGTCTCTATCCAATTAATAAAGATAATTTAAAAAACTTAAAGACTCACGTGAGTCACTTTACAAATGGTGAAGCAGGTCTGCAGGTGTCTATCTTTCTCCCCCCCCCCCCCCCCCCCCGTCTTCTCTCTCCATTTCTCTGTCCTATCCAATGACAACAACAACAATAATTAACTACAACAATAAAACAACAAGGGCAACAAAAGGGAATAAATGCATAAATAAACATATAAAAAAATAAAGACTTGCGTAAGCAGGAACCTGTCTGTCCAAGACTAATGAGGAAGTGGGTGTGTCTGGAAGGGGAGAATGCGTCCTGAATGTCTTGAAGATGGTTAGAAAGGCTGGGGAGACAGCACAGTGGTTATGCAAAGAGACTCTCATGCCTGAGGCTCCAAAGTCCCAGGTTCAATCCCAGCACCACCACAAGCCAGAGCTGAGCAGTTATCTGGTCTCCCTTCACTCTCTGTATCTCTTATTAAAATAAATAAATTCAGAAAAAAAAAGATGGTTACAGCATTTGTTCAAGGTCAGATACAGAGGCTGCAGGTGCACAGCGACTTCAGAAGGCCTTGCCCAGGCTCACGGGAGTCTGGTTGACATTCATTGCTGGGGAAAGGACAAGCAGAGGTGCCAGGAGTGACTTGGAGAAGTCTGTGCCGGTCTGTGAACTTGGGAACCGTGGTACTTGAGGCCGAGAGACTGAGTATCTTCACTGAGTGGGTCTGAATGGAAATCGGCAGAAGGCCCTGCTTGTAGCCCTGAAAATTCAAGGAGAGGGCCCTCTAACCAAGGATAATGAGGATGAGCCAGTTAGATTAACAGAACAACCAAAAAAAAAAAAGTGTGTCCCGGAGGCTAAGCCAGGATGCAAGGCAGCAGTAATGAACTTTGTGAAATGCTCAGACCCAGTGAGGACTGGGAGCTAGAGCCCAGGATTGGCTTGGCACTGCCACTGGTGAAGTCTCCCTTCCTGTCTCCATGAGACCTGGAGACTCTGCGGACTGAGCCTGAGAGAACCTGAGGGTGAAGGGAAGAACAGAATACTCTTTCCTTAAGAGTTTTGCTGCAGGACCAGAAAGTGGTGCACTCGGTTGCGCCCCAGGTCCCTGCTTGCAGGGAGGACACTTCACATGAAGCAAGTGCTACAAGTGGCTCTTTTCCTCCCCTCTCTGTTTTTCTCCGTCCTATCAAATGGAAAGGAATTTAAAAAAAAAAAAAGGGTAGCTGGGAATGGTGGATGCCTAGTGCAGGCACCAAACCAGTGATAACCCTAATGCCAATAATAAAAAAGTTTTTAAAATGCTGCAGAGAAATAGAGTATCGCTGATGAGGGCCATACGCTGGTACTTCTCATAAAGATGGGAGAAGTAGCTACCTGTGTGTTGATAGCAAGTGCGAATGTGAGAGAAGGCATTGAATTCATGGGGTAGCATCCCTGGCAGAAAGACTGTTGGTTACAGATGGAATAGAGCCTGGCGAGTTCAACTGTAGTTACAGGCAGAGTATTATGGGTACATATTTCCAACTGGTTTGATTTTTTTTTTTTTTTTTTTTTTACCAGAGCACTGCTCAGCTCTGGCTTATGTTGGTGTTCGGGATTGAACTTGGAACTTTGGAGCCTCAGGCATGAGAGTCTCTTTGCAGAACCATTATGCTGTCTACCCTGGCCTCAATTTGATACAATTTTGATTCTGGAAGTTTTCATAGCACAGTTTCCACAATAAAGTAGAAAGTTTTATATCACACTTAGCTACATTAATAATATTTGCTATTAACCTTTTGTCATTTATTTACTAACAAATAGTTATTGAATACATAGTAGTTACTTTTTTAAAGTTACTTCATTTCATTATTATTGGATAGAGACTGAGAAATTGAGAGGGTGGGGGAGAGACAGAGAGACACCTGCAGCCTGGCTTCACCACTTGTGAAGCTTCCCTTCTGCAGGTGGGGACCAGGGGCTTGAACTTGGGTCCATGCTCACTGAAATATGAGCATTTAACCAGGAGCGCCACCACCTGGCCCCTTCGTAGGCACTTTTCTAGGTAGTAAATAAGTAACTGCAAAGAGCAGTTCCTGAGGAACCATATGAGTATCTGAGAACAGCATTAGAAGCAAACGCAAGAGCTACCACCCAGGCCCTAAAGCAAGAGTAGCTTTCCAGTGTGCCGAGCAGAGCAAGCGAATGTCTGCTCAGGGACAGTGGAAAGCACATTTGTAGAACTTGTGAACCACTGAGAAGGGCTTTCTCTGTTCTGTAGACAGGATGCTGCCATTGGAGTTGTTGAAGAGATAGGAGAATTGGTTTGGTTTAAAGATTCACAAACTTTATTTCTTTGCATGAAAGAGAAGTCTGTATGTGGTGGTGCAGAACTGAACCTGGGCCCGCCGGCATGCAAGTCCTATGCTCTAACATGCTGAGCTATCTACAGGGCCCCTGATTTAGGTTTCAGTATGGCTGCCCTTGGGGGCTGGGACGGGAGGTAGGGAGACCGCTTAGTGGCCTGTCACTGTAATCTTAGTGGCCGATGATGGTGGCTTTGTATTAGCAGTAGCGTCGGTAAGGATGGAAGGGCTCTGCCTGTCTTTAGACCAGAAGAGCTGAGTGGCCGGCCCAGAGATGGTGTAGTGGATCAAACGCTGGACCCGCACGCATGGGATCCCGAGTTTGATCCCCAGCATTGCATTTGCCAGCGTGATGCTCTGGTTCTTTCTTCTCCTTTCAGATAAGTAATTTTAAATGGAAGAGCTGGAAGGATTAGCTGTCAGGTTAGATGCAGGATGAGAGAAGGTAATAGTGATGAAGGCTTTGCTTTTGTTTGTTTGTTTTTTTTTTCAATATATTTGCCTTATGTTACAATGGCAGGGGAGACTAGAACAGTGCTCCACTCTAGCTTGGTGCCTGCGACTAAACCCTGGGCTTTGGAGCCTCAGGCATTAACGTCTTTATGCATAGCCACTGTGCGAAAAGTCTACAGCCCCAAGTCCACTGACTGAGGTTTTTATTTTATCACTCAGAAATGCTCCATTGATTTAGCTTGCTGACTTTGTGCTCGCGCCTTCAGCACTTCGACGACTATTTTCTGCTCCTCAGTTAAGGAAAGCAGGCTTGATCATGTCAGGGACTCGCTTAGCTCACAGGGAACCACCCTAGGCCCGGCTGACATGCTTTTTTTTTTTTTTTTTTGTCTTCCACAGCCTCTTAAGGACTTTAGGCCTCACCGCACGAACCCCACGAAGTCTGCCTGGGCACACACCACACACAAGATTTGGGTGCCTTCCAGCCTTCTTGGTGTAAAGGTAAGCGGGGCTATGACCCGGGCTTCGGGACTGCCTAGTTTTGTTAGAGGTGTGTTGCGGGATAGCTACATGGGTAGGTCAGTCGTTGGACCATGTTGGACCATTGTGAATGCCTGTTAACGCTGTTCCTGGAAGAGGAAAAAAGCTTGACTAGGGGTTTTAAGCTCATTAAAAAAGCCAATTTAGATTTACCTCTTGGGCTGAAATTTAGTTGTGTGTGTGTGTGTCCCCTTTAACCTGAGCACGGATCAGCTCTGGTTTATGGTGGTGATGGGACTTCAGAGCCTCAGGCATCGAGTCTGTTTGCATAACCATTATGCTGTTCCCCCACTCCATCTTTTCTAAGTAATGCCTCTCCCCCCCCCCTTTTTTGCTTCCAGGGTTATCGCTGGGGCTCAGTGCCTGCACAACGAATCCACTGCTGGAAGCTTTTTTCCCTTTTGTTGTTGTTGTTGTTATTGCTGTTGTTGTTGTTGGATAGGACAGAGAGAAATGGAGAGAGGAGGGGGATGGGGGAGAGAAAGACAGACACCTGCAGACCTGCTTCACAGCTTGTGAAGCGACTCCCCTGCAGGTGGAGAGCCGGAGGCTCAAACCGAGATCCATAGCACTGGTCCTTGCGCTTTGCACTACCTGCGTGTAACCCGCTGCACCACCATGAAGCATTATGCTTCATGCTTTCATAGTGCTTAGACATCTAGAAGTAGAATTCCTGGATCATACGGTATTTGATAGAGGCCATTCTCTGTTGTTTTATCCGGGCTGGCTTCACGGCGGGTAACAGAGATGACCAGAGATACACGGCTGGGCTGAGAACGCAGCTTAATCTTTATTCACGAACGGGCAAATCACCACACCATGTGCTTTTCTCCATCATCCTCTCTCTGCTGCTGCTGCTGGGACTCTGCCCGTCCTTAGCATAGGGGGCGGGGAGAAAGCGGGGCGCGAAACTAGCAAGGGGCAAACCAATTCTTCTCAGAGGTGGGGGGAAGGGAACATACCAACAATTCTCAGCGGTGTGAAGTTATGTGTCATTGTGGTTTAGATTTGCGTTTTCCTAATAATAGGTAACGTGGAGCATTTTTCCTGTGCCTGTTGTCCATGGCTTCTTTGAGAAGTCTTTTCAGATCTTCTGTCCCTCCCTTTTCCCCCCTAAGATTTATGTATTTATTTACTTTCGAGAGGGGTGGGGTGAGGGAGAGAGAGGAGGAGGTAGGGAGAGATGGGGGTGAAGAAGGAGAGAACTAGAGCATCATTTTAGCCCTGCGAGGGAACTCAGGAAGGACCCTGTGCACATCCAACACACTAGCCACTGCAAAATCTCCGCGGTCACCTTCTGCCTGTTCGTTCCTGCCGAGGGTGGATTTGTTGTTGAGCTGTGTGTATTCTTAATACATTTTAGGTATTAAGCTATTACATCTAGGGCATGCAAGTATTTTCTTCCTGTTCCACCTTGTGGTTTCTGTCACAAGACAGACTTTTTTTTTTCTTTATTTCCTTTTGTTGCCCTTGTTTTGTTGTTGTAGTTATTATTGATGTCATTATTGTTGGATAGGACAGAGAGAAATGAAGAGGGGGAGAGAAAGACAGACACCTGCAGACCTGCTTCACCATTTGTGAAGCGACTCCCCTGCAGGTGGGGAGCCGGGGGCTCGAACCGGGATCCTTACACCGGTCCTTGGGCTTCGTGCCGCATATGTTTAACCCGCTGCGCTACCACCCGACTCGCAACAAGACAGACTTTTACTGTTATGGCTGGTGTGTTTATTTCTGCTTTTGTTCCCTTGGCCATTTGGCCATTTGGAGTCAGGTCTCCAGAGACCGTTGTGAAGCTGATGGCGAGCTGCAAGTGTACATTTCCCTCTGTTTGATGGTTTCTTCTGTGTGTGTGTGTTTGTGTGTGTGTGCATGCAAACTCGAGAGTGTGTGTGTGTGTGCGTGTGCGTGCATGCATTCTTTGGTTTTGTTTCCTCATTTTGCCCACATAGATGGTTATCATCCATTATTTGCCTTTCTGCTTCAGAGTTTTACCACTTCTCGACCCACTTGAGTTTCTTCCATTTTGCTGCATAGGGCAAGATTATCACTTTTTATTTTGGGTTGTCAGAAAACTCATGATTCATTTTTACCTAAAAAAACATAGAGAAAAAAATGTCATGACTTTCTAGCAACCCAGTAAGTGAATAATCTTCTGTTGTGTGTGTATTTTAAAGTTATTTTTTTTCAGGTAAATTAAGCTTTATTGGACACAAAAACATGTTAGGAGACGGGGGAGGGAGGAAAGGAGAGAGAGAGAGAGAGAAGAGGACCCACTTACAGGCTTTATGGTCACTTGGTGCTCCCAGGAGAGAGTGCGCCCACAAAGGTTCATCCCTTTAAAGCCAAAGGCCCCACCTACACCTGCAGCCACTCCCATTTCTGGTGGTCCTTCTCTCCTTCAACATTCCCCCGTCTAGGAGCATGGACCCAAAATTCTTTTGGGGGTGTTGAAGGACGGACTTTTGTGCTTCTGTAACTGCTTCCTGCTGACATGTGGGCAGTTGCCTGGTTGAGCCATACTCCTAGACACACCTGTACTGACCCTAATAGTTCCCTAGGAGGGTAAGGGCTCTGGAGAGGTGAGATTTCTGGACACTTCTTGTGATCCTCTGTGCAGGGTGGTCAGGGTGGGATCTGGGACTTGGTGGAGGCTTTATGGTCACATGGTAGTCCTGGGAGAGAGTGATTTTATTCTTTTTTTAAAGATTTTTTTTTAACTTTATTTAATTTGATAGGACAGAGAAATTGAGAGGGGAGGGAGAGACACCTGCAGCACCACTTTACCACTTATGAAGCTTTCCTCCTGCAGGTGGGGACCAGGGGCTTGATCCCAGGGCCTTGTGCATGGTGACATGTGCACCACGGCCTGGCCCCTGATTTTATTCTTTGTAATAATAATAATAATAGTTATTATTATTATTTGCCTCCAGGGCTTTTGCTGAGGTTCGGTGCCTGCACTATGAGCCAACTGCTCCTGGAGGCTGTTTTTTCTCTTCTGTTGCCCTTGTTTTGGATCATTGTTATTATTATTTTGATAATTGTTATTTGTCGTATGCTTTACATTGGTTTGTTCTAGCCCTCCCCTGCCAAGAGAATTGAATCAGTCCTGTTAATTTCGCGGGTCTGCTTGGCCCCGCCCCAAGGAACCCCGCGAGAGTTCCAAAGTTGGAGAGTTCCAGAGTGGCAGAGTGAGAGAGAGTGCTTGCGCCGCCGCAAAGAGACAGCAGAGTTCTGTTTGGTGATTAGTTTGTCTTAGTTTATGAATCGTTGTTCCTGAATAAAGAAATACAGCTTCCCTGCCCAGTCGTTGTCTCCGCGTCTCTGTTACCCGCCGTGAAGCTAGCCCCGCCAGCTAGAGCCGTAAAAATTGTAACAACAGTTATTGATATTATTATTGTTATTGATATTATTATTTTGATAATTGTTTTCATTGTTGTTGGATAGGACAGAGAGAAATCCAGAGAGGACAGGAAGACAGAGAGGGGCAGAGAACGATAGACACCTGAAGACCTGCTTCATCACCTGTGAAGCGAACCTACTGCAGGTGGGGAGCTGGGGGCTCGATCCAGGATCCTTAGGCCGGTCCTTAGGCTTTGCGCCGTGTGCGCTTAACCCACTGTGCCACTGTTCCTTTAATGATTATTTTAACCATCACTGTCTGTTGACCTCTTCTATGTCATTTCTAGTGTTAGTTCTGAGACCTATCATCCTCTCCCCCCCTTCTCTCTCTCTCTTTTTTTCTTCTTACCCCCAGAGCACTCACTGCTCAGCTGTGGCTTATGGTGGTGCCTGGGATTGAACGTGGAATCTTGTGCGTGAAAGTCTGTTGTGTGAACTGCTGTTCTATCTCCTGGACACCCGATCGTCTTCTTCTGGTTTTCTAGTATGTGATGCTCTAGGCTTTAGTTTGGGATTCTCTTAAGTTGATCAAGACCATGGGTGTAGAGGAAGCGGGCAGCAGGGAGGCACTTCCTCTTTAATGGACCAGTTCCTGATCTAAAGTTCACACCTGCTTACTGGGCTGCAGGTCTCTGTCCACAGCCGCTGAGCTCCCCTCTGAGACTTGTTCGGAGCTCCCAGGGAGTGAGGCAGGAGGCGGCCTCAGCCCTGGCCAGGCTCACTGGAGCCCTGCACGAGAGTCCTCACTTTCCCCCCACTTTACCTGTCAGCATGGTCAGTTCCAGCTCCCCTCTCCCTGTTCCGCAGTCTCTGGGAGCCCCTGTCCATCCGCCATCAGATCTGCCGATGCTGGGATCAGCCATCAGTGGAAAACTGTTGAGAATTATCTCTGAAATGTAACTGATTGAAGGTTGTGTTTGGAGGGGAGGTCCTTCTACAGTGGTTTATTTTGCCATATCTGTGATGTCAGAAAGATGTACATTCAGTGACTTTTATGCCTTTGCTTTGTGTGAAGGAATACGAATGCCTATCGGATTGCAGACATATTAGAATAATTGTTCTTTATCATTCTGAAATGCTTATATAGTAATTTGCAGGCATGAAGAGTTCTGTTAGTATATGTTAGAATATATGAGGCAGATTGTGTTACACACATGATTCACAATTTTTAATACCTTCCTATTAAATCTTCAGAACATCAATGCAAGCGTGAATAAGAAAGGCAGTTTCTTCCTCCTGAAACATGGCATATCAGTTATACAGAAATACCACTTTGGGAAACAGTCTTCAGGAGAGCCTGGATGAGCTCATACAGGTGGGAGACTAGAAATTGACATTTTTATTTACATCAAGCTATAATTCTTGTTACATCCCCTCTCCCAGGTGAAGAGGTCAGAGGTTAACTATCTTCAGCTGTTTGGGCCAGCAAGTCAGTATTGAGTTGGCTAACCTCAGACTCACATACATTATGCTGTCGTGACTTACTGAATAATGTTATTGATTATGAGGTTGTTGGGTGGGGGAGTTAGTATCATGGTTATACTCTTGTAACTGAGGTTCTGAGATCCTAGGTTCAATCCCCAGCATAAGCCAGAACTGAGCAGTGTTCTAGGAATGAATGAATGAATGATACAGAGGATAGATAGACCACATCACTGCTCAGCTCTGGTTTATGGAGGTGCTGGGGATTGAACTTTAATCCTCAAGAGTTTCAAACATGAAAATCTTTAGCAGAGCCATTATGCTTTCTCTACCCCCCGCCCCAGCCCAAGAAAGGTATGTTCTGTGTGGCTTTTAAGATAACTTTGGACAAAGGTATTTTGAATTTATATTTCAATGTTAGAAGAATTAACTTTACTTGAACCTCATATCTAAGACTGTATTATTTCTATTTGGCTTCATGTATTTTCAGAGCTTTAAAAAGAATTACTTGTGGGTTTTTTTTGTTTGTCTTGTTTATAAGTATATATTTATAATGTTACTGGTCTGTGAAGTAGGCTGTGTCCAGACAGTACAAGAAAATATTGGCAACTATCTTTGCATCTAAAATTTAAGTTATGGTAAAGGAAAATAAGGGGTTTAGAGACTATGTTGAGTTTTAGATGATAATTTACACTTTTTTTAAAAAAATTATACTGCTTACCATTCTTTCCTAATACATTTTATGAATTTTACTTTATCTCAGTCTCAACAGATCACCCCCCAACTTGCCCTTCAAGTTCTACTTCAGTTTGACAAGGCAATAAATTCAGCATTGGCTCAGAGAGTCAGGAACAGAGTCAACTTCAGGGTAAGGACATCTTCCTCAACCTACAAGCTTGCACTAGTGGCTGTTACAGCATTTTCTAGGACTCCTACAATTTTTTTTTTTTGCCTCCAGGGTTATCACTGGGGCTCGGTGCCTCCATTACGAATCTACTGCTCCTAAAGGCCATTTTTCCCATCGTGTTGCCCTTGTTGTTGCACTTGTTGTAGTTGTTATTGTTATTATTTTCATAGCTGTTGTTGTTGTTGGATAGGACAGAGAGAAATCAAGATAGGGGAAGACAGAGAGGGGGAGAGCTTATAACTAAGTTATACTCTCAATTAAATTGACCCACCTAGTATGTAATGTAGGACTGTTGTTAGATTTTTATTCCACTGTTTCACACATCCACCTGTGTGCTTGGCCACTTGGTTCCCTGGAAAGTTACTAAAATTTCAGACCTCTGAAACATTACCGCAGAAGTGAAGGGAAGTGACCGAGTAATCTGTAGGTTCAGTTGAGGTCTTCAGACCAACCACACCCACCCACAGTTATTTCTCAAAACTTGATGTTACTTCTTACCCATTCTTTTACTCCCTTTTCTTTCTTCTTTGTTTCATTTTTCTTTTTTATTTTGTTTTGGTCTTTTTGTATATTTATTTATTTTGCTAGAGTACTTTCAGCTCAGGCTTATGGTGGGAGGAGGGGAACATGGGACTTTGGAGAGTCTCTTTGCATAACTATTATGCTATCTACCTCCACCCGTTTTTCTTTCTTCCTTTGTTATTTTGCCACCAGGGTTATTGCTGGAGGGGCTTGATACTTACTGTTAGCTGCCTTCTCTCCCCCCTTTTTCTCTATTTTTTTCTTCTTCTTTGTTTTTGTTTTTATAACAAAAGGTGAGAGACAGAGGGAGGCAAAAAGAAAGGAGAGACACAACATTCACCACATGTGAAGCTTCCCCCCTACAGGGGAGGACTGGAGGCTTGAACAGGTGCACTCACTCTATCTACTAGGTGAGCCACCACCAGGCCCCAACTCTCACCTATTCCCATGTAACGTGGCTTATAAACACCTAAAGTCGTTGTGGCTTTTCTAGTGGCTTTGTCTTGTAATAACATAATATAATGCTGTTTGGTTACTATATTTACCTTTTACACCTCCAAGGTACAAACACAATGTAGCAATTAAAAGATAAATATTGATGAAAAGAGATTCTGCTTAGGAGAACCTCAGTGCTTGGGGTTCTAAATTAGTGTATTCTCGGGGCCAGGTGGTGGCACACCTCGTTAAGCATGCATATTACATTGTGCAAGAACCCAGGTTCAAGCCCCTCGTCCCCAAATGCAGCTTTACAAGTGGTGAGGTAGAGCTGCAGGTATCTCTCTCTCTTGCCTCTTGTCTCCCCTTCTCCTCTCAATTTCTGTCTCTCTCCAATAATAAACAAAAATATTTTTTAAAAATAGTGTATTCTCATGTCAATTCATGTTATTTCATGAATCATGTTAATCTAAATATTAGACAACATATATAGTAATCATATATCTGCAATTTACAGTGATTTTAAAAACTGTTTTATTTATTTATTGGATAGATACAGAAATGTAGATAGAAGGGGGAGTTAGAAAGAAAGAATGACTGCCAGCAACACTGCTTCATCCCTTAGGAAGCTTTCCTCCTGCAGATGGGCATGGGGGCTTGAACCATGATTCTTGAGCATTTTAACACACATGTTTTGCTAGGTGCACCACCATCCAGCCCGCTACAGTGAAGTTTTATAGCATTTTAGTTTTACACACAAACACACACAGAGAGAGAGGGAACATATATCACATCACAGCTGACACATTCTCAGCATACGTGAGCCTTCATATCCCGACCATAAATTTCATGAGCATGGCTTGTTCAGATTTTAGGCACAGCTACTACCAAGTGGACGTGACAGTAACCCGCATGTTCAGGGGATCATTGGTTCCACACAAGTTCAGGAGCACCAGTACTGAGCACTGAGGTTAGCATTTAGCTATTGAGCCTTGCAGAGACTGAGCAGATCCCAGGAGCAGATCTAATTTTAAAAATGTGTTCTGCCTCACAACAATTTTAAAAAAAAATGTGTTTTGCATTTACAATTTGTCTTAATTTATAAGTTATTTTCCCCTACACTCCACTGAAACTTGACAAGTTATTTGCTCCTAAACCTAAAACCAAATTTGTGGTGATAGTATCGGTTAGTTTAAAATGCTTGCTTGCTTTGAGACTATAGTGTCCTCACTTCTGTTCTCTGCATCTCTCTCTCTCTCCCTCTCCCCCTCCCCATACCATATTCAGTTAGTTAAGGCCAACTTGTTCTACTTTTTAAAATCTCCCCATTTCTGTTGCCCCCTTGCTGCAACTATAGTGCTAAGAGAAGCCTCTGTCCTCTGGCCTCCAGCCCCACGTCTTCCCTTCTGGGCCCCCATTGCACGCAGTCCCTCCTTTCATGGTGCACTCTCACTGTATTCACAGATGTGTGTTGCTTGATGACAGCAGGACACACACACACACACACACACACACACACACACACCATATAGCCTGGGTGTGTGTGTCTCAGGCTTCATGCTCGTGAATACAACATGCTCACCATGCTCTTCAAAAATGTGTATGTGTCATAGTGGATAATGCCTTGGACTCTAAAGCACGAGGTCCCAAGTTCAGTCTCTAGCAGCACATGTACAGAGTGATGCTCTGGTTCGTATTCTCTCTCTCTCCCATATCTCTACCACAAATTAAAAAAAAAAAAAAAAAGAACTTTTTAATCCTTCTAATACTCAAGTGCACATTCTTGCTCCTAAAAAAGAAAAACACCATAGTGGTCCAGGAGGTGCCACAGTGGTAAAGCTTTGGACTCTCAAGCATGAGGTCCTGAGTTCGATCCCCAGCAGCACATGTGCCAGAGTGATATCTGGTTCTTTCTCTCTCCTCCTATATTTCTCATTAATAAATAAAATCTTTAAAGAAAAAAAGAAAAACACCATATTGTCAATAGGAAGAAAATTAATCTGAATGGCTCACTCATCTGAATTAAGTCACAAACTGAAAGTTTGTAGGAAATGCCTGTTTTTTGTTTTTGTTTTGTTTTTTTACCATTTCAGAAAAGTACATGTAAGATGGTGCTTTAAAAAGCCTTTACAAGGGTGGGGGAGATGGGTTAATGGACACACATAGATGGTTCAGTCCCTTAACCCACCGTCAGCTGGATCTGAGCAGTGCTCTGGTAATTAATTGATTAATTAGTTAAAAACTATTTATGGGGGCTGGGAAATGGCTCATCTGGTGAAGCACACACTTCCTGTACGAGGATCTGGATTGGAGTGCCTGGCACCAGGGGAGCTTCATGGGTGGTAGAGCAGTGCTCCTTTTCTGTCTCTCCCCTTCTCTGTATCTGTATGAATCAGAAAGAGATACATGTATATCAACGAGGAGTTATGGAAGCCCCAACACTGTTTACGGAAAAATTCAAGTGAGCTTTCATGTTGTTGCCACTTGAGGGCAGTAGACACTAACATTGAGATCTCCATACAGTTTTTCCCTCAAATCCAGGTAATTCAGACTCTTCACAGTGCTGAAAATTGTCTGCTAACTAAAATACACTTGTAACACTTATCTCCGCATATTAGGGTTTCTTTCAAGTGATAGCATGGAAACAGAATTATGTACTTGGAGCCCAGGTAGTAGCACACCTGGTTAGATGCATAATTACCACATTCAAGGACCCAGGTTCAAGTCTGCACCCCCCCACCACACCCCCTGCTTTCCACCTACAGCAAGTACCGCCTGTGTCTCTGTCTCTCTCCTACCCTGCCTCCCACTCCCCTCTCCATCCTACCAAAAATGGGGAAAATGCAAGGAAAAAAAAGAGTCATGTACTTGGCAACTATGTTTTCTTAAATTGCTTTGGAGAAAAATGCGGCTTTTCATGGTATATGTAAATGTCTCGTTGTAAAGGGAGAAAATGCGGCTTTTCATGGTGTGTGTAAATGTCTCATTTAAAGGGCTCGCTGAACACGTACCGATTCTGCGACAACGTCTGGACTTTCGTGCTGAACGATGTCGAGTTCAGAGAAGTGACAGAACTCATTAAAGTGGATAAAGTCAAAATTGTAGCCTGTGATGGTAAAAGTAAGTGTTTGCCTGGCTCTTGCAAGTAAAGCTCTTGTTTTTATGGGTCATTAAAAAAAGGCCTACTTTGAAATTAAGGCAGAAAATAGCCAATGGCCCACCACTGGGGAGAGAGACCTGGCTTCTACTGTAGATCAGACAAGTTCCCATTTGGTGGTGTCAAGCATCCCTCTACCTGACCCTAGGTACAAACATCTCAGGGACACATAGGTGCTGCAGCAGTTGAATCTGCGTGAGAGAAAGCCAAGCAAGCCGGTGAACTTCTCTCTTCCCTATTTGCAAATTTTGATGATTTAGCCTTTGGTTTCTTTGTTAGTGGACACAGATACATTTTGTATTTAAAAGGCAATTATTTAAAGCACTTTAACTGGGCGCAAGGACCTTAGCAGCCGTAGATACCCATTCCTCTTCTCTGTCACACAGCTTGTTCAGGTGCTTAAATATCTCAGACTATACATGCGACTTTGCTTTTTGTTCCATGATTGGGTCTCGGTATTTTTGATTTGGGGAGTTGCTTTCTTGTTTGGTTTTGATTGCTCTTTGCTAACTATTTTCTGATCAGAACCACTTGTGTTTGAGTCAGTTAGTCCTAAAATTAAATAGCTCTGCCACTTCCCAAGAAGAGTTTTGAAATGCAACAAAAAGGGAAATGTAGAATACCCCACACTGTTTACAGTCTTAGAAAAATTTCTTTCCAAAATTAAAGCGGCTATTTGGCTTCTAGACTTAGTTTATGTAGTTACAAAAATTCCATTCCAGGTACAATGTTACCTTAAAGTAAGCCCCTCCCTTCCTCCAGCCCCTTTATCTCAAGGTCCTTTGTGGTTTAAAATTTGGAGTTAGAAGGTGGCTTTCTTTTGTATAAATATGTGCAAGGCGTTGTCTTTTTACCTCTATCTTAAAAGTAAAGTTAGTTAAAAATCAAAAAACAAAGAAATAAAAAGTGAAGTTAGTATGTTCCCAAGGTGTTTGTTTCTGCTGGGTCAGCTTCCTTGCTCTCCCTCCTTGATCACGACTACACCTTGGTCAGTTCTGTTTGATTTTTGAAAAGATATTCTTAAAATGAAGTGCTACTTGAATTAACCTTTTCTCTTCTGTTCCCCTAGATACTGGCTCCAATACTACAGAATGAAAAGAAAACAGCGGCTTTTTTAATGCCATTTCTGTTGTTCACTTTTTTTGAAGAGAAGCTTAGAAGAGACTTTTTTTTTAATTTATTCTAACATTGCAGAAATGACTACACTGTGTTATATACCATTAGAGAATTCCACTAGAGAAACTTACAAGTCTGTAACCTCTCACATAACCCTTATAAGACAGCATCAGAGACAACTTTTCTAATGACCAAACATTGTTGCCTCCTCAGACCATTCTTTAATAAATTCATTTTAAAACTCGATGTGAGTTGTAATTGACTGTAATTAAGCTAACACAATGAAGTCTGCTTAGCTTTATCAGTTTGTAACTCTAGCTGGTGAAAGTATCAGTAGGGAAAAACCAAAATCTAGAAAAATCCCTTTTTCAAAGCCAAGGGTAGTCGTTGGTGTGAGACATCTCTTAAGTAGAGGTCACTGAGAAAGGGCTGGACAGTAGTTGGGGAGGTGGCGCGGTGATAAATGAAGCTTTGGACTGTCAAGCATGAGGTCCTGAGTTTGATCCCTGGCAGCACATGTGCCAGAGTGATGTCTGGTTCTTTCTCTCTCCTCCTATCTTTCTCATAAATAAAATCTTTAAAAAAAAAAAAAAAAAAAGGTCTGGACATTGGCCCTGGAAGTGGCACGGTGAAGAGAGCTGTGCCCTCACCAGTGTGAAGGAGAGTTCAGTTCCCAACACTGCATACCCACAAGTGAAGCTCCGGCCACTCTGTCTTCCTCGCTCATTAGTAAAAAAATCTTTTATTTTTAAAAAGAGAAAAAGAAAAGATTAGACAATATGTACACAGCTTCCAGAGCCTCAAAACAAAAACCCTATTTCCAGCAACATGCTGTGTGAATTATTTCTTGGGCAGATTTCAAGCGTTGTAGTGCCATTTCACCAGCTAGTTATTAGATCGTGAATGGTAAGTTGTACAAAATGTGTACCCTGTCTGTGTGCTTGAAGTTTCCCTCTCTGTCAGTCTCTAGGGAATCTGGCAGAGGGCACAGAACTTTGGTGGTAGGTGTGGTGTAGAGCTAGATCCTTGTAATCTTATAATCTTGTAAAACATCATTAAATCACGAATAATAGTCCAGTTCTCAGGTAATACAGGGTATCGAGAGTTTACATCTCATTCCATCAATCAAAGCCAAGCCGTGTGCTTGGGTTCACCACCACACAGGCCTTTGCTCTGACCTGGGTGGGGTGCAGAAGTCAGAGCCTGGGATTCCCTCCATCTGTTCTCAGCTGCCCACACCATGTGTGTCTTCTACCCTTGGCACAGTGTGCCTGTACTTCACTCGGACTGCAGAAGAATCACACTCCTCTGTGCTCTCCCAGTGATTCCAGAGAATAACTCGCTCAGGTGGAAGAAGGCAGGGGGAAAAAAAACACTCGCCTACTGTCAGGACTTAAGAGTAGACTTTGGGCTTTTTGTGATAATGGAGTTGGGTTTTGTTTGTTTTGGTTTTATTTATTTATTTATTGAGATTTTATTTGTTAGTGACAAGGGAGAGGGAGGAAAGAAAAGAGAGCCAGACATCACTCTGGTACCCGCTGCTGGAGTGAACCCAGGACCTCGTGTCCCACCTGTAATTGGTTGTCTCTAGAGGCACTACCTATCTGCTATCTTCACCTGAATGGTGGACAAAAAATGATCTCTAGGTTGGATGCCAAACTGGCCATCGTCTGCTTATTGAAATCAATCTTTGGCTAATTTGAAAGGAAAAATACTTTATCTGTTAGTAGACATCAACATAGTGTCATAAAAGTGTTACCTGCAGTTTTGAGTGAGTCAAAATTTCCACTAATGTACATATTTATGAAATTTGGACTCAGAAATACCGAGCAGAAGGTATAGGAAAGTAGCAAATACAGCTGAGATAACAGGATAGATTACTGGAAGGCTTGGAGGTAAACAGGCATTTTTTTTTTTTTAACCAGAGCACTGCTCAGCTCTGGTTTATGGTGGTACAGGGATTGAACCTGGGACTTTGGAGCCTCAGGCACAACTGTCTCTTTGCATAATCATTATGCTATCTACCCCTGCCCACAGGCAAATTGTTACAGGGCCATTAATGGTCTTTGAAGAGGAAAGACATAAGCTGAAATCTATAGAGAAATGGGAATTAGTTTGACACAGAAGAGTGACTGTGAGAATAAAGAAGAGTCCCAGAGCAGGGCGGTTTTATTGAAGTCAACAAAGCCTAGAATTCAGGCCGCTAACAAACGAATTTGTTAGAACCTACTGACCAGCATGCCAACTCACAGTTAAGTAACAAAGTTGACAAATCAGAAATTTCCAAGCTGGGTGGAACTTCAGAGGCTATGCAGTAACTGCACAGGAGGTGGCACAGTGGATAAGGTGCTGGACTTAGAAGCATGAGGTCCCGGGATCAATCCCTGTCACTCACATGTGCCTAGGTACAGCTCTGACTCCTCTCATAAATGAATCGCACAAAGAAGATGCAATAAATTGAACCTCATGGGCTGGGGAGACAGCATAATGGTTATGCAAAAGACTTGCATGCCTAGAGTTCAGAGGTGTCAGTTCAACACCTAGCACCACCATAAGCCACAGCTGAGCAGTGCTCTGGTCTTTTTGTATCTCTCATTAAAATAAAATTAAATAAAAAACACAAATAAATTCAAAATTCAGTGTTCAAGAAAATCCAAAGGCAGCTAGAGTGATGTTCTGGTTCTGTTTACATTTTTCTCCTGTTAAAAAATACATCAGAGGGAGTCGGGCGGTAGCTCAGCGGGTAAAGTGCACGTGACACGAAGCGTAAAGACCTGTGTAAGGATCCTGGTTCAAGCCCCTGGCCCACCACCTGCAGGAGAGTCGCTTCACAGGCGGTGAAGCAGGTCTGCAGGTGTCTTTCTCTCCCCCTCTCTGTCTTCCCCTCCTCTCCATTTCTCTGTTCTATCCAACAACAACAATAATAACTACAATAATAAAACAACAAGGGCAACAAAAAGGAACAAATAAATATTAAAAAACTAAGGGCAACAAAAGGAAATAAATATTTTTTAAAAATACATCAGAGTGGGCTGCATAAGCACACACGATACCTACCATGTGCAAAGACCCGGGTTTGCACCCCTGCTCAAAGCTTGGGGAAGTTTCACAAGCAGTGAAGCAAGTCCTGCAGGTGCCTCTCTGTTTCTTCCCCTTCACGGTTGATTTCTCTGTCTCCAACAAATGAATAAATAAAAGATTGATATATATTATATATATATATATATATATTTTTTTTTTTTTTAATGATCTTGCAGTCTTTGTTTTGGCAGCCCATTCTAAATAATGCCTTGTAAGTTGGTAAAAACTCATCCAACTGCTTGTCTTTCACATTTTCTAGCTGTAAAGGGGTTGGGATAACCCATTTCATCTTCTAAGAGACACAGGAACTTGGCGACATGCAACAAGAGCACTGCACAGAAGAATGCTCCGCACCTAGTTCTCCTGAATGCCCCAACTCTCCTATTTGATTCTGTGAGCCTTCAAACATTCTTATTCCTGGAGAGCTTGATTTCAAAACTTAACTCTTCCGCCCCTGGGAGTTAAATCAACCTCTGCTTCCCAGATATTTTTTAATATTTTCTTTTTTAATTGGCTAGAGACAGAGAAATTGAGAGTGGACAGGGAGAGACAGAGAGACACCCGCAGCCCCCCTTCATCATTTGTGAAGCTTTCCCCCTGCAGGTGGGGACCAGGGGCTTGAACCCGGGTCCTTGTGCACTGTGATGTGTGTGCTTAAACAGATGCACCATCACCTGACCCATTTTTTATAATCTCAAAATCAGATATGAAAAAAGTACTAAAGTTTCGAGAGCAAGAGAAGGGGAAATGATTAGAAAAACAGGTGGCATAATTCTATTTTTTTTTAAATATTTTATTTTATTTATTTATTCCCTTTTGTTGCCCTTGTTTTATTGTTGTAGTTATTATTTTTGTTGTCGTCGTTGTTGGATAGGACAGAGAGAAACAGAGAGAGGAGGGGAAGACAGAGAGGAGGAGAGAAAGACAGACACCTGCAGACCTGCTTCACCGCCTGTGAAGCGACTCCCCTGCAGGTGGGGAGCCGGGGCCCGAACCGGGATCCTTATGCCGGTCCTTGTGCTTTGCGCCACCTGCGCTTAACCCGCTGTGCTACAGCCCGACTCCCCTGGCATAATTCTATTTTTATAAAGCAAATGGTCATGACTGATCAGTCTCTTTTTTCCCTCCACAACCCACATCAAGTCCTTCTGTCTTCAGTCATGCACCTTAGCTGAACAGAATTCCTTTTCTGGTTGGGAGACCTTAAACTCCATTCTAGAAATACCTATGTCCTTACTTCTCCAACTATGTGTGTTACTGCAACCTTCCGTTGACATCTACAACCGAACAAGGAGGTACCACGGAGCTCTGCGAAGTTCCCTCCATTGCTGACCACTAGCCATGTTTTCCTTTGTTTGGGAATGCTGAGTTCTAACTGTAAACAAAAGGAATTGGGGACCATGCAAGTAATTGCCATATGGATGATGTTATCAGCACACAACTGACACGTAGCATAGGATGTAAACTCAAAAGGATTTTTTTTTTTTAACATGATTGGCTAGAGACAGAGAAATTGAGGGGGAGGGAGGTAGAGGGGGAAAGACAAATCGAGAGGGTAGGGGAGATAGAGACAGAGACACCTGCAGCCCTGCTTCACCACCCGTGAGGCTTTCCCCCTGCAGGTGGGGACCAGGGGCTTGAACCCAGGCCCTTACTGTAATGTGCCAAGAGAGCTCTACTTCACTAGGTAGACTGGATAGCAAATATCAAATATATCAAGTCCTAACCCCTGGAATATGTGTTTCCTTAGATGAGGAAACTGGGGCCAGGCGGTGGCGTACCTGCTGAGTGCACATGTTACAATGCTCAAGGATCCAGGTTCAAACCCCCAGCCCTCTCCTGCAGGCGAGGCGGAAAGCTTCATGAGTGATCAAGCAGGGCTGCAGGTGTCTCTCTTGCTCTTTTTTTTTTTTTTTTTTTTTTCAAACCAGAGCACTGTTCAGCTCTGGCTTATGGGGATGCAGGAGATCAAACCTAGAACTTCAGAGACAGGCATGAGAGTGTTTGCATAGCTATTATGCTATCTACCCTTCACCCCTTCTCGCCTCTATTTCCACTTCCCTCTGGATTTCTCTGTCTCTATCCAATAAAATAAATAAATTCTCCTAATGTGATTTTTTTTTTTTTTTGGACTCCAGGAAATTGAGATGGAAGAGGGAGAGAGAGGGAGTGATAAAAAAAAATACCAGCAGCCCTGCTTCACCACTTGTGAAGCTTCCCCCCTGCAGGTGGGGACCAGATGCTTGAACCTGGTTGCTGTAATGTGTGCTCTACTGGCTGTGACACTGACCAGCCCCTCTATCTCTCTATTTGAAGAACTTAAAGAACAGAAAGGTTGAGTGTTGTATGCTTTACATTGGGTTCTAGTTCTCCCCCGCCAAGAGAATTAGATCAGTCCAGTTAATTTCGCGGCCCGCTTGGCCCCGCCCCGAAGGAAACCCGCCAGAGTTCGAGAGTTCCAGAGTAAGAGAGAGAGTGCTTGCGCCGCCGCAAAGAGACAGCAGAGTTCTGTTTGGTGATTAGTTTGCCTTAGTTTATGAATCGTTGTTCCTGAATAAAGAAATACAGCTGCCCTGCCCAGCCGTTGTCTCCGCGTCTCTGTTACCCGCCCGTGAAGCTAGACCCGCCCGGCAAGAGCCGCAAAATTTTAACAACAGTTGAGGTTCCTGCAGTAGAGCAGCGGGTTAAGCGCAGGTGGCACAAAGCGTAAAGACCAGCGTAAGGATCCCAGTTCGAGCCCCCGACTCCCCACCTGCAGGGGAGTCGCTTCACAGGCGGTGAAGCAGGTCTGCAGGTGTCTGTCTTTCTCTCCCCCTCTCTGTCTTCCCCTTCCTCTCTCCATTTCTCTCCGTCCTATCCAACAATGAACGACGTCAACAACAACAATAATAACCACAACAAGGCTACAACAACAAGGGCAACAAAAAGGGGGGGAAAAATGGCCTCCAGGAGCAGTGGATTCATGGTGCAGGCAGTGAGTCCCAGCAGTAACCTTGGAGGAAAAAAAAAAAAAACAGAATAGAAAGGTTGGGCCAGGAGCAGTGGAATCATGAATGCTGGAGCCCCAGCATTAAGAGGAGGAAAGGAGAAGAGGGAAGAGAAGGAAAAAGAAGAGGAGGGGATGGAGGAAGGGAGGAAGGAAAAAGAAAGAAGGAAGGGGGGCCGGGTGGTAGCACACCTGGTTAAACGCACACGTTACAATGTACAAGGTCCTGGGTTCAAGCCCCTGGTCCCCACCTGCAAGGGGGGGAGGGGGAGCTTCCCAAGTGGAGAAGCTGGGGTGCAGGTGTCTCTCTGTCTTTAGCCCTCTTTATCTCCCCCTTTCCTCTCAATTTCTCTCTGCCTCTATGCAATAACAAATATTTAAAATAAAAAGAAATTAATACTTCCAAAAACCTTTTACAGTGACCCAGGAGGTGGCAGAATGGATAAAGCATTGAACTCTCAAGCGTGGGTCCCTGAGTTTGATCCCCAGCATGACATGACAGAGTGATACTGGGTTTCTCCTTTCTCGCCACCTCCTCTTCCCATCCTACCTCCACCCCAAGATTTAGTCTGTGGCTAGATTTCATTTTACCTTCTGCCACACCATCTTCCCTTTCTTTCTTTCTCTCTTTCTTTCTCTCTTTCTTCCCTTTTGTTGCCCTTGTTGTTTTATTATTGTAGTTATTATTGTTGTCGTCGTTGTTGGATAGGACAGAGAGGAAGGGGAGAGAAAGATAGACACCTGCAGACCTGCTTCATTGCCTGTGAAGCGACTCCCCTGCAGGTGGAGAGCTGGAGGCTGGAACCAGGATCCTTACTCCGGTCCTTGTGCTTTGCACCACCTGTGCTTAACCCGCTACATTACTGCCTGACTCCCCATTTTCTTTTTCTAAAAAAAAAAAAAAAAAAAACAACCCAGAAGGTGGGCAGCCAGGGAGACAGCTGACTCAGCAGTAGCGCTCACTGAGTGAATCTGCAGCCTCAAGCCCCAGCACCGAATGAGAGCAACGCCCACTGGCACAGGGAGAAGCACTACAGACTGTGAAGCGCTGTGGTGTCTCTTCCTGCCTCTCACCCTCTCCATCTGCACAGATCTGAAAATGTTAAATCAACAGGTGGGGCAGGGGAGCCATCAGCCCAGAGGAGATGGAATCCGATATGAGGCCCAGCATGGAAGACATCAGCAACAAAAACGGGGGTTAGGGTTTGGGAATAAACAGGACAGCGTGGAGTTCTCTGGCATTCTGGATCAAGGCAGGCTTCCCTTCCTTTGTCTGTCTGTCTGTCTGTCTTCTGTCCGAAGTGTAAAAGGCAAGCTGGAGCAAGGGTAGGTCTGAGGAGAGACCTCCAGGACTCCTGGCCTTCTGTATCCTGGTGGGCTAAACAGAATGCTAGAGTTGTTATCTTTTGCCTAGAGCCATCCACAGGGCCCTCTGCAATGCCCTGTCCCCACCCCTCCCCCATCAAGATGGCCCAGCCTTCCAGAACTTGCACTCCCTTGCACCGGCTACACTTGGCTAAGCCATAAATCTGCGTACATCCTGTTCTTTGCTCTGTTGGGTGGCAAGAGAAACTACCCTCTGCCCTTCTTAAGTTGGACAAGTCAACAGACCTCAAAAAGACAGGTTTTGTTTGTTTGTTTTTTTTTTTTTAACAAGGGAAGGGAATTCCGTTAGTGCCAAGTGCGCCCTCTGTGCTCACGGGAGAGACTCAGAAGGTCTGGGTGACTTCCTGGCACGCTCTGAGCTGGGAGAAAAGTGAGCAAGGAATGGGGGCATCGGTTAGGGGCTTCTCCAGAGCAAGATAAGTGAAAAGAACATGAACTCAAGAGAACAGATACGAGGGTTACATCACCCTCTGTAACATGGGAGAGACTCCCTTACAGTGAATCCTTTTTCTTTTTTGTTTTCATTCGGTTCTGTTGGGTAGGATACAGAAAAATTGTGAGGGGAGACGTAGCAAGAGAGAGAGAGAGAGAGAGATCTGCAGAGTTGCTTGCCTGCTCATGAAGCTTTCCCCATGAGGGTAGAGAGCAGGAGTTTGAACCTGGATCCCTTGCATGGTCATACCTGCACTCTACCAGGTGCACCACCACCCAGCCCCGCTTTTTCTAATATTATTTTTATATTTATTTATTTTTATATTTATATTTATTTATTTATCTTCTTGGATAGAGACAGAGAGAAATTAAGATGGAAGAAGGAGAGGGAGAAAGATGCCTGCAGCCCTGCTTCACCACTCATGAAGCTTTCCTCCCCTGCAGATGGGGACGGGGTAGGAGGGGTGAGGGTCGGGGGCTTGAACCTGGGTCCTTGCACATGATAACATGTGCATTCGACCAGGTGCACCACTATCAGTTCCAATGCTTCCTTGTGTTTCTGAGCCTCTGCTTTCTCCTTCCACATTCTTGGAGAATTGTGTTTCTCTTTATTTCTTTGTTATTTTATTTTTGCCACCAGGGTTATTGCTGGGACTTCATGCCTGCACTACAAATTCACTGCTCCTGGAGGCTAATTTTTCCCTTTTGTTGCCCTTGTTGTTTATTGTTGTTGTGGTTATTATTATTATTGTTATTGCTGTCATTGTTGGATAGGACAGAGAGAAATGGAGAGAGGAGGGGAAGACAGAGGGGGGAGAGAAAGACAGACACCTGCAGACCTGCTTCACCGCCTGTGAAGCCACCCCCCCCCAACCCTGCAGGTTGGGAACCGGGGGCTCGAACCGGGATCTTTACGCTGGTCCTTGCCCTTGGTACCACATGCACTTAACACACTGTGCTACCACCCGGCCCCCATTTCTCTTTATTTCAAGGAACAAATCAAAAGAGAGTTTATGGCAGCTCTAAACGGCTTATCAGAAATGCAAACTACAGGCTCTCTGATGACCTCCCCTGCTCCAGAATGGTTATGACCTAGTGGTAATGTTGACAGCAAGTGGAGCAAGCGGAAGGCTTCTGCCTTGTTTCCTGGAGTGAGACTGATAGGTCACGCTGGGAAAACATAGGAGTGTATTCACGAAAGGTGGAGCTGCCTAGCTGGTGGCACAGTGAGTTCACTCTTAGATGTTCCTATAAAGCACATTCCCAGAAGCTCGCAGGAGCACAATTCTAACAGATAACAGCTGGAAGCCGCCCAGAAGCCCATCAACAATAGAACAGGGTCAGAGGAACAACAAAGAGACAGAAAGAGAGAAGAGAGAAAACAGTAGAATGATCTACTATAGTCATATAATGGAGTATTAGCAGTGTGAATCATTTCACTACTGCTGTACACAACAGCACAGATGAAACTCAAAAGAGACTAATAATAATAATAATAATGGTATTTATGAAAAAGAAATTAAAAACGGGGCCAAAGACTTCTCACTCAGTAGAGCAGGTGTCTTATCAAGCACTAAACCTCAGTTCTGAGCCCCAACACCATGTGAGGACACCACAGGCCCAGGGGAAGCTCTGTGCATGGTGGATTGGTGATATGATGCCTCTCTTTTCCTGTCTACCTAAGAATTTAAATAAGTGAAAAAGGCAAGGATCCCGGCAGTTGCGCACCTGGTTGAGCACACACATTACAGTGCGCAAGGACCCAGGTCCAAACCCCTGCTCCCCATCTCCAGGGGGAAAGCTTCACAAGTGGTGAAGCAGGGATGCAAGTGTCTTTCTATCTCCTTCCCTCTCTATCTCTCCCACTTCCCTCTCAATTTATGTCTCTATCCGATAATAAATAAATAAAATATTTTAAAAAGACATTCCAGGAGTCGTAGCACTGCACATGTGTGAAGCCCCGCGCCATGCTCCCATGAAAAATAGAAAAAAAAAATTATTTAATTTAAAAAACAACCAGTCTGGGATCCGGGCGATGGTACAGTGGGTTAAGCACACATGGCGCAAAGCCATGTTTAATCCGGGTTCGAGCCCCTGGCTCCCCACCTGCAGGGGAGTCACTTCACAGGCGGTGAAGCAGGTCTGCAGGTGTCTGTCTTTCTCTCCCCCTCTCTGTCTTCCCCTCCTCTCTCCATTTCTTTCTGTCCTATACAACAACGACAGCAACAACAAGAATAACTACAACAGTAAAAAAACAAGGGCAACAGAAGGGAAAATAAGTAAATAAATAAGTAAATAAATAAAATAAACAAAAAACAACAACCAATCACAGCACAGCTGGTGATGGGTAGCAGCTAGAGCCAGACTGGCCATTAGGAGGTCTGGTATTGAATCCTCAGCACCCCAGATGCCGGTGTGATGTCCTGGTTCTTTCTCATTTCTCTCCCTCTTTCCTTCTTTTTCATTAATAATGAATGTCTCTTCAGGGATCCGCAATGATTTTCTGTCTATGAAGTGACTTCCCTGCAGGTGGGGAGCCGGGGGCTCGAACCAGGATCCTTACGCTGGTCCTTGCACTTTGCACCACATGCGCTTAACCCACCTCCGCAATGATTTTCTTCAGTGATTGGACACTTAGTAGAAAATGCCTGTTATTCTGGGAGTCGGGCAGTAGTGCAGTGGGTTAAGCACACGTGGCGCTAAGCATAGGGACCGGTGTAAGAATTCTGGTTTGAGCCCCTGGCTCGCCACCTGCAGGTGTTCGCTTCATAGGCAGTGAAGCAGGTCGGCAGGTGTCTTTCTCTCTGCCTCTGTCTTCCCCTTCTCTCTCCATTTCTCTCTGTCCTGTCCAATAACGACGACTTCAATAACAACAACAATAAAAAAAAGGGGGGGCAACAAAAAGAAAAAAAAAAAGAAAATACCTGTTATAGTTCAAAAGGACCTGACCAGGTTCAAGCCCCCACTCCCCACCTGCAGGGGTAAAGCTTCACAAGCAATGAAGCAGGGCTGCAGGTGTCTCTCTTTCTCTCCCCCTCTCTATCTCCCCCTTCCCTATCGATTTCTCTCCATCTCTATCAAATCCATAAATAAAATATTTTGGAGTATAAATCTTTCCTCATTAATAAATCATTAACACTGTGTTCCAGGAGGTGACGCAGTGGATCAAACATTGGATTCTCAAGCCTGAGGTCCTGAGTTTAATCCCCGCAGCACATGTACCAGAGTGAGGTCTGGTCCTTTCTCTCTTTCTCTCCTATCCCTCTCATTAATAGATATAAAAAAAAAAGTTAAAAAATAAATCTTTAACATTCTCAGGGAGACAGCTCAGCAGGAGAGCACAAGACTTACGTGCATGAGGTCCCAGCTCCAATCCCTGGCAGCATAAATGTTAGAGCTGAGTGGTGCTGACTGCCGTACCTCTCTCTCTCTCTTTCTCTCTCTCTCTCTCTCTCTCTCTCTCTCTCTCACACACACACACACACACACACACACCACACACCTACTGCCAGAGACACAGCATAATGGTCTTGCAAGACTTCCATAATGAATAGAGGACCTAGATTCAATCCCCAGCTAAAGTGGGGTTTGTGGGGAAGAGAAGACAAAGAACGGGAAAGGGAAGAAGAAAAAAATGGAAAAAGTGGGAGGAAGGAAGGGAGGGGAAAAAGACATGAGAGAGTTATAAGGGCAGTCGCACACCAGCACAAAGCGCAAGGACCCACACAGGATCCCGGTTCGAGCCTCCGGCTCCCCACCTGCAAGGGGGTCGCTTCATAAGTAGTGAAGCAGGTCTGCAGGTGTCTTTCTTTTTCCCATGCTATCTTCCCCTCCCCTCTCAATTTCTCTTTGTCCTATTAAAAAAATAAAATAAAATAATGGCCACAAGAGCAGGGGATTCATAGCGTTGGTGCCAAGCCCCAGCAATAACTCTGGAGGCAAATAAATAAATAAATAGATAGATAGATAGATAGATAGATAGATAGATAGATAGATAAAATAAACTACTGAACCCAGGCAGAAAACACTCAGTGTCAGGACTGTGGTGATTTGCACAGGTGAGGTTGCAGCTGGAAAGGGACTGGGTGCTCAGGACTCTGAGGTAACAAACATCGTGTTCCTGGCCTGGGTTCTAATCACTCAGGCAAGCTCACTTTGACAAAACAGAAAGAGCTTAATAATTTGGATTTTTGTACCTTTCCATCTGTGTGTTATACCTCAGGTAAGAGGCTGATACGGGAAAAAAAAAAAAAAAGAAAGAAAGAAAGAAAGAAAGAAAGAAAGAAAGAAAGAAAGAAAGAAAGAAAGAAAAAAAGGCCAGACCAGCAGATCCCTCAGCCACACTGCCCTGCCAGTCCCCTCAGACTCCCTCCTGTGACCTGAGGGGGCCCTTCATGTCCCCATCAGGAGCCTCTCCTGGGCACCTCACAATCACAGTGATTTCCCACTAATGTGAGTTCAACGTGAAAGAGGAACATGGGGCTTGTCTGCTTCACCGACTGCCATGCCCCTGGTATATCTAGAGCAGCGTCCATCAAACCGTAATAAGAGCTTAGTATCTGTGACCCGGGTGAATCACTGATCACATGTCACCTAGTCAGACTTCATAGAGATGGGAACTGAGCCTTAATCACTGTTGTGATAAATGACTTCTCAAATGGAAGAAGACAGACCTGATCTTCCATTCAGATCAGGAATACAAGGCAGGAAATTATGTGTCCTTTCCTTTAAAAAGTGAGAGAGGGGCAGGGGAGACAACACAAGTGATTATGCAAATAGACTTTCATGCCTGAGGCTGTGAGGGAAAGAAAGAAAGAAAGAAAGAAAGAAAGAAAGAAAGAAAGAAAGAAAGAAAGAAAGGGAAAGAAAGAGGAAAAAAAAAAAGAAAGGGAAAGGGGGAGGGGAGGGAGAGGGGAAAGGAGAAAGGAACAAAGAAAGAATGAGGAAGAAAAGAAATGAGAGAGAGGAGGAAAGAGAGCTAGAACATCACTCTGTCACATGCAATGCTGGGGTATGAAGTTGGGACCTCATGATGGAGAATCTTACTTTTAATCCACTGTGCTACCTCCTGGGTCACTATTTTTTTTTTCCACTAAAAAAAATAATAATAATGTCAAAGACCAGAGAAACACTCAGCTCTAGTCAACATTGTGCTGGGGACAGAACCTTGGGCCTCAGGCATGCAGGTCCTGTACACTGCCACTGAGCTAACTGCTCTCTGTACACTGGGTCCACCCCCACACCCTCCAGCGGTAACCACCATACTTCTCCCTAGGTATGGGTGGACTATGTCAGTTTTTTTCCTTTTTTTTTCATTTGCCTCCAGGGTTATCGCTGGGGCTGGGTGCCTACACTACAAATCCACTGCTCCTGGAGGCCATTTTTTTCTCTTGTGTTTATCGTTGTTGTTGTTGTTGGATAGGACAGACAGAAATCGAGAGAGAAGGGGAAGACAGAGAGGGGAGAGAAAGACAGACACCTGCAGACCTGCTTCACCGCAGCAAAGCCACCCCTGCCCCCCCCCTGCACCGCCCCCTCCTGTTAGTGGGGAGCCAGGGGCTCGAACTGGGATCCTTACTCGGTCCTTGCACTTTGCACCATGTGCACCTAACCCACTGCGCCACCACTCGCCCCCCCCACCCTGTTTTTTTCCTTTTTCAACTTGATGTGTTTCAATTCTCTATAATCCGCTAACAAGATCATCCCATAATTGTCCTTCCTTTTTCCTCTTACCTCTGAGATAAATCCAATAGTGACTTGACCTCCTGGGGTGTTCTCCAGAATCTCTATCCTCTCAGTGATGGTGCCAAAACAAACATTCCTGATAACAAGAAATCCGGGATCCAGTGGATCTGGAGTTTGGAGCCCTCTGGTCCTCTTCCCCTAGCATTTCCTTCTCTGAGAGTATGGGCCAAAATTCTTCTTGGAGTCTCCGCCATCTAGTTTTAATCTAAATACTTTATTTCCCCAGGTAAATAATTTCTCCAGGTAAATAATGGATTGAACCTGGGACTTTGGAGCCTCAGGCATGAGAATCCGTTGGTGTAACCATTATGCTGTCTACCCTCTGCCCTCCCCCCCCAAAGATTTTTTTTTTTTTTTTTTAGTAAGGAAGAGCAGATCATCACTCTGGCACATGCAGTGCAAAGGATCAAACTTGGGACTTCATGCTTGAAAGTTCAATGTTTTATCTACTGTGTCACCACCTCCTGGACTGCTTTTCCTTCTCCTTCCCTTCCTTTCTTTAACCAAAGCACTCCTAAGCCCTGCCCTATTGTGGCACAGAGAACTGAGCCTTGTCCTTTGTCCTCAAGCCAAGTTATGAGCTGCCTTTTCTTCCTGTCTTAACAAAACCCACCCATTCAAGAGCAGGAATTACCATAGGTAGAGCACATAGCAGAAATGTCCACAAATCCAAAACACACAGGAAGTTCAAACCTTGAGAGGTAAGACAAACATAGCTGCTCAATGCATTTGTAAGCTCTCTTCCTCTCCAGAGAAAAATTAATGAAACTGCTATGACTCAGAGGAAGCGAAAATCCAACAGATCTGTTGGTTTAATTGTCTGATTTCTGAAACACACAAAACAAACTTGGGAGAGATATGACTCTATCGATAAGGAGAACTTGGGTTATTGATTTCTTGCTTTTATATTTTTTAATCAGAGCATGGCTCCGCTCTGGCTTATGGTGGTGCCAGGGACTGAACCTGGGACCGTAGAGCCTCAGTCAAAAAAAAAGTCTGTTGCATAAACTTCTGTTTTACCCCCCTGCCCCTCTAAGACTTTTTTTTTTTTTTTTTTTTTTTTGTACCAGAGCACTAATCGGTTCTGGCTTATGGTGGTGCCAGGGATTGAACCTGGGACTTTGGAGCCTCAGGTGTAAGAGTCTCTGTACATAACAATTATCCTATCTAACCCCACCCAAGACCTTATCTTTTAAGAGTACTTTTACTTACCTGCATATGATTCTCAAGAAATTATCAGCATTTGAAAGATTCCACCGACCCGTCTTCCTCAAAATGACAACCAGACTCCCGTCATTTTTCTTTTAACTTCAGTTTTTGTTTATTGGTTTTAGCTTATCCATATAGCAGTTATCATTTATGCCACAAAAACATGCCCTGAGGAGGCTGACTGTGACACTTGGGGTTCATATATCTTAGGGAGTTCTGTCCTCTCCCTAAAAAGCAGCAGTATGTCCCCTTCAGAGGGGGCGAGGGACAGTCACAGGGCAAGGGGACACGTGGTGAAGTGGAGCACTGTTACAGGCACACACACACACACACACACACACACACACACACACACGGGTTCCCTCGTGAGCATATTCACGGGAGTGTCAGTCCACTCACACAAGGCAGGTTGTGGAGAAGAGCTAAGCTGTGCTTTTCCAGAGCACTTGCCGTGCAGAGAGGCTTCTGGAGCAACGCACAGAGCACCTGTTATAGACTGTCCCTTTCCCATCACACTGGACTGTGACAAGTCAACCACTTCCTGATAGTCCTGGCTCAGGAAGACTGTTTCATTGAGTGACACTGGGGAGGGGAGTCCCCCCCCCCTTTCTGTTGTTTCTCTTCAAGGAAATGTATAAGCCCCGGAACCACCAGAAGTGACTTTCCCATTCAATGACATGGGAGTTTTTATTCAAGAAGCGGAACTATGGAATAACCAGACTTCCAAGATTAGCTAGAAAGTACTAGTCTATTCCTGTCTCCCAACATAATTATTAATAAATAGTTCAATAACCTTTGTCTCCAACTGCCCCCCACACACAAATGTTCCAGATTACCCACTCCCACTCTCACAGGTGGTCAGACTGGACAAATTCCCCTGCTTTTTCCCCTCACGGCAGAGTCGTGAGTCAGAGCGAGGAGGCTTTCACTGAGAAAAGCAGCAGCTCTGCCCCCCGGTCTGTCTTTGACCCTGCTCCTCCTGCCATCAGTCAGAGTGGTCTTAGAACCCGAGATTGTTAAATATTACTAACAGCTACGAGACTGTCAATCACACTGTCCCCTTCTCTTTGGCTTCCTAAGACAGAAAACAGAGGTAGGGCTTTCAATCAAGGACTATTTCTTTTTCACTTGATTGTGTGAAAGGGGGTCTCTCTCTCTCTCTCTCTCTTTTTCTCTCTCTCTCTCTCTCCATGGAATCTCCTTCCCCATGATCCAAGAAGGATCAGGAAGGACAAGCTGACTCCTACCACATTTCACAAGACAAGGTCCCCCCTCTGCCCAGCTTTTCTTGCTAAGAACCAGCTCTTGTGTTCCATCTGAGAGGACCAGTGGAGGGGCTACCAGGCGCCGTAGCAGAAGACCCCACAGCAGATACACTCACCACACTGCAGGGGCAACCCCTGCCCCCACCCCACTCCATCCTGCACGTCTGCAGGAGTCCCCAGTGGCAGCAGCGGCCTCAGAGCTCCTTCCCATAGATGGCCTTGTGGCGTAAGTACTCCTCGAGGCACTGAATGGCATTGTCGTCCACCTTGGGGTCAAACTTGTTGGCCAGCAGGTGATGGGTCTGCAGCATCCAGTGCAGGTCACCCACCCCGTAGATGCAGACGCCCCGCTGGTGGGCCCCCGAACAGGGTCCATAGGGTGCCCCCTGGCTGATGTCCCCCTCGTGGCCCTGCCACTTGACCAGCCTGGCAATGGCGTTCATGTCTGAATTGTGGAACTTGGGGTGATAGGGGTCAGAGCCAGGCATCCAGGGAGCCCTCTGCAGGGTAGCCCACAGGTGCTCGTCAGGGCTGTAGGTGTCCTTGACCCACTCGATGAACCGCTGGGATCTGGGGTTCTCCAGCACCTGCTGGACGAAGGCCCTGGACACCACAATGTAGGCATTGCCAACGAACATTTGGAGGTTTTCTGGGGGAGGGTCCTTGAGCTTGTCGGTGCCGCGCACAGTGTCTGTCACCTCGTAGTGGTATTTCCAGCGGGACCTCTTGTACTCGGTGGGCACCTCTGACTCCATGCTGTTCTTCCCATTCAGCAACCTGAGGGCCAGCACCATCTCGGCGTTGGTCTTGGTGGGGAAGTCGGTCCCGCAGGTGTTGAGGAAGTACTTCCAGGGGACCGGGCTCCGGAGAAGGTCCTCCATGCAGTTGAGGTCTGCTTGCACCCGGGACCAGGAGGCATACACCACCCGCACCAACTTACTGGCCAGGAAGACATTGGGGAAGCAGGAGATGATGCCCTTGACCGCGTCCTTGAAGGAGTCGGGGGACTTCTGGTCCACGTGCACGCAGTAGATGTTCTGGGGGGCATACACAGCCCGCAGCAGCCGCTCGAAGTTCTCGACCTTCTCATGGACCACCATGGAGTAGGCGAGGGGGAAGGCCAGCTCGGCCCTGCTCAGGGAGAAGGTCAGGAACCTCCTCTGGGTCTTGAAGTGCGCACAGTCCCGGGTCAGGTTGAGGTAGTCAGGGTCTGAGAGGGGCATCCGCTTCTTCTTGTGTTCCAGGTTGTTCAGGAGAGCTCCTCTCACCGCCTCGGGGTCCCCCCGTGTGATGGCAGAACAGTTGATGGAGCTCTTGGCCGGCAGCTTCAGAGAGTGGTAGAGGGTGTCTCTGCAGTGCAGACTCTGCAGGTCCCTGGACTCCAGATCCGGGGAGTCCAGGTCACATCTGGACCGGAGAGAGAGTTTGAAGACAACGACAGCCAGCAGCAGGTAGCAACCCAAGGCCCACAGGTAGTGCTGCCGGCACATCTTCTTCCACCAGTTCATCCTGGGGCACCGGCAGTCAGGAGAACCCAGGCAGAGAGCCACAGGTGGAGGAGAAAGACGAGGTGGAGGAGGGTGGAATCCTTGGACAGAACAAAATGCCTTCAGTTACAAACTGCCCCCAAAACATGCTCCTGGGAATGTCAAGTTCACCTCCAAAGTGATGATGGAAAAAAACAAAGAAAGAAAGAGTATTTTCTCTTTCTGTACAAACCTCATCCACCCGGCTGACAGGAGGAGGTCTCTAACCAGACCTCTGCACAGGTGGGGTTGCCCGGCTCCACCTCCACTTCTACCCTGGGAGAGAGGGAAGCAGAAATGAACACCTGCTGACCCAGAGGTGTGATTCGTATGAGGAAGTCTCCACCCTTCATTCCTCCTTCTGCCCCCACCCTCTGGCAACCTGGTCTTTGCCATGGCTCTTATACAGGATGCAGAAAGTGTGCAGTTCTAGAAAACCAAGGGCCCTTTAAAAAAAAAAAAAAAAGGATGGGTGGGTGGGGGAGGGGAGAAGCATTTCTTACTCTGTATTTAGTAATCTATTTACAAGGATGCTTTTGCCACATGTGAATTCATCAGCTACATGTGGCATCAAACTAGTATTTTTTCTTTCTTTCTTTCTTCCTTCTTTTCTTTCTTGCTTTTTTTTAAAAAATTTTTTTTATTGCTACCAGGGTTATTGCTGGGGCTCAGTGCCAGCACTAGGAATCTACCACTCCCAGTGACCAATTTTTTTTTTCCTTTCTAATTTCCATTAGATAGGACAGACAGAAATTGAGAGAGGACAAGGAAATGGGGAGAGGGAGAGAGAAAGACACCTGCAGATCTGCTTTGCCACTCGTGAAGTAAACTCCCTGCAGGTGGGGAGTGGAGGCTAGAACCTGGGTTCTTGTGCTTGGTAATATGTGTGCTTAACCAGGTGTGCCACCACCCAGTCCCCATATCTAGCCACTCTTAAGCTGCGTCTGGGGCTGGAGGCTGGGGGCTGGGGCTAGGGCTGGGGCTGGGGCTGGGGGCTAGGTGCTAGGTCTTGAGGTAGGGGATTTGGGGTTGTGTTTTTTGGGCTGGGGCTTTGCAAACGATGTTCACACCTGAGGCTCAGAGATCAAACCAGATTGAGGGAAGATTAGAATAACTTTACATTATTTTGAAACTCTTCCTGCATGAAATTGTAAAATGTTTCAAGTAAGTTCCTTGGGAAGTTAGACTTGGAGAGAAAGCTAGCTGGGCCCAGAAGTCTTTCACCAATGTCTGTAAATTCTCTAGTTGGTCATTTACCCTCTTACCATTTTCAAATAACCATAACTCATTTGCAATCTACAAGAATATGTAACTCGGGGTTCTTTTTAGCCTAAATTTCATAAAGGACATTGTTAACTTCTAAAATGCATTGGTTGTTTTATGTTACTTTCTTTCCTTTTTTAAAATTATCTGAATTTATTGGATAGAGACAGTCAGAAATTGAGAAGGTAGAGGAGAGAGACACCTGCAGCCCTGCCTCACCTCTTGTGAAGCTTTCCCCTTCACGTGGGGACCAGGGGCTCAAACCTGGGTCCTTGTGCATGTTGATCGATTACTCTTTCCAGTGGAGGTGAGAAAAAAAATCTAACATGTCTGACACTTTTAAGAGATGTGCTTATTCTGTATTTTGAACCAAGAGACAATGCTTAAAAGGAAGTGGCCACAAGGTTTATTTATGCCAATGATAATAATATATTATACAATAAGAACATAATTTATATGCACTATAATTCAACTACTTTTCAAATCAGTAGCTACTTTTAGGATGAATCAATATTTATGAAAAGTTGGGAAAACAGTTTTGCAACCTTTATCAAACCAAAGGTTCATTGCTAGCCACTCAGGAAACTGCTTAACCAAAAGACAGTAGTTGGTGAGCAGAGAGCAGATTTAGTCAGGTAACAGGCAACCCTCAGAAGATAACAGACCCGCATTTCAAAAAAAAAAAAAAACCCAACTTACTCTGCGACTGGGGTTCATGGCTTATTGGGGAAAAGGGTTTCAAAAAAAAAAAAAAAAGAAGAAAAAGTATGGGGACGATGCAAGGATCCAGGTTCAAGCTCCCAGTCCCCACCTGCAGTAGGAGAGCTTCAAGAGTGGTGAAGCAGTGCTGTAAAGTCTCTCTCTCTCTCCCTCTTCAGCTCCTCTTCCTCTCCATTTCTGTCTTTATCAAGTAAATAAAAGATAATACATTTTTAAAATAAGTACATGAATAGAACTCTTAGCCTACCCAAGGTAGAAAATATATTTATTTCTCAGCAGAGACACACAGAGCTATGCATCTATGGAATGGGTGCTTGCTTGTGTTGGGTCAGAATCACTTCTTTCCAATCTTGGGTCCATACTTCCAGAGGGATAAAGAATAGGGCAGTTTCCAATGAAGGGGATGGGTTAGAGAATCCTGGTGGCGGGAATTATATGGAATTGTACCCCTCTTATTCCATGTTCTTGTCAATCATTGTTAAATCACTAATAAAAAAAGGAAAAAAACTTTTTATTGTCTGATTTAATCTTCACAGTATGCCTGAAATAAGGTCTCACTAGGTCTCTGGTACAGAGAGGAAAACAGACTAACATTTGTTTCCAGATCACCAATTCTCACATACATTGTAGGTAGAAAAACTGGAACTCCTTGGAGCTCCTTCTTCTCCAGTTCGGTTTTGCTTGGTGGTAGTTAGGGGGCTGTTTTGTTTTTTTAATATTTATTTATTTATTCACTTTTGTTACCCTTGTTGTTTTATTGTTGTAGTTATTGTTGTTGTTGATGTCGTTCGTTGTTGGATAGGACAGAGAGAAATGGAGAGAGGAGGGGAAGACAGAGAGGGGGAGAGAAAGATAGACACCTGCAGACCTGCTTCACCGCCTGTGAAGCGACTCCCCTGCAGGTGGGGAACCGGGGGCTCGAACAGGGATCCTTACCCGGTCCTTGCATTTTGCTCCATGTGCGCTTAACCTGTTGCACTACCTCCTGACTCCCCACCCCTTTTTAATGCTTGTCTATACGTCTGTTGATGCTCCAAGCTACAGCCACGTCTTCAATACAGTGCAGGGTCCTGAGGACTTTCAAAGAGAACCAGACATTGCCAGGTGGAGAAATCCCAAGAGAAGATGAGGATCCACCTTCTAGCCATAATTGTGTCTACTTTCTGAAAGTATGATTGCATTCTCTTTTGTAATGACTCTTTGTGGGAATCTAAGGTGGGGGCAAAGAAGAGGAGGAGGAGGAGGAAGAAGAAGGTGAAGAGGACGAGGAGGAGGAAGAGGAAAGAAAAACTCTCACCTTTAGAGGCTTCTTTCTTGCTTAGGGGAGCTCTCACAACAGGATGTGTTCCCAGTTCCAGGGGAAGATTTCTTGGGCTCTGTAAAAAAAAAAAAAAAAAAATGTGGATGACATATTCCCGTGGTCTGGGAGGTGGTGCAGTAGATAAAACATTAGACTGTCAAGCACACGGTCCCAAATTCAATCCCTGGCAGCACATGTACCAGAGACCAGAGTGATGTCTGGTTCTTTCTCTCTCTCTCTCCTATCTTTCTCATGAATAAATAAATAAAATCTTTTTTTTTTAAATGACATTATCTCCCTCCCCTCCATCTTCTTTCAGTCCCTTGAAAATATAATTTCTGCTCATCATGGGACATCCAAGAAAGTGGTCTCAAGTTTCTCCTCCATTTCTGCAAGGTAGAAAGTGGCCGGTAGCTCTCATACCCACTTTTTTGGCTTCTGCTCTCAGAGAAGAGAGCAGGCTCAGATTCATCATTCCTGAGCATTTTCACAAGAACCAGTCATTCTGAGAAGTGAGCGAGGCAAGAGAAACACTGGCAATATATGAGAAGGCAAGCAGGTATTTCAACCAGATCAGCCCAGTTTATGCCCAGACTCTCCTGTCATAGGACCATTGTTCAAAAGAAAAATAAAAGGAAAGAAGCAGCTACTCCAAAAAAAAAAAAAAAAAAGATCCATTTGCCTATCTCTTTTTTTTTCTTTCTTTCTTTCTTTCCTTCTTTCTTTTTTTTGCTTCCAGGTTTATCTCAGTGCTGGCACTTTGAATCCATTGCTTCTGGCAACCATTTTTTACATTTTTACTGAACAGGAGAGAGAGAAATTGAGAGGGGAGATAGAGAAGGAGAGAGAAAGACACCTGCAGACCTGCTTCACTGCTTGCAAACCTTCCCCCTGCTGGTGGGGAACCAGAGATTTGAACCTGGATCCTTTCTCAGGTCCTTGCTTTTTGTACTGTGTGCACTTAACCCAGTGTGCCACCTCCTGGTCCCCTCATGTGCCTATATTTCCATGTCTGCTGCTGACTTACAGGGTGGAAAAGTATCACAGGGTTTCAGAGTGATCATCCTTTGTGCCTGTGAATCTAGGTTCTCAACTTTCTGAAGAATGAGTAACACTGTCAAGAGCCCGAGGTGGTGGTTTTGACAATACAGTGTGGAATTCCTTCTACAAGTGGTTGTCTCTCCCTCTTCTGACCAAACCACCCATTCTTCATAAAAGTAACATAACTTGTATTGGCAAATTTTCATATATCATTTCTTTTTAAAAAAAAAGCTGAACTCAGGATTGTGGACTGAAAATACGAGTCTGGCTGCTATATCTGTGTGGCTCTTCTCATTCAACAACATGGCGTCCACAAAGGGACTCAGAGCAAATTATCCATCTGTCTAAGATCATCAAGGACCTGCCGGGAATACTGTGAGAACCAGGTTGAGCATGGTGAGGTTTTTCCCATTGAAAAATGGGGAACTAAGGAAACTTATCTCCCTGTCAGACTCACTCTTTCTGAGGTTCAGCTTGGGAGACAAATGGACCTCAGTTTTCTGCCTCCCTGTCAGCTTACTCCCTGTCTCCAGAGACCCTGCATTTTTCTGCCTCTAGGGGCTCGGCGTTCCTTAAAACATTAAGCTGGCTCCCCTGCTTCACCCTGCATTCCTTGATACAATGGCCAGCTCTCTTAGTAACTACATATCAATGTTCTGCTTTGTCTAACAAATGACTCAAGGCCTCCTCCCTATTTCCCCACCTATTCTGCTCATTTGATATATTCTTTTTCTAACCTCAAGACCCTCCCTGCCTGCAGGGTATTATTAATCCTACCAGTTAAACCCCTCACAACAGTTGCTAAGGAAATTCCTACCTTTCCCAGCCCCTTTTACCTTTCTCCGCCCCTTTGCTAACCATGTATGTTATTGTCAAGCCACTTCTGCTTCCAACTTGCCACTTCCATTTTCAGGCCTTTAAGAGCTTGGGCATGGGAAGGAATACAGAATTTGAAATGCCTCGCCACCATCAGCTCACTTCCTGGGTCATCTCTCTCGCGTCACTAGCCCAGCAGGAATGAGGGCCTTAGTACCAGCAAGGACACCATGAGGGCTATGTGCTCCTCTGGAACTTTCTAACTGTAGAGTGAGTGATTTATAGTCTTGAAGGTGTCAGCTTGGTAGACAGTCCTTGAGAATTGACTCAGAGAACTGTCTATCAGTTTTTGAAAGATTTTGTTAAATTCCAGGACCTCTATGTTGAAAGGTACTGATGAAAATCAGTTGAAAAAACAGTTTGTTTGTTTTTTTGGTGGGGGGGGGGGCTAATTTTCCTCAGTTGAAAGATTCTGAGAGAATATTGTCCAGTTTTCCTCAGCTGAGAGACACATGACCTCTTGTTCAAAGTGTTGTATTGGAGGCCGGGTGGTGATGCACCTGGTTGAGCACATGTGTTACAATGAACAAGGACCCGGGTTTGATCTGCTCCCCCAATCTCCACCTGCAGGGGAAATCTTCACGAGTGGTAAAGGTAGGCTACAGGTGTCTCTCCATCTCTCTCCCTCTATATCTACCTCCTACTCCCAGTTTCTCACTGTTTCTACCCAATAAATAAAGATAATTAAAATAAATAAATAAATGGGCAGAGGTAGATAGCATAATAATTATGAAAGAGACTCCCATCCTGAGGCTTCAAAGTCCCAGGTTCAGTCCCCTGCACCACCATAAGCCAGAGCTGAGCAGTGCGCTGGTGAAAATAAAACAGGATTGTATGTTAATACTTTGTGAATCTGACCAGGTGCCATCATTGTTAAGCCACTTGGGATACAAATATATAAACAATTGGACCCCAAGTCTAGAGGGAATAGTAAATCGATGGTTTTTATCATGGGGTGGGAGTTTTAACAGAAAGTACTACTGTCTTCCCTGATCCAGCTTTCTGGTCCTTTTTCCAACTATGACACCATCCCCTCAGATAACAACTCACCTGCATATTAGATGTCAGGTGCAGGCAAAAGCTAGTAGGGTCACGGGCACCTTGGAATATACCTAAAATAGACCTACTAGCTTTTTCCAAAATGGAGACCCCAAGTCTTCATCTGTAATATTCCAACCTTTAGGTTCATGATGAGTCAACAATTTGTTCTGCTTTATATCTTAATGCTTTTTCAGCCTCTAGGTTCCAGATGCTACCATGATGCCAACCGGACTTCCCAGGGCAGATGACCCCACCAATGTGTCCTGGAGACCCACTTCCCCAGAGCCCTACCCCACTAGGGAAAGAGAGAGACAGGCTGGGAGTATGAATCTACCTGTCAATGCGCAGACCAGCCAAGAGAGACAGAAAGTGGAGAAAGCGCTATGCGTCTGCCACTTTGACCTGAAAACTGACCTTCAGCCAACCTGAGTTTTTCTGCCCCCTTCCCTGTCCAAGTGAGTTCTTGGAGCAGGTTTAAGGATACAGCCTTGAAAAGGAAAAGTAGGAAATGATTTGACTCCATGGGCAGCATATGCAACTGAACACATCCTATCTTCCTGCTAACAGAAGACATACCGAGAGGGCCTGGAGAAGAGAGCACTTTTGAATTGGTCCGTCTAAATCAGTCTTGGAAATGGAACTACCCTGGAGACAACCATGACAGAGTCCTACAAGACTTTCCAAAGTGAGAGAAAGCTTTAAAAAAAAAAAAAAAAAAAGGATGGGGGGGGGGTCGGGCGGTACAACGCAGCGGGTTAAGCGCAGGTGGCGCAAAACTCAAGGACAGGCCGTGAGGATACCGGTGCGAGCCCCCAGCTCCCCACCTGAAGGGGAGTCGCCTCACAAGCAGTGAAGCAGGTCTGCAGGTGTCTATCTTTCTCTCTCCCTCTCTCCATTTCTCTCTGTCCTATCTAACAACAACGACATCAGTAACAACAATAATAACTACAACAACAATAAAAAGACAATAAGGGCAACAAAAGGGAAAATAAATAAATAATAAAATAAAAAAGGGGGGGTGGTCGGGCGGTAGCGCAGCAGTTTAAGTGAGATGACACAAAGCTTAAGGACCCCCTCCCAGCTCCCCACCTACAGGGGAGTCGCTTCACAAGCAGTGAAGCAGGTCTGCAGGTGTCTATCTTTCTCTCCCCCTCTCTCTCTCCATTTCTCTCTGTCCTGTCCAACAACGACAACATCATCAACAACAACAATAATAACCACAACAATAAAACAAGGGCAAGAGAGAATAAACAAATATTTAAAAAATACAGACCGATAACGAAACTGATCTGAACTTTTGGTTATTAAGTTAGGAATACTCGGAAGGTTGAAAGAAAATAAACGCATATGAAAGGCGAGTAAGGAGAGGAGAAAGAAAATGGGATCCGTTTCCGGATAAGGAAAAACCATGTTTTTTTTTTTCCCCCTCCAGGGTTATCGCTGGGGCTTGGTGCCTGCACTACGAATCCACCGCTCCTGGAGGCTATTTTTTTTTTTTTTTCCATTTTATTCGATAGGACAGAGAGAAGTTGAGAGAGGAGGGTAAGATAGAGAGGAGGCGAGAAAGGCAGACCTTCACTGTTTGTGTGAAGTGACGCCCCTCAAGGTGGGGACCAGGTCGAATGGGGATCTTTGAGCAGGTCCTTGCAGGTACTATCTGTGCTTAACCCAGTGCACTACCTTCTGGCCCCTCTGGATTTTCTTTTTACATAAAGACAGGTAAACAAATTATTCCTACCAAAGTAAAATAATTCTTCCCCAAGTCAAAGATAGGCTCAAGCTGAATGATATGGACATATTTAAAGACTAGAGTCTAGGGTGGAGAAGACAGAATAATGGTTATGCAAAGAGACTCAAGCCTGAAGCTCTGAGGACCCAGGTTCAATCTCCCACAACACCATAAACCAGGGCTGAGCCGTGCTCTGGGAAAAAAAAAAAAAAAGAAAGAAAGAAAGAAAGGAAGAAAAAAAGAAAGAAAGAAAGAAAAGAAAGAAAAGATCTGAGTCTAGATAGAAAGGGAACTCTTTGTGGTCAAGCTGATTAAGATCAAGTGAATTATTATAAGATTTTTTTTAATTTTCTTTATTGGGGGGTTAATGTTTTACAGTTGACAGTAAATACAATCGTTTGTACATGTATGCCACTTCCCAGTTTTCCATATAACAATACAACCCCCAAGAGATCCTCTGACATCCTGTTCCAGGGCCTGTACTCTGCCTCCCCACCCACCCCAGAGTCTTTTACTTTGGTGCAAACACCAACTCCAGTCCAGGTTCTGCTTGTGTTTTCTCTTCTGATCTTGTTTTTCAACTTCTGCCTGTGAGTGAGATCATCCCATATTCATCCCTCTGTTTCTTTTCTTTTTGTTTTTTTACCCTTCTCCCATATTTAATCTTGGCTAGAAATTTTGGGACAAAAAGGACGAGCTTGAGGTGAAGATGTCTGATGAAATAGGAACTGGATGGTTTTTCTCATATGATTTTGGATCCCTCTGTTTCTGACTTATGTCACTTAACATGATTCCTTCCAGCTCCATCCAAGATGGGCTGAAAATGGTGGTCACTTTTTTTTTTTTTTGCCTCTAGGGTTATTGCTGGGGCTCAGTGCCTACACTACGAATCCACTGCTCCTGGAGGCCATTTTCTCCTATTTTGTTACCCTTATTATTATTGATATTATTGCCATTGATGTTGTTGTTGTTGGATAGGACAGAGAGAAATCGAGAGAGGAGGGGAGACAGAGAGAGGAGAGAAAGATAGACACCTGCAGACCTGCTTTATCTCCTGTGAAGTGACACCCCTGCAGGTGGGGAGCTGGGGGTTCAAACCGGGATCCTTACACTGGTCCTCGCGCTTTGTGCTTCATGAAATCACCATTTTTAATAGCTGAGTAGTAGAATTTTTTTTGTAAATATCAACAGTATACTTACATAAAACCAAGCATTAATTTCTCTAATCTGCTAAAAGTACAAAGGTACTTTTGATAATGCCATGAACTATTTAAATAGTAAAGACATTTGTTATCAAATTGATTTCATGTTATCTTTTTTTTTTTTTTTAAGAGAGGAAGAGAGGGAGGGAGAGAGAGAGAGAGAGTGAACACAGCACCAAGACTTCCTTTAGTGCAGTGGAGGCTGGGGCTGGACCTGGGCCGTGCAGATGGCAAAGCAATGTACTACCCGAGTGAGCCTTGGCACGAAGTCTTCCAGATCTTTGAAGAGCTAACTACTATTTGCAAACATGGAAGTCTTTCCTATTTACTTTTGGAATCTGAGTCACTTTGTTCCTAGCAGATGAATCATAGCTGGTGATTGTTACTTTATAGTAATCTGAGGAAGAGTTTTAAACTATCTTGATTGGGGCCACTTGGAAACTATGTTCTTTCGTCAGGTGTGTGACCCTTGACTGCCTTCAAGGAAGTTTTTTTAAACTTTATTTATTTATTTGTTATTGGATAGAGTCACAGAGAAATTGAGAGAGAAGGGGGAGATAGAGAGGAAGAGAGACAGAGAGACACCTGCAGACCTGCTTCACCGCCTGTGAAGTGATTCCCCACAGGTGGGGAGCCGGGGGGGCTTGAACTGGGATCCTTATGCCGGTCCTTGTGCTTTGCACCACGTGTGCTTAACCTGCTGCGCTACCGCCCAACTCCCTGAAGGAAGTTTTCGATGCTTTCATTCTCTCTCTGATTTCTCTGTCTGTTGGAGTAAGTAAATTAAATATTTTGATTTTTTTTTAAATGACAAAACTTCCCAATATAAAATTCTAAAGAAGGGGCCAGGCGGTGGCACACCTGATTAAGTGCACACAGTACAGTGTGCAAGCACCAGGGTTTAAGCCCTTGGTCTCCACTCTTTGTGGTCAAGCTGATTAAGATCAAGTGAATTATTATAAGAATGATTTTTAAATGTCAACGTATACTTACATAAAATCAAGCATTAATTTCTTTAATCTGCTAAAAGTACAAAGGTGCTTTTGATAGTGCCATGAGCTATTTAAATAGTAAAGATATGTGTAATCAAATTGATTTCACACCACAAGTGGCGAAGTAGAACTGCAGGTGTCTGTCTCTCTTCCTCTCTATCTCCCCCCTTTCAATTTCTCTTTCTGCAACAAAAAATAAATTAAATAAAAATAAAAATATTATATATATAGTCTCCAGGGTTATTGCTGGGGCTCTGTGCCTGCACTACGAATCCACTTCTCCTGGAGGCTATTTTATTCTTTTGTTGCCCTTGTTGTTTATCATTGTTATTATTATTGTTGTTGTCGTTGTTGAATAGGACAGAGAAATCGAGAGAGGAAGGGAACACAGAGAGAGGCAGAGAAAGATAGACACCTACAGACTTGCTTCACTGCTTGTGAAGCGACCCCCCTGCAGGTGGGGAGTCAGAGGCCCAAACCGAGATCTTTACACAGGTCCTTGCACTTTGCACCATGTGCGCTTAACTCGCTGCGCTACTGCCCAGCCACCCACAAAATAAAATTCTAAATAAAGTCTTTTTGACTTAGAACTACTATTTTTTGGATTTTTCTAGCATAATCTCTGGTATATCCTCAATGATTTATTTCCTCTCCTTACGAAAAGATAAGTGTTGTATGAATTGAGTGTATTTGATATATTCAGTTCAGTGGAAAGTATGATTGGTGTGATTGTGTCAGAACTAGCGTAAGTGTACTAGAAATCATAGGAACTCCAAATTTCAAATATCCTGATATAATGTCTTTACTAACTTAAAAAAAAATTATGATACAGAGAAAAATAGGGAGGGGGAGAAAGAAGTGAAGACCAGAGGGCTTGAACTCTGGTCCTCGTGCATGGTAACTTGTTTGCTTTTCCTGCTGCACCACTGTCCAGACCCCTTTAATAACGTCTCTGAGCATCCCAGGAGACGGAATAGTGACAGAGATTTGGACTTCCAGGCTTGAGCTCCTGAGTTCAGTTCCCTGTACCACATATGGCAGAATGCTACACTGACTTCTGTTTCTTCTTCCTCCCTATCTCTGTTCCTTAAAATAAAATGAAACTTGAAAAAAAATAACTTATTTTATTTGAAACATTGTTAAAATTGAATTATTTCATTTCCTCTAAGGAAGTGTAAAATGTATTAGCAAAAGAATAGCACAAGGAAATAGAAATGTTATTAAAACACAACTCTAAAAGAAAATGATATTAAGGAGTTGCTGGGTAGTGGCATACGTGTTACAATGCTCAAGGATCTGGGTTCAAGCCCCTGGCCTCTACCTACTGTGGAAAGCTTCTTGAGTAGTGAAACAGTGTCTCTCCAAGTCTCTCTCTCTGTTACTTTTTTAAAAAAATTTAAAAAAATCTTTATTTTTCCTTTTTGTTGCCCTTGTTTTTTTATTGTAGGTATTATTGTTGTTCTTATTGATGTCATCGTTGTTGGATAGGACAGAGAGAAATGGAGAGAGGAGGGGAAGACAGAGAGGGGAAGAGAAAGACAGACACCTGCAGACCTGCTTCATTGCCTGTGAAGCGACTCCTCTGCAGGTGGGGAGCCGGGGGCTGGAACCGGGATCCTCACGCCGGTCCTTGCACTTTGTGCTACATGTGCTTAACCTGCTGCGCTACCGCCCGACTCCCTCTCTCTCTGTTTCCTAAATCCCACCATGGAATAAGACCATCTGGTGTTTGTCCTTCTCTTTCTGGCACATCTCACTTAACATGATTTCTTCAGTTTCTAGCAAAACAGAAGATTGTAGCATTTCTCACTGCTGAGTAGTACTCCACTGCATGTATATACCACAACTTTTTAAGCCACTCATCAGTCCTCGGACATCTGAATTGTTTACAGATTTTGGTTATTACATGTGGAACTGCCATAAACATAGGAATGAGTAGATCTCTTCTGCTAAATGTTTTTGTATTCTTAAGATTAAGATAACCAGGAGAGGAACTGCAATTTTCAACATTTTAAAATGATAAAATATTTTGAGGAATCTCCAGACCATTTTCCCCAGGGTTTGAACCAATGTAAATACCTACCAACAGTACTCTTTCTTTCTTTTTTTCTTCTTTATTGGGGGGATTAATGGTTTATAGTCAACAGTAAAATACAATAGTTTGTACATGCATAAAATTTTCCAGTTTTCCACATAACAATTCAACCCCCAGTAGGTCCTCCTCTGCCATCATGTTCCAGGATCTGAACCCTCCCCTCACTCCAGAGTCTCACTTTGGTGCAATACATAAACTCTAGTCCAAGTTCTACTTTGTGTTTTCCCTTCTGTTCTTGTTTTTCAACTTCTGTCTATGAGTGAGATCATCCCATATTCATCCTTCTGTTTCTGACTTAACTCATTTCACGTGATTCCTTCAAGCTCCATCCAAGATGAGGTGAAGAAGGCGAATTCACCATTTTTAATAGCTGAGTAGTATTCCATTGTGTATATAGACCACAACTTGCTCAGCTGCTCATCTGTTGTTGGACACCTGGGTTGCTTCCAGGTGTTGGCTATTGCAAATTGTGCTGCTATGAACATAAGTGTACACAGATCTTTTTGGATGAGTGTGTTTGATTCCTTAGGATATACCCCCAAGAGAGGAACTGCAGGGTCATAGGGTCGGTCCACTTCTAGCCTTCTGAAAGTTCTCCAGACTGCTCTCCACAGGGCTTGGACCAATTTACATTCCCACCAGCAGTGCAGGAGGGTTCCTTTGTCCCCACAACCTCTCCAGCATTTGCTGCTGCTGCTTTTTCTAATGTATGACATTTTCACAGGAGCGAAGAGTTTGCTCATTGTTATCTCTACTTTCTCTGACAGTCAATGACTTGGAGTATGTTTTCATGTTTCTCGGCCTTTCAGATCTCTTCTGTGGTGAATATTCTGTTCATATCTTCTCCCCATTTTTGGATGGGGTCTTTTTTTTTTGCTGCTGAGTTTGGTGAACTCTTTATATATTTTGATTATTAGCCTCTTGTCTGATGCATGGCATGTAAAGCTCTTCTTCCGTTCTGTATGGGGTCTCTTTGGGTAGTGGCTTCTTTTGTTGTGCAGAAGCTTTTTTTTTTTTAAGGACTTTTAAAAAAATTATTTATTCCCTTTTGATGCCCTTGTTGTTTTATTGTTGTAGTTATTACTGTTGTTAGGATTGATGTGTTGTTATTGGATAGGACAGAGAGAAATGGAGAGAGGAGAGGAAGACAGATAAGGGGAGAGAAAGATAGACACCTGCAGACCTGCTTTACCGCTTGTGAAGCGACTCCCCTGCAGGTGGGGACCCGAGGGGGCTCAAACTGGGATCCTTATGCCAGTCCTTGTGCTGTGCAGAAGCTGTTTAATTTGATGTAGTCCCATTGGTTTATTTTTGATTTAGTCTTCTTTGTAACTGGATTTATATCATTGAAAATATCTTTAAAAATTAGATGGAAAAGAGTTCTGCCAATATTTACCTCTGAGTATTTGATTTTTTTATTTTAACATCTAAGTCCTTGATCCATTTGGAATTTACTTTTGTGTTTGGTGAAGTACAATGGTTCAGTTTCATTCTTCTGCATGTTTCAACATAATTTTTCTAACACCATTTCTTGAAAAGACTCTCCTTTCCCCCATTTAATAGTCTGGGCACCTTTGTCAAAGACAAATGTCTATATGTGTGTTAACTCCTTTCTTAGGAGAAAGTTTTCAGTTTCTCATCACTGAGTATGATGATAGCTGTGGTTTTCTTGTTAACAGCTTTTACTAAGTTAAGAAATGTTCCATCAGTGGTCTGGGAGGTGGAGCAGTGATAAAGCTTTGGACTATTTAATTAATATGAATGAGAGGGGGGAAAATTGATTGTGTGTCTAACAAAGGGACTTTTCAAAGCTAACCCAATGACCAAATAATGTGATGACAACAATAACTATCCATTGTCTTCTCAAACTCTAAGACAGCAGGAACCTCACATCTCCACTATGTTCACAGGTATCCATAAACTAGCGCAAATATATACCTGAAAGCAGTAGTACACTAGAGTTTGCAGTGAGTACCCCCCAACACTTCCTCTCCACTATTCCAACCTTTGGGTCTATGATTCTTCAACAATTTGTTTGGCTTTGTATGTTAACTCTCTTTTCAGCCACTAGGTCCCTAAATTTTTGTAATGTAGTGTTGATTCTGGTTTGCTAAGACTTTGTTCAGGATCTTAGCATCACTGTTTGTGAATATTGTCTTGTAATTTCATTTGTGTGTGTGATGTCCTTGTCAAGTTTTGGCATCAAGTTAGCGTTGGCTTCATAGAAAGTGTTAGGATATTCCTCATCTTCAGTTTTTTAGGGGGTGGGAAGAGTTTGAAATGGATAAGAGGTCCTCTTTAAAAGTTTGCTAAAACAATCTGGTTTTGAACTTTCGTTTCATGGGACATTTTTTACTAGTGTTTCAATTTCCTTGCTCCTAATTGGTTTGTTCATGTTTCCTATTCCCTCCTGATTCAGGAGGCATGTGGCGCCAAGCACAAGGACCAGCATAAGGATTCCGGTTCGAGCCCCCAGCTCCCCACCTACCAGACATCACTCTGGTATATGTGCTGCTGGGGATTGAACTCAGGACCTCATGCTTGAGAGTCCAGTGCTTTATCCACTGAGGAACCTCCTGGACCACTCTGTCTCTCACCTCCCTCTCAATCTCTGGCTGTCTCTATCCAATAAATAAATGAAGATAATTAAAAAATTTAAAAAATTAAAAGGACTGTACCAGTTATTCTTAACCAATCCCATGATTCCAATTTCAAAGGGCTCGTGTTTCTTTATTTTTTAAAAATATTTATTTATTCCCTTTTGTTGCCCTTGGTTTTTTTATTATTATTGTTGTAGTTATTATTTTGTCGTCGTTGTTGGATAGGACAGAGGGAAATGGAGAGAGGAGGGGAAGACGGAGAGGGGGAGAGAAAGATAGAAACCTGCTGACCTGTTTCACCTCCTGTGAAGTGACCCCCCCCCTGCAGGTGGGGAGCCAGGGGCTTGAACTGGGATCCTTATGCCCGGTCCTTGCTCTTTGTGCCATGTGTGCTTAACCTGCTGTGCTACCATCAGACTCCCTAGGGCTCCTGTTTCTAAATGGACTTCTGAAAAAATAACAAGCCTACAGTTGGAAACCCCACCACATTCCCAGGCAGAATCAGACTTGGGTGTTGGACCAAGAGAATGACATAGATGGCATTTGAGGTAGACGGTTACTGAGCCAAGACTCAGGACCTGTGTGATTTATGGATTTATTTTCTAGCATTTTCCTCATACCAGCTCCACAGGCTGTAGCTTATCACAATAATACTCTGCAGTGGGCTTGGTCATACGCTGTTTTTTAAAAAAATGTTTCACATTATTGGGTTTGTGTTCGACTGCTAATGCCAGTCATTGTAGGTTTACCTTGGTGAGTGTCTTCCTGACAGATAACTGACTGAATTTCATACAAAAACCATAGTCACTAAACACCACAAATTCATATAAAAACCATAGTCACTAAACGCCACAAATTCATATAAAAACCATAGTCACTAAACGCCACAAATTCATATAAAAACCATAGTCACTAAACGCCACAAATTCATATAAAAACCATAGTCACTAAACGCCACAAATTCATATAAAAACCATAGTCACTAAACGCCACAAATTCATATAAAAACCATAGTCACTAAACGCCACAAATTCATATAAAAACCATAGTCACTAAACGCCACAAATTCATATAAAAACCATAGTCACTAAACGCCACAAATTCATATAAAAACCATAGTCACTAAACGCCACAAATTCATATAAAAACCATAGTCACTAAACACCACAAATTCATATAAAAACCATAGTCACTAAACACCACAAATTCATATAAAAACCATTCACATCAGACTCCATACTCTCTTGCGGTAAGCATGTCTATGCTTTTAACATTTTGTCTTCTGCACAAAGTAAACATGTCTGTAGCAGTATAACCCCACTAGGTAGATGACTGACTGACATTCTGATAAGTCTCGTCATCCTCTTTACTTTGAGAATCGGTGATTTTGACCACACAAGTCAGATGCTAATCTGATTGTGGGAAAAGAACCAGGCACAACCGGGATCTTTCTAGAACGGATTCAGATGCAGGATTTTCTCACAGGGAGACGTGAACAAGAACATCAACTTGGTTATGATACAAACCTCAAAAGTCAAAGAGATGGGGCTGGGTGGTGGCACACTCAGCTGAGTGCACGTGTTACCACGCTCAAGGCCCTGGGTTCAAGCCCCCAGTCCCCACCTGAGGCGGGTGAGGGAAGCTTCACAAGTGGTGAAACAGTGCTGCAGATGCCTCTTGTTTTCTCTCCCTTTCTGTGTTCCCTTTCTATCACAGTTTCTCTCTGTCTCTATCCTATATCTACTCCTGGAACAACAACAAAATCAGGAGCAAAAGAGTTTTGTTATAAAGATGCCACAAACCAAAGTCAGCCTCCCTTTTGTCATGTTGGGAGTTGCTAGGAGGAAACTGAGAGAAACTACAGCCTTGTCTCCGTGTCCACAAAGACACTCTCTAGGATAGAAATAAATCTTTATGAGCGTCAGTTTGTGTGCCCTTTCCACAGACAGGTGATATCTGACTGCAGAATAAGAGATCACTTTTTGATATTATATATGACATTCCTGCTCTCTCAGGTATCCAGATGTCCCTCTCCTCCCCTCCTTTGTTACAAGAACTGTGTATTTCTTTCTATGCATATAAAAAACTATATTAAGGGAGTCGGGCTGTAGCGCAGCGGGTTAAGCGCAGGTGGCGCAAAGCGCAAGGACCGGCGTAAGGATCCCGGTTCGAGCCCCCGGCTCCCCACCTGCAGGGGGAGTCGCTTCACAGGTGGTGAAGCAGGTCTGCAGGTGTCTGTCTTTCTCTCCCCCTCTCTGTCTTCCCCTCCTCTCTCCATTTCTCTCTGTCCTATCCAACAATGACAACATCAACAACAACAGTGAAAAACAACGGCAACAAAAAGGGAAAATAAATAAATATAAAAAAATAAATAAAACTATATTAAGGGAGTCGGGCGGTAGCGCAGCAGGTTAAGTGTACATGGTGCAAAACGCAAGGACTGGCATAAGGATCCCAGTTCAAGCCCTCGGTTCCCCACCTGCAGGAAGGTCGCTTCACAGGTGGTGAAGCAGGTCTGCAGGTGTCTATCTTTCTCTCCTCCTCTCTGTCTTCTCCTCCTCTCTCCATTTCTCTCTGTCCTATCCAACAACAATGACATCAATAATAACAGCAATAATAATACAACAACAATTTTAAAAAAACCAAGGGCAACAAAAGGGAAAATAAATAATATAAAACAGATAATTAAAACACTATATTAAAAAAAAAACTGTATAACTGTGACCAAGCTTCAAAGGGTGAGACCAGCACTCAGAGAAATCTAACACCCTCTCTCAGCTTAAATCCCCTCAATTTGCTCTGAATCATCTTTCTAATAAACGTCTCTTTGAATTGTTTCACATAGGTGTGACTATTTGGGGGCTGACCGGATAAAGTTGGTAAGTAAGTAACTGAAAAATGGGGAGTGGTTAGATGACATGAAATTATTAGACAAATAGCAATTACCAGAAATACCTACCATCACTAGGTTAGAGGAACAAAGGGAAGATCTAGGCATTATTAAGTTTAGTCTGTTGAGCAGGGGCCAACACGTTGAAACTCAGACCTCTGAGATGAGGACACTACTCAGTCAGTTCTGGGATCTCTGAGCTCAAAAGATGGCCGGCCCCCTGGTGCTGAAATCCAAGTCTGTTAGATCACTGGAATGTCTGTCAAGTTGCTTGTAACTGGATACTGTGAAGTGACATAATGGAACCCTTTCCTAGGCAACACCAGGCTGGTGATAGCCACAGAAGCAGGAAGTAGGTAGCAGCAAGCAGGAAGTCCCATCCCCAGCTTCACGTACCCGCCCTCCAGCACTTTCTGTGGGCAGAATCTAATAGCTCTGACTCAACTGATGAGTTTCCCTTCCTCCAACATCAGGCAGAGTAAAGCTGAGTCTGGGAGGATGGGCTTCATCTGAAGGCAACAGCAGAATCAGGCAGACCCGTCAGAATTGTCTTCTTCTTACAAGAATTGTCTTCCTACAAGAATTGCTTAGGCAGCCCCCAATACAGCAGAGGGAATTTAGGACTTTTCTTCTTCCCTTCAACCCCTTCTGCCATCTATAGATGAAAATAGACCAATGGCAGAAGACAGGGGGTGCTCTGTGCCCCCACTTTGATTGGTCTCACTGACTGTCTTCTTTGGTCATTGGACTTCTAAGTCATCATTGAGCTAGAACAATGTAGAGGCAACATTTGTAGTGTCTCAATCTAGAAAAATCTCTGCAATTTCTTTTCTTTGATCATTCTTTGATTCTTTCATTCTTTGATCATCAATTTCTTTTCTTTGATCATCAGCTCAAAGAGCCACTTTCTTTCCTATAGTCATGTTACAGACTCTCAAGAAATTGGGGGGGGCCTCAGGGCAGGCAGGTGATAACACAGGTAATGGTTGGGCATACATGTCACATTACAATGCTCAAGAACCCAGATTTAAGCAACTGGTTCCCACCTTCAGAGGGAAAGCTTCTCAAGAAGTAAAGCAGTGCTTTGGGCTTCTCTCTCTCCCTCTGTATCTCCCTCTTTCCTCTCAATTTCTGTCTGCATCCAAAATTAATTAATTAATAATTTTAAAAAATATTTATGTACTTTTGTTGCCCTTGTTTTATTGTTGTAGTTATTATTGTTATTGATGTCATTATTGAATAGGATGGAGAGAAATGGAGAGAGAAGGGGAAGACAGAGAGGGGGAGAGAAAGACAGACACCTACAAACCTGCTTCACTGTCTGTGAAGCAATTCTCCTGCAGGTGGGGAGCCAGGGGCTCGAACCAGGATCCTTATGCTGGTCCTTGCACTTTGTGCCACTTGCATTTAACCCGCTGCACTATCGCCCGACTCCCATTTTTAAATTTTTTGAATAAATTTTGAATATTGGTTTGCTTCACTATATTTTTTTTCCTGCCACCTTGTGCATGCCTGCTTCCACTTCTCCCAGTGTATTTCTCTCCTCTTTTATGTTCAGAGAGAAAAAGAGAAAGAGACACCACAGCGACTCTCCACTGTGAGAACGTGGGAGCTCTACCAGGTGAGCTATCTTGTGGTCAGTGGGTGTTTGATTTTTAATTTCACTCTCTTTTATTATCTTTATTTATTGATTGGATAGAGACAGCCAGAAATTGAGAGGAAAGGGGGTGATAGAGAGGGAGAGAAACAGAGAGACCTGCAGGCCTGCTTCACCGCTCTCTCAATTTCTCTCTGTTCTATCAAATTCAAAAAAAAAAAAAAAAATCAGGAGGAAAAATGGCTTCCAGCTCTGGATTCATCATGCAGCAAGCCTCGATAACCAGGTGGCAGTTAAAAAATATACATATATATATATATATATATATATATATATATATATATATACACATATACATATAATCGAACTACCTGAAAAGTTTCCTCCACTTACTACACCACAAAAGCACTTGCTTCCTCACGCCTTGTTATCAGCTGGTGTCATCTTTCCTCTTTGTCTTTTCCACAGCGGAGAGATAAGAAATGACATCTTCTACTTAAGGATCCTGGTTCAAGCCCCCGGCTCCCCACCTGCAGGGGAGTCGCTTCACAGGCGGTGAAGCAGGTCTGCAGGTGTCTGTCTTTCTCTCCCCCTCTCTGTCTTCCCCTCCTCTCTCCGTTTCTCTCTGTCCTATCCAACGATGATAATAATGACTACAACAATAAAACAACAAGGGCAACAAAAGGGAATAAATAAATATCTTTTTTAAAAAAAGAAATGACATCTCACTGCAGTTTTCATCGATACTTCTTCAACGATTAATAAGTCTGAACTTCTGGTCTCCATGTTTTTTTCACCATTCACGTTTGTTCTTCAGTTTCTTTCCTGTTGATTTTTTTTTCTGCCCATTTTTTTTTTTTTTTAGTATTGATCTTTCTTACTCATTTGTAAGAGCTCTTTGAATTTGCCACTGACTTGTCCTTTTGTTGGTTTTATGGATATTTCAGGTGGTATGCCATTTGTCTTTTTACATTATAGGACTTTTTGTTTATTTCCCTAGGGTTCATCCCTTACACGTAGAAATTTGTGGTTATGCGGAATGAATTTTATGTATGCTTCCTTTTCGGTTTTTGAGAATCAACTGATGCTTGGAAAAACCTGTTTTCACTCCAGTCATGAAAACACTTTGAGGAGCAGAGACAGCAGCCCGGTTCACATTCAGGTCTGCTGGAAGCAAACACAGTGCTCTGTGGAGCACACCCGATGGGTAGGAGGCTTGTCCAACAGTGATGGGTCCAGTTTCAACCCTGGGTGGCCAGTGGCTACCAATTTCATTTAGTTTCTTTGTTTCTTAGCTGGGCAGTACCCTCAGATGCCTCCCAACTCTGTCTTAGTTATCGATTTTCAAGTGGTTCCAAAATGTTCCTTATTTCTTGTGAAAGCCAAGATGTTCACTTCCAGGTTCCTAGGCAATCAAGGCGTGGTGCCCTCACTCCAGTGTGAGCCCTAACAACTGCCCCTTCACTAGGTCTGCAGGCTGGGTGCAGAGAACAAGGAGCCACCACTAAGCTCAGGTTGAGAGGGATAGGGAAAAGGGAGAGAGACAGAGAGAGAGAGGGAGAGAGAGAGAGAGGGAGAGGGAGAGGGAGAGGGAGAGGGGCAGGGAGAGGGAGAGGGAGAGGGAGAGGGAGAGGGAGAGGGAGAGGGAGAGGGAGAGGGAGAGGAAAGGAGAGGGAGAGGGAGAGGGAGAGGGGCAGGGAGAGGGAGAGGGAGAGGGAGAGGGAGAGGGAGAAGGAGAGGGAGAGGGAGAGGGAGAGGAAAGGAGAGGGAGAGGGAGAGGGAGAGGGAGAGGGGCAGGGAGAGGGAGAGGGAGAGGGAGAGGGAGAGGGAGAGGGAGAGGGAGAGGGAGAGGGAGAGACAGAGAAACGCCAAGTGGTGGTTAAACGCACATATTACAGTGTGCAAGGACCTGGATTCAAACCCCTGGTCCCCACCTGCAGGCAGAAAGCTTCACAAGTGGCAAGGCAGGGCTGCAGATGTCTCACTCTCTCTCTCTTTCTCCCTCCTCTCTATCTCCCCCACCCTCTCAATTTCTCTTTGTCTCTGTACAATAGTAAATATTTTAAAAGAGAGAAAATGTCCAAGATGTACTGACTCCCCTAAGCCATCGGGTCACTCAGGTCATGGGGCCACTGTCCTCAAGTGATTCGATAAAGAAGTACCAGGTCTAGAGTATGGACCGACCAGTCAACGCCCATGTTCAGCGGGGAAGCAATTACAGAAGCCAGACCTTCCACCTTCTGCAACCCTCAATGACCCTGGGTCCATGCTCCCAAAGGGATAGAGAATAGGAAAGCTATCAGGGGAGGGGGTGGGATATGGAGATTGGGCGGTGGGAATTGTGTGGAGTTGTACCCCTCCTACCCTATGGTTTTGTTAATTAATCCTTTCTTAAATTAAAAAAAAAAAAAAAAGAAGTACCAGGTCTGAATAATGGTGCAGGGGCCAGGCTGGAAGGCAGTCATCATGCCTAAGTTCATTCTAGTTTTCTTTTCTTTTAAAGAATTTATTTACTTATTCATGAGAAAGATAGAAGGAGAGAAATAACCAGCCATCACTCTGGTACATGTGCTGCTGGGGATCAAACTTGGGATCTCATGGTTGAGAATCCATCCAGTGGTTTATCCACTGTGCCACCTCCTGGACCACATCCATTCTAATTTTCTTAGGCAGCTTTTCTTATGAGAAACATGGTAGGCATGGGTAATAATAGGCTTCAGTGGCTGTCGTTAGAGAATTGTTGAACCAATATACTCTGTAAGCTGTGACACCCTCTAGGCCAGTGGAGAGAACAAAACAGCTAGATGGTCCTAACTATGGAAAATGGAATATATCCACTAGACCTTGAGAGGGAGTATTATAAAAATAAAGAGAGAGATAGAGAGAGAGAGAAATCACCAGAGGGTTCAGAGCGCCCTTGGAGAGGAAGAGGCATTGAACACCAGAAAATCCATCTGACTTCCGATCTGCAAACTCCTATGATTGGCTCTGAAAAACCACACAGTGCCAAGATATCAAGACCTAATTCATCAGCAAGACGGCAAACAAGCCAAATCTTAATTGGCCTGGCTCGCGGGGTTTTATTACCTCTGCTGCAAGTATCTTATCTTGGCCACACTCAGGTGGCATAGTCCACGTAACTCAAGATACTTTCAGTAAGATAATTTGTGTGGTTTCTCATTCACGCATGAGCAGATGTGGCACAAGGCCTGTCTGCTTGGGAGAGAGAGAGAGAGGGAGGGAGGAAGGGAAGGAAGGAAGGAAGGAAGGAAGGAAGGAAGGAAGGAAGGAAGGAAGGAAGGAGGGAAGGAAGGAAGGAAGGAAGGAAAGAGAAGGCAGACATGGAGTCTGAAATGCAAGCAGTCTAAACTCTGGGAGTACCAGGAAACTCCAGTCAAGCCACTGACTGAGGTGACCCTCAGACACCACTCCCCCTCCATTTCCTGCCTGTATTTGTCAATGGGAGGTTCTGTATATTCCTGATTGGTGCTCTGGTCTCTCTCTCTCTCTCTCTCTCCCTCGCCCAAGTACTAACCAGGTTTGACCCTGCTTAGCCTCCAAGGTCAAGGTAGTGTGTAGTGTTCTCTCTCTCTTTCTTAATTTAAACAATCAAGCAATTCTTTTAAAAAGTAACAAAAGGAATTTATTCTTGTTTCTTTAGTTCTTTCAGCACTTTGCCCAGATGTACGCAGCTCATATCCTTATAATTATAGAGGGCAAATAATCTTGACATCCCTCCCATTGACAAATACAGGCAGGAAATGGAGGGGGAGTGGTGTCTGAGGGTCACCTCATTCAGTGGCTTGACTGGAGTTTCCTGGTACTTGCAGAGTTTAGACTGCTTGCTTTTCAAACTCCGTGTCTGCCTTCTCCTTCCTTTTTTCCTTCCTTCCTTGTTAAAATTCTTCGGAAGCTCTTGCTGGCCGGGTTGGCTGGCTTCACGGCGGTAACAGAGACGACCAGAGACAACGGCTGGGCAGGGCAGCTGTATTTCTTTATTCAGGAACAACGATTCATAAACTAAGACAAACTAATCACCAAATAGAACTCTGCTGTCTCTTTGCAGCGGCACAAGTACTCTCTCTTACTCTGGAACTCTCGAACCCAGGAACTCTCCAACTCTGGCACTCTCCGAACTCTCTCTCCAACTCTGGAACTCTGAAACTCTTCAACTGTGGAACTCTCTCTTACTCTGTAACTCTGAAACTCTGGCACTCTGCAACTCTTCAACTCTCCAACTCTGGAGCTCTTCAACTCTCCAAACAAGCCTGTGTTATCACACTGTCTTTGGGGAATAGAAGCTCATTATTATGTAAATATGGCTACCAATACAGTCATACCTCTTCAGTGCAATGGAAAAAATATTACTTAGGCAGTCAGAATTCTAGGTTCCTTCCTCCCTTCTTTCCTCCCTTCCTTCCTTCCTTCCGTCCTTCCTTCCTTCCTTCCTTCATTAGATACTGAGTTGATTAAAGTCCTAAAAGTCACATAGCCACAACCTCTGAGGTGATCTCACCCACCCACCTGGCAGGAATCATTTGCACCTGTGAGAACAAGCCCTGTCCTTAGGTAGCAGCAAGTAGCAAGACCAAGTAATGTCCATCCTTTGAAATCTGAGAGTCTTAAGCCAGGAGAGGGGCTTTGCCTTCCAGGAAGCACTTGGCTGTTTTTGTTTGTTTGTTTTGTTTTTTGGAGACATTTTTAGCACCACTGAGTAACTCTGGGAGTGGTGGTAGTCTAGTAAGTAGAGGTCAGTTATCTGCTAAACACGTAGTGGCCAAAAAGATTTTTGTACACCTCTATTCATACAAGGATTTTTTTTTTAAACCAGAGCTCTAGTTTATGGTGGTGTGGAGGACTGAACTTGGGACTGTGAAGCCTCAGGCATGAGAGTCTGTTTGCATAACTATTATGCTATCTACCCCACCCCATAGAAGCAAATTTGTCATAGCCCAATTATAGAAACAACCCAGATGTCCAATGACAGATGAATGGTTAAGAAAGTTGTGATATATATGGAGATAGAGAGAGAGAGAGAGAGCGAGAGAGAGAGAGAGAGAGAGAGAGAACTACTACTCAGATATTAAAAATGAAGTCATCATCTTGGAGGAAACTCGAAGCTATCATGTTAAGAGAGACAAGTCAAAAAGAGTACAAATACCAGACCATCTCACTTACAGGCAGGACTTCAGAAATAAGATCAGAAGGACAGGGGTAGACAGCATAATGGTTCTGCAAAGAGATTCTCATACCTGAAGCTCCAAAGTCCCAGGTTCAATTTCCCATACCACCATAAACCAGAGCTGAGCAGTGCTCTGGGGGGGGGGGGGGTAAAAGAAAAAAAAAAAGTGGAAGAGGAGGAGGAACAAGAAAGGGAGGAAAGAAGAAAGAAAGGGGAAAATCAGGAAAGGAAAACACAAAGTTAAGCCTGGGTGAGGTGTGCTGGGCCAAAGTAAAAGACTCGGGGAGAGCGGGGCTGGGAGAGTGTGAAAAAGGTCCTGGGATACTAGTGTATGATGCACTGATGATATATGCCAACAGCCAGACGATAAGCCACGAACCTCCCAATAAAATGAAAATAAATAAAGACTCATCCTACTCAAAAATGGCAGCAAAGACTGAAGAGCCTCCTTCCACAATTAGCCCTTGTTTGGGTGGGTTCATTAAAGATTGCCCCTGTAGAACAATGACATTGGGAGTCGGGCTGTAGCTCAGTGGGTTAAGTGCAGGTGACACAAAGCACAAGGACCGGCATAAGGATTCCGGTTCGAGCCATGGCTCCCCACCTGCAGGGGAGTCGCTTCATAGGCGGTGAAGCAGGTCTGCAGGTGTCTATCTTTCTCTCCCCCTCTCTGTCTTCCCCTCCTCTCTCCATTTCTCTCTGTCCTATCCAACAACGACAACATCAATAACTACAACAATAAAACAACAAGGGCAACGAAAGGGAATAAATAAATAAATAAATATAAAAATTTACAAAAAAAAAAAAAAAAGAACAATGACATTACCACAAAGAAGCCTTACTCTATTATACCCAAGTTCTAAACCATTTTCCTTCACAGGAAAACCATTGGCTCCTTCATAGGAGCCAAGCATCTGCCTTTAAGGAAGACCAGCTTCTCTTTTGGACAAGTATCTCACCTAAGTTTTTTCTGTGGTTTTTTGTTGTTTTTTTTTTTTTTTTTTACCAGAGCACAGCTCGGTTCTGGTTTATGGTAGTATTGGGGATTGAATCTGGGACCTTCAATGCCTCAGGCATTAAATTCTTTTTTGCATAACTGTTAGGTTATCTCCCCTGTCCCTAGGGGCATTTTTTAAAATTTATTTTCTTTCTGCCTAACCCAAAAGACAACAGAAAGATTATATTAAACTGCTGCACCAAAGTAGAGGACTCTCAGGAAGGAAGGAAGGAAGGAAAGGGAAGCTGGTGGAAGATGGGGGAGGAGAGTGTCTTACAGACACTTCTGGGGAGATGAAAAGGTGCACCTATGTGTTAACAGCTATACTCTAAACAATTAAACCCGTCCCCAATAAAGTGGAAAAAAATTACCAAACAGAACACCCCGGTTATTTCATCTTATGGCAGTTGTGATGGGAAGGCTGTGGTTTTTTCCTAGGGAACATAAATTACTTCAGAACAATTGAATTCAACTAAACAGCAAGGGAAAAAATTCAAAACTCTGATGTAACTGGAGGCAACTGATCAAAGGGCAGTGAAAGTTATAAGGCTATAAGAAGCACAGAACTGGGAGTCCGGCGGTAGCCCTGCGGGTTAAGCGCACATGGCGCAAGCACAAGGACCAGCATAAGAATCCTGGTTTGAGCCCCCGGGCTCCCCACCTGCAGGAGAGTCCTTTCACAAGCGGTGAAGCAGGCCTGCAGGTGTCCGTCTTTCTCTCTCCCTGTCTTCCCCTCCTCTCTCCATTTCTCTCTGTCCTATCCAATAACAATGACATCAATAACAACAACAATAACTACAACAATAAAAATTAACAAGGGCAACAAAAGGAAATAAATAAATTTTTTTTTTTTTTTTTAAAAAAAGAAGCACAGAACTAGAACACAAAGACAGAAAGACCACATCCGCTGACCCAATCTAAACACAGCCCCTTCCCTCATAATGCTGCTCCAGCCCTCTAGTTCCAGATCCCTGCCACCACCACCCCTGCCACCACCACCCACACAAGCCAGACTTTTCGGAAAGTCATGAAGTCTCGGGCTCCTGAGTTAGGAGCCAATCTTCTCCCATGATCACATCAAAACTTCACCAGAACAGGTATCAACCTTCACAGAAAGGGACCTGACACCCAAATGAACAAGTTTCCACAGTAAGGGAGCAAAAGGAGAACATCCAGGCAGCAAGAGACCGAGAGAAACCAAGGTTTCTCTCCAAGAAAGAAACCTCAGGGCGCAAGAAACTGCGATCAGGAAGAGACCTCTAAGATGCAGAACTTCATTCTGGAGAATAGGGGGATAAGTTGTACCAAATTTACAGCACCCTAACCCTGTACTTACAGTACTGGAACTGGAAGCAGGAAGTTAAGCCAACTGAAAGTGGTGGTAGGAACCATTCTTATGACCTGCTCTGCAGTCTTTCTGAGAAGGTATCTAATAAATGCATTACTGACATTTTGTCTCCATAGTAACAGACCTTCAGGGCAAATTCTGAGAGGTGAGTTCCACCCATCCTTATGAAGTAGCTGAATAGCTGGAGGCTGAGAGATATTTATCAAGAATGCAATCTCCTGACAGACAGACTAAGCTCCTTGTAGCCCACACCCGACTGCTAGCAAGTAACACCCTAAAAACCCTCCCAGAGAATAACTTGTTAGCCAAAGAGCTCCACTGCCAGCTATGTTCCCTGTCGGGTCCACTGTCTATCAGATTCTGCTCCCTGACAGCCATGGAATGTGCATTCTCACCTCTGGGAGTGAGCCAACACATCTGGGTAACCCACAAAGAACTGGGGAGGAGGCAGATGGAAAGTTCATGGAGGATGGGATAGTTCTCTGAGTACGTACATCTTTTAAACAGTGCCGACTTCAGGAAGCATGGCCATCTTTCCTGTAATAATAAAAAAAAAATTTTGAACTCAGTAAGGGGGATGAGGAAACTAAAAGTAAGTACAAATAGAAACCAGTAAGTTCTGGTAGATATATTAGTGTATTTGAAGTAGCCCTTTTGTTGAATTTCAATATCCCTTGTACTTCAAATGATGAGTATAACCACACACAAGGAGGTAATTCGGAGAACTCAACCTGGAGACTCCAGGTGCAGCACTAGGCTGCGTCTTTAACATCTTAAGACGAAAGAACTACAAAGGAATATTGAATTATTTTGTAGTTTGCTTTTTACAGTGTCTGAGCTTGCAAATCTAAAACTTAATTTTTTAAAAGATTTATTTATTCATGAGAAAGAACCAAGGCATCACTCTGGTATATGCAATGCAGGTGAGCAAACACAGAACTTTATGTTTAAGAGTCCAGCATCTTATCCACTGTGCCACTTCTCTGGTCCGTGTCCCACACTTTATCCTGGACTCTCTAGTGTGAATTGTATTGTAGAGCTAGTGAGTAGTCTGTTGATGTCTCGAGTTCTGGGTTTCTCACTGTAGTGCTTAGCTAGGGCTTCTTTTATCTGGGCTGTGGGGTGAAGACACATGGAAGGGGTGAGGGTGAGGCCAATGAATGGAGGTGAGGACTGGAATCAAAGACTTCAAAGCAAGGAACTACCATTTCTAGAATGTATGCTAAAAGTGCCTGCATATAGGCGGTTACCAGTGGCCAGGCTTGGGTGAAGCTAAGGAGCTTGGGGCCTAAGGTCAGCAATCAGAGCAGCTGGTTATTGCCACACTGCTCCACCTCTGGGTCACTTCATGGTTTCACAACCTCCTGCATATTCTTTCCTCTCCACTCCTCTCAGGAATGATAACATTCTCCCAGGGGTCATTTATTTACCCCCATCTTATTTATGGGATAAGAATCCAGTATCTCCTGACTCCATAATTCTATGAGGCAGGCTAGAGTCCTGGGGTGATGGGGAGGCCACCAAAGGACCAAGTGGTTCCAAGATCAATGGTTTTCACCCCCCCCCCAAATCTCTCTCAGTCTTTTCAACCCCTGTTCCTATTCCAGAGCATTGGTTTTGACTGGTTTTACAGAGATTGGGCAGGGGGACTAACATTGTTTGTCCCACTTCCCCTATCACCCTCTTTCCTCCCTTTTGGTTCCCCCAGTCATTCAAAGACCTTTTTTTTTAAAAAAAAATAATTATTTATTATTTATTCCCTTTTGTTGCCCTTGTTGTTTTATTGTTGTAGTTATGATTGATGTCATTGTTGCTGTATAGGACAGAGAGTAATGGAGAGAGGAGGGGAAGACAGAGAGGGGAAGAGAAAGATAGACACCTGCAGACCTGCTTCACCACTTGTGAAGCGACTCCCCTGCAGGTGGAGAGCCGGGGGCTCGAACCGGGATCCTTATGCCGGTGTTTGTGCTCTGTGCCACATGCGCTTAACCCGCTGGGCTATCACCCGACTCCCTCAAAGACCTTTTTAACAGGTTGCATTACTAGGAAACTAACAATTTGACAGCAATTATTTCAAGAGCTAGCTGGATGTATAAGGAAACACGTATGACATTATTTGAGACATAAACACAGGTGACAGAGAAAAGAGATGTCAAGATTATTTGCCCTCTATAATTACAAGGATATGAGCTGCTACATCTGGGCAAGGTGTTGAAAGAACTAAAGAAACAAGAACAAATTCCTTTTGTTACTTTTTAAAAGAATTGCTTGATTGTTTAAATTAAGAAAGAGAGAGAGAACACTACACACTACCTTGACCTTGGAGGCTAAGCAGGGTCAAACCTGGTTAGTACTTGGGCGAGAGAGAGAGAGAGAGAGAGAGAGAGAGAGAGAGAGAGACTAGAGCACAGTCTGGAATATACAGGACCGAAGTTGGGATTAAGAGTTTTCAACATGCAAGTCCTGAACTCTACATGATGAACTGCCTCTCCAGTCATTCTCATTTGTTACTTGGTAAAATTTATCAACTACGTGGTCCGGGAGGTGGTGCAGTAGATAAAGTGTTGGACTCTCAAGCATGAGGTCCTGAGTTCAATCTCCAATAGCACATGTACCGGAGTGATGTCTGGTTCTTTCTCTCTCTCTCCTCCTATCCCTCTCATTAATAAATAAATAAATAAAATATATTAAAAAATTTATCTACTACTTGCTGTATGACAACTTTTTTTTTTAACTTTTTTTAAATTAGTGATTTACAAGATTATAAGATAATAGTTGTAGTTCTGTGCCCACCACCCCCAATGGTAATAATAATAGTTTTTGCCAAGGTCATAGTTATGGGTTGACTAGATATATATTCTTTTTTTCCTTTTTTTTCAAGTTCATGTGTATCAATTGTCTGTATTTCACTTATGAGTGAAATCATAGTTGACCTTCCTTTTCCCTCTTCCTTCTCAGATAAGAGAATCAGCTCTTGACTTCCTCAAGTGTTCCCCAGAATCTCTTCCCTCCCAGTAACAGTGCAAAAACAAAGGTTCCTTGTCACAAAAGTTCTGGGTCTCAGTGAAACTGAGGTTCAGGACCCTCTGGTCCTCCTCTCCTAACATTTCTCCCTCTGGGAGTATGGACCAAATTCTTCTTTTTTCTTTCTTTTTTTTTTTTTTTCCGGGGGTGGGGCATGCAGGAGTTCTGTCTTCTGTAATTGCTTCTCTGCTAGACATGGGTGCTGGCAAGTTGATCCATGACCCCAGGCTGCCAGTCTTTCTTTTTACAGATTTGTTATTATCTTTATTTATTGGATAGAAACAGCCAGAAATCGAGAGGGAAGGGGGTGATAGAGAGGGAGAGAGACAGACAGACACTTGCAGCCCTGCTTCACCGCTCACAAAGCTTTCCCCTTGCAGGTGGGCACTGGGGCTTGAACCTGGGTCCCCGAGCACTATAACATGTGCGCTCAACCAGGTGTGCCACCACCCAGCCCCCAGACTCTTTTCTTTTTTAAAAATATTTGTTTATTCCCTTTTATTGCCCTTTTTAAAAATTTTTGTTGTTAATGTTGTTGTTGTTGGATAGGAGAAATGGAGAGAGGAGGGAAATACAGAGAGGGGGAGAGAAAGACAGACACCTGCAGACCTGCTTCACCGCCTGTGAAGCGACTCCCCTGCAGGTGGGGAGCCGGGGTTCGAACCGGGATCCTTATGCCGGTCCTTGTGCTTTGTGCCACTTGTGCTTAACCTGCTGCGCTACCACCCGACTCCCCAGACTCTTTTCTAAAGATGTCAGAAATATTAATTTTTCCTCCTAACAACCTTGTAAGGTTGGGACTGTCATTTCCCCTCTCTTCATGGAGGAAAACAGAGATTAAGTTGTTGAAGACAATAATTGCAGCTGTGGAATTGGGGCGGGGGGTTGGAGGTCCATTTTACTGTTCTGCCGACTTGGGGTCTACTTAAACTCCCTCATAAGCAAATTCTTTGGAAGTACAACTACTCTGAAAATTTGACAGCATCTAATGATTACATGGAATCTACCTCCTAGTGGAACCAGAACTTGATCCCAGGTGTTCTAGTTCCATATTTCATGTCCTTAGACTGCTCCAGTTCATCTCTTAAGTTAGGAATTACTTCTATTTTCTATTACCCTAACTTTTTAGTACCTAAAATTTTAAAACAAATAAAAAGATGAAAATCAATATGCCTCCTTTGGATCAAGTGAATACGTATGTATGGTTTTAAGAACAGATCTATTTTTTAATCAGTTTTATTTACTTCATGAGTGAAGTCACACATCTTTTAAAAACTAGGAATCCCGGCTAGACAGGTAGTATAGTGGCTGTGCAGAAAGCAATTCATGCCTGAGGCATCAAATATCCCAGACTCAATCCCCAGTGCCACCATAAGCCAGAGCTGAGAAGTGTTCTGCTTAAAATAAATAAATGAGGTGAAATGAAAAGAATAATGCACTTACAGACATGTCTAAGAGTAGGGAGATAAGTCACCCGGTAGAGTGCACTCTTTGCCATGTACAGGACCCCGGTTTGAGTCCTTGGCACCAACCACAAGCAGCATCATATACAGCACCAGGAGAAAAGCTTTGTGAGTGATGAAGCCATACTGTGATCTCCCCCCTCTTTCTTGCCCTTTCTTTCCCTTTCTATATCTATCTGAAATCAAACCTCCTCTGTGTGTGGCACCAGGGAAACAAAATGGGGGGGGGGGGGACTGTCTTCTAGAATACTTCAAATTAGTTAAATGGCAGTATGAACATAGCAGGACTGCCCAATGGGGTGAAGCGATATAATGGGTTGATAGAGGCTCTTTTATATATATTCAAATTCCTTTATAAATAAGTTCTTTATTTTATTTTTATTTATTGATTTAATAATGACTGGCAAGACCATAGGATAAGAGTGGTGCAATTCCACATAATTCCCACAACCAGAGTTCCATATCCCATCCCCTCCACTGGAAGCTTTCCTATTCTCTCTCTCTCCCTCTTTTTAATTTCTTTATTGGGGGATTAATGTTTTACATTCGACATTAAATACAATAGTTTGTACATAACATTTCTCAGTTTTCCACATAACAATGCAACCCCCACTAGGTCCTCTGTCGTCCTTTTTGGACCTGTACTCTCCCCGGCAGCCACCCCAGAGTCTTATTTTGGTGCAATACACCAACTCCAGTTCAGGTTCTACTTGTGTTTTTTCTTCTGATCTTGTTTTTCAGTTTTTGCCTGAGAGTGAGATCATCCCATATTCATCCTTCAGTTTCTGATTTATTTCACTTAACATAATTTCTTCAAGCTCCATCCAAGATGGGCTGAAAATGGTGAAGTCACTATTTTTAATAGCTGAGTAATATCCCATGTGTATATATACTACAACTTCCTCAGCCACTCATCTGTTGTTGGACACCTGGGTTGGGAAGCTTTCCTATTCTTTATCTCTCTGGGACCATGGACCCAGGATCATTATGGGGTGCAGAAGGTGGAAGGTCTGGCTTCTGTATTTGCTTCTTTGCTGAACATGGGCATTTTCAGGGTGATCCATACTCCCAGCCTTTTTCTACCTTTCCCTAGTGGGGCAGGATTCCAGAGAAGTGGGGATCCAGGACACATTTGTAAAGTCATTTGTCCAGGGAAGTCAAGTTGGCATCATGGTAGCATCTGCAACTTGGTGGCTGAAAAGGCGTTAAGATATAAAGCAGAACAAACTGTTTAATAATCAGGAACCTAAACGCAAGAATACAGTAGAAGAGATTTGGGGTCTCCATTCTGGGAAGTTTATTTTAGGTATATTCCCAGGGGCCCATGGCTACTAATTTTTGCCTGAGCCTGAGAGCTAGCATGCCTTTATTTTGATTTTTAAAAGATCTTTATTTATTTATCTATCATTATTTAACCAGAACACTCTTCAATTCTGGCTCATTGTGATGGTTCAAGAGATTGAACCTGTGACCTCAGAGCCTCAGGCATGAAAGTTTGTTTCAGAAATTGCTATTATCTCCCCAGCCCATAACCAAGGCTTTCCAAAGCACAATTGCTATGAAAAAAATGATGATGTCCTATGTTATTGTTGCACTTGCCGCCGTGATTACAATTCTCAAAGACGGGCTGGGTAGTGGGACACCCGGTTAAGTGCACGTAGTATGACAAGTGCACAAGGACCTGCTCAAGGATCCAGGTTTGAACCCCCAGCTCCCCACCTGCAGGGTAGAAGCTTCACAAGCAGTGAAGCAGGTCTTCAGCTGTCTATCTTTCTCTCTCCCTCTCTATCTTCCCCTCCCCTCTCAATAAAATGGAAAAAATGTCTGCCAGGAGCAGTGGATTCGTAGTGCTGGCACCAAGCCCCAGCGATAACCCTGGAGGCAAAACAAACAAAAACAATTCTCAAAGGCCAATTCTGGGCACTTCATAGTCACATGTGACTTTAAATTGAATAGGTATGGACAAATGTGATTTTGAGGGTGCTCCCCTTTTAAAAATTCAATACGTATGGCCTTGGAAGCAGCACAGTAACTAAAGCATTAGACTCTCAAGCATGAGGTCCTGAGAGAGACAGAGAGACACTTGTAGACCTGCTTCACCACTTACAAAGCTTTCTCTCTGCAGGTGGGGACCAGGAGTTCGAACCCAGGTCCTTGCACAGTACAACATCTGCATTCAATCAGGTAGCCCTTTCTTCTCTAGCTGAAGACAGGAGTTAAAAAATATTCAAATTGTTGAACAATCATGTACCTAAAAGCTGGAATAGTACAGATGAAGTCTCCACAGACTCTTGTGTACTTCTGCTTTCAGGTATATATTTTTCCCTGGTTTGTGGACATGTGTGAACATATGCTCTATCTCAGGGGACCTGGTCTATATCTAGGTTTTGGGACTTTATTGGGGAGTGATCCACCTGGAATGGAATTAGAGAATACTGTGAAAGGAAAGGTCTCACCCGAGTGATGAAGCTGAAGGGTTGTCATTCCACAAATTTACCTTATCCTCTCTGAAATGAGTATACGGTTAAAAAAAAAAAAAAAAAAAAAAACCACAATTTCAAGACAGCTACTACATATGGAAATACTTGGTGCTTGAAAGAGAAATTGCTGAACATACAATAAAATTGATGCTGTGATTACAAGATTAATCACAAACTTGTGTGTATGGACTAAGAATAGAATAAAAATGAACAACCCCTTTATTAAAGCAAAAAAAAATTTCAAAAGAGACACTAGGTTCAGACCTTGATAAGACACACAGCATGTGTTTACTATATTCAGACATTTTCTTTCTTTCTTCCTTTCTTTTGTATTTTTATTTATTTTTTTCACCATTCCCATCACCAAAGGTCTATGTCCCCCATTCCCAGACACATAGATAACCACTGTAATTCTCCCACAGTCTTGGAAATAGGTTGACATTTTTTCCCATTCATATATTCAGTTGTCTGTATTCCACATATGAATGAAACCATCTGTAGCTGTCCTTCACCTCCTCACTTGCTTCACTGGGCATCATCTTCTCCAGTCCCATCCACTTTATCCCAAAGGATACGAGATCATCTGTCAAAGGGCATTTTGGTAGTTTCCAGGTTTTTGCTATTGTAAATAAAGCTGCTATAAACATAGGGGTACATGTGTCCCTTCGAATCAGTGTTATTACATCTTTTGGGTATCTGCCTAGTAGCGGAATTGCTGGGTCCTATGGTATTTCCATGTGTATTTGTTTAAGGATTCTCCATCCTGTTTTCCATAGTGGTTGTACCAGTTTACATTCCCACCAGCAGTGTAGTAGAGTTCCTCTCTCTCCACATCCTCTCCAACACTTACATTCTCTTGTTTTATTGATGGAGCTCCTTCTCACAGGTGTGAGGTGGAATCTCCATGTGGCTTTAATGTGCATTTCTCTGATGATGAGTGAATTGAAACATTTCTGCATATGTCTGAGAAATTCATCATTCTTTTTTTTTTAAGATTTTATTTATTTATTAATGAGAAGGACAGGAGGAGAGAAAGAACCAGACATCACTCTGGTACATGTGCTGCCGGGGATTGAACTCCGGACCTCAGGCTTGAGAGTTCTGTTTTTTATCCACTGTGCCACCTCCGGGACCACAGAAATTCATCATTCTTAATAACTGAATAGTGGTCCAGGAGGTGGCGCAGTGGCTAAGGGACTAGACTCTCAAGCATGAGGTCCTGAGTTCAATCCCCGGCAGCGCATGTACTAGAGTGATGTCTGGTTCTTTCTCTCTCCTATCATTTCTCATGAATCAATAAATAAAATCTTTAAAAAATATAGCTGAGTAGCAGAAGTTGAAAAACAAGATCAGAAACGAAAACACAAGTAGAACCTGAAATGTAATTGGCGTATCGCACCAAAGTAAAAGACTCTGGGGTGGGTGGGTGGGGAGAATACAGGTCCATGAAGGATGACAGATGACATAGTGGGGGTTGTATTGTTAAATGGGAAACTGGGGAATGTTATGCATGTACAAACTATTTTATTTACTGTTGAATGTAAAACATTAATTCCCCAATAAAGAAATAAAAAAAAATAGCTGAGTAGTATTCTATTGTGTATATAGACCACAACTTTCTCAACCACTCATCTGTTGTTGGATACCTGGCTTGCTTCCAGGTTTTGGCTATAACAAATTGTGCTGCTATGAACATAGGTATACACAAATATTTTTGGATGGGTATGTTTAGTTCCTTAGGATATATTCCCAGGAGAGGAATTTCAGGTCTTAGGGTAGGTCCACTTCTAGCCTTCTGAGTGGGCTCCCCCCCCACCCCCCCGACTGCTCTCCACAGAGCTTGGACCAATTGGCATTCCCACCAGCAGGGCAGGAGGGTTTCTTTGTCCCCACAACCTCTCCAGCATTTCCTGTTACTATACTTTCTGATGTGTGACATTCTCACAGGGGTGAAATAGTCTCTCATTATTGTCTTTTGAAAGGCATTCTTGTCTCTCCTTTACTCCTTTTTGTGTATGACCACCCAGGAATTCACAGTACGGGTAGGGATCAAAGGGAATTGTGCTGGGCTGACCAAAACTAGTGTCTGGGCATATTAGGTAAGTGACAGGCAGAGGAGGAAGAGAGATGCAGGAAGAGGAGCAGGTCAGTAGGCAGGAAGTGGGGACAAGGGGTGGGTGACAGCTTTGTCTGGAGTCTGAAGTGCCCACAAAGCATGTAGTACAGGGACCAGAGAAAAGGGTGGTTGGGGGGTTTATCAGCAGAGCTCGGGGGGCTTAAGGTCATGGCTGATGGTGACCAGAGAGAGTTTGTGAAGTCCAACAGCCAAGAACAGACTCTCTGGGTTCTCTCTTTGAGAGGTCAGAAGAAGAGCAAGGAGGGTTGCCACAATGAGCCCACCTCATGCTTAGCTGAGGGCAGCGTACCTCGGTGTCACCAGCAGGGCCTGGCCTCGGAGAGACGTGAAGATTCCTGGAGTGATGATGAGTGTGTGCAGCTAGCTCAGCCTTGGAGAAATCCCAGACTTGGACTGGCGAAGTAACCTACTTGGATAGGGTCCTGCTTTACTACATCCACAGCCCAGGTTCAAGCCTGGTCTCCATCACATTGAAGGGAGCTTTTGGCTCTGTGGTCTTTTTCACACACTCTCTCTGCCTCTTTGCCTCTACCAAAAACAAAACAAAACAAAACACAGAAGGAAGGAAGGAAGCCCAGACTTTATCATTTTCCATAATAGTATACATTGACGGAACCAGTTGGAGGCTTATATAATAGTTCTGGCATAATTGGTTATTTGTCTGAGAAAAAGGTTAAGTTAGATCCATTCGTCATGTGATACAGAAGATAACTCAATTTGGTTAAAGTTCTGTCTCCTCGCTCAGGTCCTGGAACATGATGGCGGAGGAGGAGACCTAGGTAGGGGGTTAGAGTGTTATGTGGAAAACTGAGAAACGTTACACATGTACCAACTACCGTATTTTACTATTGACTATAAACCATTAACCACCACCACCATCCCCCAATAAAGAAAATGAAAGAAAAACTCGGGGGCCAGGTGGTAGCGCAGCGGGCAAAGCACACGGTGTAAAGAGCAAAGACTGGTGTAAGGATCCCAGTTCGAGCTCCTGGTTCCAGCCCCCAGCTCTACACCTGCAGGGGAGTCGCTTCACAAGCAATGAAGCAGGTCTGTAGGCGTCTATCTTTCTCTCTCCCTCTCCATCTTCCCCTCCTCTCTTGATTTCTCTCTGTTCTATCCAACAACAACAATAAGGGCAATGAGGATGTGAGGGCGATCTGGCTGCGACATCTGTCACCCCATTGATCGCCAGGGTTGATTCGGCTGATCTGGCTGGCTAGGCGGGTGTCCCCTCCCTCCCTCACCGCTCCATGTGCGTCCCTCCCCGAAGCTGCGCGCTCGGTCGAAGAGGACGGCCTTCCCCGAATAGAGACGGACCGGTCTTCGGTCGAGGGTATACGAGTAGCTGCGCTCCCCTGCTAGAACCTCCAAACAAGCTCTCAAGGGCAATGAAATGAAAAAAATGGCCTCCAGGAACAGTGGATTTGTAGTGCAGGCACTGAGCCCCAGCAATAACCCTGGAGGCAGAGAGAGAGAGAGAGAGAGAGAGAGAAAACTCTATATAAAAGTATAAGAAAATGAAAGATCCTTGTAGTGCTTAAAAGGAAAAGTGACTTTTTTTTTTAATCACTTTCTTGGGAGAGTAATGTATAGTTGACACATGGGTAGAATTTCTCACCTCACTGTGATAGGTGTCTGCGAAACACTCTCCCCTCCAACTTGTCTTTCTCTACCTTCATGCACCTTGACCCCAAAGTCCCTCCCACAACCATCAAGCTCCAGTTTAAGTTTTACTTTGTGTTTCCCCTTTCTGTTCTTGTTTCTCCCCCCCCCCCTTTTGTTGCCCTTGTTGTTTTATTGTTGTAGTTATCGATGTTGTCATTGTTGGATAGGAAAGAGAGAAATCAAAAGAGGAGGGGAAGACAGAGAGAGGGAGAGAAAGACAGATACCTGCAGACCTGCTTCACCGCCTGTGAAGTGACTCCCCTGCAGGTGGGGAGCCGGGGACTCAAACCGGGATCCTTATACCAGTCCTTGTGCTTTACACCATGTATGCTTAACCCACTGTGCTACCTCCTGGCTCCCTCTGTTCTTGTTTCTTTCTTCTTCTTCTTTTTAATATTTATTTATTTATTCCCTTTTGTTGCCCTTGTTGTTTTATTGTTGTAGTTATTATTGTCATCGTTGTTGGATAGGACAGAGAGAAATGGAGAGAGGAGGGGAAGACAGAGAGGGGGAGAGAAAGACAGACACCTGCAGACCTGCTTCACTGCCTGTGAAGCAACCCCCGTGTAGGTGGGGAGCCGGGGGCTCATACCAGGAACCTTACACCGGTCCTTGCGCTTTGCGCCACCTCCTCTTAACCCGCTGCGCGCTGCCGCCCAACTCCCTCTGTTCTTGTTTCTTAAACTCTGCCTGTGAGTGAGATCAGCCCATATTTACCCTTCTCTTCTTGGCTTATCTCAATAAATAGCAGCAACAACCCAGAGAGTCTGCAGTCTGAAAAACAAGTACTTCAGTGCAAGCGTGGGCACCACACAGAGGAAGGCAGGTGAGAGATGTTCATTTGATGCCCGTAGTAAATCCGGAATTCCTGTGTGACACTTAGAGACAGCCATGTCCCGACGAAATGAGCAAGGATGGGCCTCATGGCCTGTCCTTGGTGTCCCCCTCAGGTGAGTGTAAGGGTTGTGGGACAGTCTCTAGGAGAGATGTGAATTAAACAGAATAAATCTGGGCTGTGTGAATGGACTACACAAATTTGGTTTTGGTCCCTCTAGCAACACCTGGGATTTGCAAGGTGTTTTCCCATGCAGGATGTTCCGGGCCTGACCCCTGACCCCTCTCTAGCTCTGTCTGTAGCTCTACCCTCTCTCCCTCACTCTGCTCCCTGCTGACTAGCTGTGCTAGTCCTCAAACGCTCCAGCTTCTCCTGCCTCAGGACCTCTGCACAAACAGTTTCCTTCTCTTGCACATTCTTGCCCCTCACATCCTCATGTTTGGTCCCTCCCTGTGTTTACACCTCTCTCCTCCAGGTGTGTCCCCCTCCCTGCCCTCCACCCCCCAACCATCAGGACCACTGCTCTGTTTCACTTCTTTTTGTTTGTTTGTTTTTTTTTTTTTTTTAATATTTATGTATTCCCTTTTGTTGCCCTTGTTGTTTTATTGTTGTAGTTGTTATTGTTGTCATTGTTGGATAGGACAGAGAGAAATGGAGAGAGGAGGAGAAGACAGAGAGGGGGAGAGAAAGATAGACACCTGCAGACCTGCTTCACCGCTTGTGGAGCGACTCCTCTGCAGGTGGGGAGCCAGAGGCTCAAACTCTGTTTCACTTCTGATGTTCCCTGTGCCCTGCCCCTAACAGAAACACAAATAAAAATCCTATGATTCACAGTGACTTCTTTACTTAATTTGACTCTTGCAATAGAAAAACCTGTTCATCCAGGAGGTTTTTATTTCTTGACTTGAAAGCAATACACACCCTGTGGAGATGTTTTTCTTTCTTTTTTCTTTTCTTTTCTTTTCTTTTCCTTTTTTGGGGGGTGGGGGTGGGGCAATAATTCCTCTCCTGTCAACATGCCTGCTTCCTTGAAGCACTGAAAGTTCCTTCCTTCCCAAATCTGATGGAGTGAGTTTTCCCATGGCAGAGAAGCCTCTCTGTGAACAACTCTTATGAGGGGAGCACTTGTAGCAAGTGTTACTGCAGGGAACACTTCTTTCTCCCTTTTGATTGCAGGAACTTTGCATTATCCCAAGCGTTTCACTAAAAGCAGCTTATGTCTACAATACATCCAGTTCACTACTAGAAGTCCAACACATGACTTCTGCCTCCTCCTTGTTTGTGAATAACAACAATCTAAACACACACACACACACACACACACACACACAACACCTGAGAAAGAGAGAGGGAGAGAGAGAAAAAGAGAGAGAGAGAGGGGACCAGAGCATCACTCTGGTTCAATGCAATGCCTGGGATCAAACTTGGAACCTTATGTTTTCAAGTCCAAAGTTGGTAAGATGTCACATCCCAGGTTGTGATCTCCTGTAATCTGACAGATGTTAGCAAGTTGGAAGTTAAAATACACAGTGACACACCTGACTGGTAAACCCATTACTATGTGCCAGGACCGGGGTTCTAGCCCTTGGTACACACCTGTAGAGTGGAAGCATCACAAGTGGTGAAACACAGCTGTGGGTCTCTTTCTCACTCTTTCTCCCCCATTTCCTCTTTCTCAATTTCTCTGTATCTATTCAATAAAATAAATACACTCAAAAATAAAAAATAAAATTTTTATAACATTTTTTTTTATTATTTAACTTTTGTTGCCCTTGTTTTAACATTGTTGTGGTTATTGATGTCATTGTTGTTGGATAGGACAGAGAGAAATGGAGAGAGGAGGGGAAGGCAGAGTGGGAGAGAAAGACAGACACCTGCAGACCTGCTTCACAGCTTGTGAAGGGACTCCCCTGCAGGTGGGGAGCCAGGGGCTCGAACCGGATCCTTATTCCGGCCCTTGCACTTTGCACCACTGCCTGACTCCCCCCAAAAAGAAAAACTTAAAAAGGAAGTTAAAATACAATATAGGAGGTTTAAGTCACAAAATCAGGTTTTCCTTTTCCCCTTCCTTCCTTCCTTCCTTCCTTCCTTCCTTCCTTCCTTCCTTCCTTCCTTTCTTCCTCTTTCATATTTTGTTTAATAGGACAGAGAGAAATTGAGAGTGGAGAGGACCTAGAGAGGGAGAAGGAAAGATAGACCCTTGCGGACCTGCTTCACCACATCTCCATCACATCCTTCAAGTCCTCTGTGTCTCAGAAGAGGATAGACCCCTCCTCGTGCCTGAGACTGTCCTGCCCACTCAGCACCCTTTCACCAAAAGTCACCCTTTTCTTACTTCACCTGAAACTTCTCACCAACCCTCTTAGTCTACTACAATTTACCTTGAATATCTTTGTCCTTAAACACAAATAAATCTTTTTTTTTTCCTCTTCCCCTTCCCCCCTTTTTAAGGAGCATAATTGTAATGGGGGTACAATTCCATACAGTTGCCACCACCAGAGTTTCGCATCCCATCCCCTCCACTGGAAGCTTCCCTATTCTTTGGTCCATTCTGGGAGTATGGACCAAAATTTTTTGGGGGGTGCAGAGGGTGGGAGTTCTGACTTCTATAACTGCTTCTTCATTGGACATGGATGCTGGCAGGTTGACCGTGTATTACCCCCAGGCTTTTTCTATCTTTCCCTAGTTGGGTAGGGCTCTGGAGAGGTGAGCTTCCAGAAAGCACTGATGAGGTACTGATGAGGTCTTTGGCCCAGGGAAGGTTCATCTACGCAGCTCTTCTCTCCCTCTCTCTCTCTCTCTCCAAATCTTTAAAAACTAAGGCCCAGAGAAGGTTCATCTATGCAGCTCCTCTCTCTTTCTCTCTCTCTCTCCAAATCTCTAAAAATTAAGGCCCAGAGAAGGTTCATCTACGCAGCTCTATCCTCTCCCTCTCCCTTCTCTCTCTCCTCCCTCTCTCTCTCTCTCTTGGCCCAGGAAAGGTTCATCTATGCAGCTCTACCTCTCTCTCTCCCCAGGAAAGGTTCATCTATGCAGCTCTGTCCTCTCTCCCCCCCCTCCCACCAGGGAAGGTTCATCTACACAGCTCTTCTCTCTCTCTCTCTCTCCAAATCTTTAAAAATTAAGGCCCAGAGAAGGTTCATCTATGCAGCTCTATCTTCTCCCTCTCCCTTCTCTCTCCTCCCTCTCTCTCTCTCTCTCTCTCTTTCTCTCTCTCTCTCTCTCTCTCTCTCTCTCTCTCTCTCTCGGCCCAGGAAAGGTTCATCTACGCAGCTCTATCCTCTCCCTCTCCCTTCTCTCTCCTCCCTCCCTCTCTCTCTCTCTCTCTCTCTCTCTCTCTCTCTCTCTCTCGGCCCAGGAAAGGTTCATCTACGCAGCTCTATCCTCTCCCTCTCCCTTCTCTCTCCCCTCTCTCTCTCTCTCTCTCTCTCTGCCCAGGAAAGGTTCATCTATGCAGCTCTATCTTCTCCCTCTCCCTTCTCTCTCCTCTATTCTCTCTCTCTCGGCCCAGGAAAGGTTCATCTACGCAGCTCTATCCTCCCTCTCTCTCTCTCTCTCTCTCTCATCAAATCTTTAAAAACTAAGGGGCTGGGTGTTGGCACACCTGATTAAGGGCACACATGACCATGCACAAGACCTGGGTTCGAGTCCCCACTCTCCACATCCAGGCACTGGTCTAGAGCACACCCCCAGCCTGCCACAAACCTCCCTAACCCCTCCCTTTCCTCATGGGGGTTGGGCTTCTTCATCTAGTTGGAAGTATCCATAGGGGCTTCCTTGCTCTTTGCCCAGATGAACTTTCAAGGCTCATTTCCTAGGCTAAAGGGTCAGAGGGAGAACTTTGTGTACTCCAAGCTATGGGATAAGGAATGAACTCCACAAGGACTCTGCTGTCACTGCAGTTGCATGTTAAGGAATGGACCCCCCCCCCCCACACACACACACACGTGGAATCTCAAGAGTATCCTCCACTGGGCAACAGCTCTTAACCAATCAACTATCAACAAGGAAACATTGAAGGAGAAGTCAAATCAGGAAAGAATCCGAGAGCCAATCATCCCTGAGCAGCTCAGAGCTCTTCTTCAGTCATCAGCTGCCCCTGAATTTGCGTTCCCATAGCTGAAAGCTTGGAAACCCTTTCCTTGAAGGGGTTCTCTGGCTGCCAGGAGGTCAAGCTGGTTCACTCATGCTCTGATGTAGCTCTACCACCTCCTCAACTTTTGAACAAATCACATCATTTTTTTATAAAATTCAATATCTGTGCCTCTAAGGCAGGATGATAATAGTATTTTTTTTTAAATATGGGATGCTTCATGAATTTGTGTGTCATCCTTGCGCAGGGGCTATGCTAATCTTCTCTGTGTCGTTCCAATTTTAGTATATGTGCTGCCGAAGCAAGCAAGATAGTAGTATTTAATTAGTTAATTAATTTTTGTGTGGTGCCTGCACTACAAATCCACTGCTCCTGGTGGCCATTTTTTTCCATTTTATTGGATAGGACTGAGAGAAATCAAGAGAGGAGGGAAGACAGAGAGGGGGAGAGAAAGATAGACACCTGCAGACCTGCTTCACTGATTGTGATGTGGTCCCCCTGCAGGTGGGGAGCCACAGGCTCAAACCGGGATCCTTGTACCAGTCCTTGAGTTTGTACTGTGTGCACTTAACCCAGTGTGCTACTGCCCGGCCCCCAATAGCACTTAATTTATTTAGGGCTTTAAGAATGATTTACTAATGAGACAGAGAGAGAACCAGAGCATTGCTGGCACACTGGATGCCGGGGATTTTTACCCAGGACCACATGCCCTGCATGTGTGAGGCCTAGCAGTACACTCCCAGCAGCTTTCGTTATCTTCTTGTGTGAGAGAGAAAGAGAGGGGGAGAGGAAAAGTAAAAAGAGAAAGGGATTCTTTGAGTGGCTGGAAAGGTGGCTGTACAGAAAGAGTGTAGGATTTGTATGCATAAAGCCCAGGGTCTCGCCACCTCCCCCAGCCTTTGCTGGAGCAGTGTTCTGGTCTTTCTCAATCTCTCTCATAAACTGAGTGACCTTAGTGTCCCCACACACCCTCACTTATATCTGCCCTGTGGGAATTAATGCCAATACACTTGATGAATGCTATCTCTGGACTATTGGACATGTAACAATGAAATTAAGATCACTGACATTCATTGGTTACACTTTCCATAGAAGCTCTAATCATGATGATTTTATGGTCCTTTATGGTCCTTTCTGTTATGCCTTTTAATGCCACCCCAATATATTTAATCTGGGACAACATCTAGTACTCTCAATTACTGATAAAAGATAGCCTTCGCTTTCAACTTGCACAGATGGCAAAGTTGAGTTGGAGGGCAGCTGCCAAGCACCTACTAAGTATTAATATAAATTTATTCCTGTGATGATCTATCTTGGACCTTCCCATCACAAAGTACAGAGTGGAGATAAGAAGAGACCAACCCAGATGCCTTAACCCTTTGTTTTTTCTTTAATATTTATTTATTTATTTATTCTCTTTTGTTGCCCTTGTTTTGTTGTTGTAGTTATTATTATTATTGATGTCGTCGTTGTTGGATAGGACAGAGAGAAATGGAGAGAGGAGGGGAAGACAGAGAGAAGGAGAGAAAGACAGACACCTGCAGACCTGCTTCACTGCTTGTGAAGTGACTCCCCTGCAGGTGGGGAGCCGGAGCCTGGAACAGGGATCCTTACACCGGTCCTTGGACTTTGTGCCACCTGCGCTTAACCCGCAGCGCTGCTGCCCAACTCCCTAACCCTCTGTTTTGTAACACACCAGAACACCTGCTCTGAACATTCTGAAACAGAATGAAGGGCCAAATTTCAGTTCCTAGCCCCTGGACTCAGATCTCTCCATTTCCCTCCCCTCATATGCTTTGCGTGTCCAAGACTCAAAATGTCTAAAGTTATACTCTTGCTAACTCTTGACTAATAAGATCTTCTGCCACTCAAATCAGCCCTTCTCCAGATCTCCCTTTGGTAAGTGATTCCAGAGGTTTCCTTTGGAAATTTTTATTTGCTTATTTATTTATTTTTAATCATTATTAGCTTACAAATTTGTAAGATTTCAGGAATATATTTTCATATCCACACTTGGTGCATGTAAGTTACCACACCTTTCACCAAAGTTCTGTGCCTGCCCAGTGGTTTCTATGAAAAACTCAAGTTTTCGTTGGCACACTGTTTTGTCATCATCCCAGGGCTTCACAGCTCCAGGCTGACTTTCTTTTTTAATGAGAGTCACAGAGATAAAGGGAGAGAGAGAGAGAGAGGTGTGGGGGGGGGAGAAATAGGCCAACCAGAGCACTGATCAGCTTGGGCTAATGATGGTGCTGGGAATTGAACCCAGGATCTCAAGCCTTCAGGCATGAAAGTCTTTTGTATAACCATTATGCAGTTTCCCCAGCCCCAGGGTAAACCAGATATAGAGAGTAAGAGACAAGGAGACAGAGGTAAAGACACCCCAGCATGGAAGTTTCTCTCAGTGTGGTGGGGTCCAGGCTAGAACCTGGATCAAGTGCAAGACAAAACAACTCCCTTACTAGACAAACTACCTTGCTGGGACCAACTGTTTCTTCATGGTAGAATGCCACCAGGTGCCATTAACTCTACCTAGCGACTTCATAGCAACATTTCCTCAATTCTAATATATTCAGATTGTTCCCAAAGCAGAAACATGTCATGAAGATTAAATTGAATAGTAGAGAAACTGACTAATATTATTATCTCCTTTTTCCCTTTATTTTATTTTATTTTTCCTTTATTGTGGGATGAATGTTTTACATTGATAGTGAATACAGTAGTTTGTACATAGCATTTCTCAGTTTTCCACATAACAATACAACCCCCCTGGGTCCTCTGTCATCCTTTTTGGACCTGTACTCTCCCCCACCCCCCCACCCCAGAGTCTTTTACTTTGGTGCATTACTGTCGCTGTCGGCCCGCAACAATGACACGGACACCAGAGTCTTCTTCCTCAATTCCCTTTATTTCCTTCTTATGGCCACCTTAAGTACCTTTCACTGTTACATAGTCAGCCAATGGGCATTAAGCAAGCATACAGCATTCATAGATCATGCAGCCTTCTACCAATCATAAAACAGTTCACGTGTACAGCACGCAGTCTGTGAAGTTGGATCGTCCAACTTCCGCAAAGTTGTTTACCACTTTACTGGTTTAGACACCAAGTGGCCGGCGCCATCTTAGGGGCGTGATGTGCAGTGTCATTATGGCTCCGGACACATTACACCAAGTCCAGTTCAGGTTCTACTTGTGTTTTCTCTTCTGATCTTGTTTTTTTTTTTTTTTTTTAATTTTTTTATTTTATTTTTAATTTTTTTATAAATTTCTTTATTGGGGAATTAATGTTTTACATTCAACAGTAAATACAATAGTTTGTGCATGCATAACATTCCCCAGTTTCCCATTTAACAATACAACCCCCACTATGTCATTTATCATCCTTCATGGACCTGTATTCTCCCCACCCACCCACCCTAGAGTCTTTTACTTTGGTGCGATATGCCAATTACATTTCAGGTTCTACTTGAGTTTTCGTTTCTGATCTTGTTTTTCAACTTCTTCCTGAGAGTGAGATCATCCCATATTCATCCTTCTGTTTCTGACTTATTTCACTTAACATGATTCCTTCAGGATCCATCCAAGATGGGCTAAAAACGGTGAAGTCACCATTTTTAATATCTGAGTAGTATTCCATTGTGTATATAGACCACAACTTGCTCAGCCACTCATCTGTTGTTGGATACCTGGCTTGCTTCTAGGTCTTAGCTATTACAAATTGTGCTGCTATGAACATAGGTACACACACATCTTTTTGGATGAGTGTGTTTGGATTCTTAGGATATATCTCCAGGAGTAGAATTTCAGGGTCAATAGGGTAGGTCCATGTCTAGCCTTCTAAGAGTTCTCCAGACTGTCCTCCACAGAGGTTGGACCAACTGACATTCCCATCAGCAGTGCAGGAGGGTTCCTTTGTCCCCACAACCTCTCCAGCATTTGTTGCTGCTACTTTTTCTGATGTGTGACATTCTCACAGGAGTGAAGTGGCATCTCATTGTTGTCTTTATTTGCATTTCTCTGACAATCAAAGACTTAGAGTATTTTTCATGAATTATATCCTTTTTATTTATGTATTTTTATTTATTTATTTGTTTTCCCTTTTGTTGCTCTTTTTTTTATTATTGTTGTAGTTATTGTTGTTGTTACTGATGTCATTGTTCTTAGATAGGATAGAGAGAAATGGAGAGAGGAAGGGAAGACAGAAATGGGGGAGAGAAAGAGACACCTGCAGACCTGCTTCACTGCTTGGGAAGCGACTCTCCTGCAGGTGGGGAGCCAGAGGCTTGAACCGGGATCCTTATGCCGGTCCTTGTGCTTAACTGGCTGCGCTGCCGTCTGACTCCCGTATTATCTCCTTTTAAATTCATTTTTATAAGAGTACTGCTCAGTTTTGTCTTGAAGTAGTCCCAGGGACTGAATCTGGGACCTCAGAGCCTCAGGCATGAAAGTCTTGTTTCTTATATTGCTGTGATATCTTGTAGGGCGGTAGCGCAGCAGGTTAAGCTCAGGTGGCACAAAGCGCAAGGACCGGCGTAAGGATTCTGGTTCGAGCCCCGGGCTCCCCACTTGCAGGCAAGTCGCATCACAAGCGGTGAAGCAGGTCTGCAGGTGTCTGTCTTTCTCTCCCCCTCTCTGTCTTCCCCTCCTCTCTCCATTTCTCTCTGACCTATCCAACAACGATGACATCAACAACAACAACAATCAAACATCAAGGGCAACTAAAAGGGAACAAATAAATAAATAAATAATTTTTTAAAAAATGCTGTGATATCTCCACAGCCCAAGTATTATCTCTCACAGCTTGTTTCACGTGGCCACTAGGCAAAAAGGTGGGTTGTTTCGGAGGTTTGTATGACCTTAAGCAGCTTTTACAGGTGTCCCCAGAGCTATGATCTCATTTGTATAATTTTTATGTTATTCATTATAATATTTCATATGACACCATTTCACATGAGAGAGGGGGAGAAAAAGAGAGCTCAGTGCACCACTCTGGAATGTGAAGTATTGGGGGTACAACTAGGAGCCTCAGGACTCACACAAGTCCTGTGTTCTGCCAGCTGAGCTAGTTCCCTATTTTTTAAAATATATTTTTGGATTCTTCATTCTTTTCTCAAGTATCCACAAAGGCATCATATCATAATTCAGCTTTCTTTCAAATTTCTTTTTTTTTTCAAAGAAACTCTTCTTTTAAAAAAATATTTATTTATTCCCTTTTGTTGCCCTTATTGTTTTATTGTTGTAGTTATGATTGCTGTCATTGTTGTTGGATAGGACAGAGAGAAATTGAAATATGAGGGGAAGACAGAGAGGGGGAGAGAAAGATAGACACCTGCAGACCTGCTTCACCGCTTGTGAAGCGACTCCCCAGCAGGTGGGGAGGCGGAGGCTCGAACCAGGATCCTTATGCCAGTCCTTGTGCTTTGCGCCACGTGCACTTAACCCACTGCACTACCGCCCGACTCCCTCCTTTCAACTTTTTAAAAAACTTTTATTTATTTATTAATGAGAAAGATAGGAGGAGAGAGCACTCTGATACATGTGCTTGAGGATTGAACTCAGGACCTCATGCTTGAGAGTCTGATGCTTTACCCACTGCGCAACCTCTCAGACCACCCTTTCAACTTTCTATTTGTGTACATTATTTGGACATTTCACTTACAGAAAAGTTGTGAAAACAGCAAATAATATTTCCCTTATGCCTTTCCTAGTGCTTCCCACAAATGTTAATATTTTGTTTACTTTCTGGGCCAGATGAAAGTCAACTACAGTCATGCTATCTCTTGACCCCAGATTATACACCTAGTCTTTCTTAGACATGAGAACATTCTCTTCAGCCGTCTCAGTACAACTGAAGATTTCCATGGCATGATGCTATTACTTTTTTTTTTTAGATTTTTCTTCTTTTTTTATTATCTTTATTTTATTTATTGAATAGATACAGCCAGAAATCTAGAGGGATGGGGTTGATAGAGAGGGAGAGAGAGAGACACCTGCAGCACTGCTTCACCACTTGCAAAGGTTTCCTCCTGCAGGTGGGGACTGTGGGCTCAAACCCAGGTCCTTGTACATTGTCACATGTGTGCTCAACCAGGTGTGCCACCACCCGCTCCCCATGATGCTATTTTTCTTTTAAAGATTTTATTTATTTATGAGATGGATAGGAAGAGAGAGAAAGAACCAGGCACATGTGCTGCCGGGGATCAAACTCAGGACTTCATGCTTGAGAGTCCAAAGCTTCATCACTGCACCACCTCCGGGACCACGATGCTATTTTCTTTCTCTTTCTATCTTTCTTTCTTTCTTTCTTTCTTTCTTTCTTTCTTTCTTTCTTTCTTTCTCTCTTTCTTTCTTTCTTTCTTTTTCTTTCCTTCCTTCCTTCTCTCTTCCTTCCTTCTTTCTTTCTTTCTTTTTAATATTTTAAATCATTTATTATTGGATAGAGACAGAGAGAACTTGAGAGGGGGACAGGGAGAGAGAGAGAGTGAGAGACAAGGACACCTGCACCCTGCTTCACCACTTGTGAAGCTTTCCCCCTCTGAATAGAGACCAGGGGGGATCCCACATCCTTGTGCACTATAATGTGTGTGCTTAACCAAGTGTGCATGGCCTAGCTCCCCTCAGCCTTTCTGCATAATAACTTTGCTGGGTTGAAAGCAGGCATATTGGTTGTCTCGTGGGGTGGTAGTACCCCCTTAGAATCTGTCTGCCTTTTCTTTCTGACTGGATTTACATTGAGTCCTTGTGTTAGGAATGTCACAAAAGTGAGGCTATGTCCTCAGTAATGACTCAGTTCTACAGCAAAAGTGATGGAGTGTTTGTAGCAACACAAATCTCGGAAATTGGTTGGCCTATTCTTTCTAGACTGAAGGAGTTGGAAAGATGCCTTGGGGGACTTGAAGGACTGTCACTTAGTTCTGAGCATCTGTCTAAAGAATTCAGTTGACTTTCAAGAGAAACTGTTTCATTGCCAGCCTATTTGACTTCAGTCTGGGATAAGGTCCAATGGAATGGGTTACATCAAGCAGAAAACCTATGCTTTGGGGGCTGGGTGGTGGCACCTGGTTAAGCTCTCATGTTATAATGTTCAAGGACTGGGGTTCAATTCCCCTGCCCCCACCTGTAGAGAAAGAATTTTGTGAGTGGTGAAGCAGTGCTCTGTTTCTCTCTCTTTTTCTGTCTCTCTCTTTGTCTCCAGGGTTATTGCTGGGGCTAGGTGCCAGCACTACAAATTCAGCGCTCACAGCAGCAATTTTATTTCTTTCTTTATTTTTATCATTTTTATTAATTTATTGGATAGAGACAGAGAAATTGAGAGGGGAGGAGGATAGAGAGAGGGAGAGAGACAGAGAGACACCTGCAGCCCTCATGAAGCTCTCCCCCTGCAGGTGGGAACCAGGGGCTTGAACCGGGTCCTTGCACATTGTAATGTGTGTGCTTAACCAGGTGCACCAACACCTGGCCCCTCTTTATTTATTTTTATTGGATAGGACAGACAGAAATTCAGAGGGGTGGGGGAAACAGAAAGACAGACAACCACAGACCTGCTTCACCACTTGTGAAGCGGACCCCCTTGCAAGCAGGGAGTGAGAGCTTGAACCCAGGTCCTTGCACTTAGTATTGTGTGTGCTTAACCAGGTGTTCCACTGCCCAGCCCTGCCTCCCTCTCTCTCTCTCCTTTCCTCTCCATTTATGCTAATTTCTAGCCAACAAATAAATAAGGATAGTAAGAATTTAAAAAAATAATCTATGCATTGAAGTTATACTTTTAGGGATTGAGAGAGAGCTCAGGAGGTAGAGTACACATACCTTATCGAGCATAAACACAGCCGAGCCATCTACGCCAAATCGTGTCTTGCAGACGTTTACCATACGGCCTCTTCGACCTTCTACGACTCCATTACTATTGGAACTATTCAGCTCGTCAACGTATATAAGCCTCCCAGTGTCTCATGGGATAATGAGGTCCTGCCTAGCCCAAATCACCCAGCCGTTTACGTTGGTGACTTTAATAGTCATCACCAAGACTGGGGATATTCCTCCACTCATGCTGACGGCTCTATCTTAGCCTGCTTCAGCGAATGACCTCTCCCTATTGTACGATCCCAAACAGCCAGGCTCTTTTCACAGTGCTAGATGGAATAAAGACTCGTCACCCGACCTGTGCTGTATTAGCACAGTCAACGGCCAAGCCTTTCCCGCTACGAGACACGTTCTCAAGATCTTCCCGCACAGTCATCACCGCCCAGCTATCATCCACATTGGTCTCCAGCTCCCACTGATTCTGTGCTCGGAGAAACTAAGATAGAACTTTCAGAAAGCAAACTGGTGTCTGTTCAGTGATCTTACCAACAAATCTATTCCTGCAATTCCAATTAACTCTATCCCCTCTGAAGATTCCTACAGGCACTTCCGCCAAGCCATCTTCAAAGCAGCTTCCCAAGCCATTCCTCGTGGGAGACGTGCTAACTATACGCCTTGTCTTGATGCTGAATGCGAGCAACTACTAAAGCAGTATGATGAGTTGGGCGACCCAGATGTGGCTGACCATCTCATTGCCTCCCTGGATGCAGCACGCCAAGCCCGCTGGCAACAACTCACGGAAAGTCTGAACTTCACCCACTCAAGTAGGAAGGCCTGGAAGCTTCTTCACAGACTGGGTGCCTGTAGCCAACCCCCTCCCGTCTCCCATCCTCCCGTATCTCCAAACTCAGTGGCCAGTCACCTAACTCAAGTTGGACGTGCTAAGATCGACCCAGTCTGGAAAAGAGAAATTTCCCATGACTGGTCATCCCACTTCCGGTTATCTTGTCCATCTCCAAAACTCTCTCCCTTTACACTGTCTGAACTGGAAGACGCTTTGAAGAGGGTTAAACCGGGAACAGCTGCTGGCTATGATAACATCACCCCAGAACTCATTCTTAACCTGGGTCCCGTGGCAAAGAAGTGGCTCGCTTCATTCCTGTCCCACATCTTGGAATCTGAGTCTATGCCCAAAGTTTGGCGTCGTGCAAAGATTATAGCGGTTTTGAAACCAAAGAAAGACCCAACACTGGCCGCCAGCTATAGACCAATTTCTCTCCTCTCCGTGTGTTACAAACTCCTTGAGAGGCTGCTTCTGTCACATATTTCTCCTCTTACAGAGAAATTCCTATCACCCGCCCAATCTGGTTTCCGCCCAGGAAGATCTACCTGCGAACAAGCCCTGGCCCTCTCAACTTACATTGAAAATGGATTCCAGAAGAATTTAAAGACGGGTGCTGTCTTTGTTGATCTCACAGCAGCCTATGACACGGTCTGGCACCGTGGTCTCCTAGTCAAGATCTCAAGATGCCTGCCTCCATGGGTGGCCAACACTATATCGTTTCTTCTCCAAAACAGAAGATCCTGGGTGCATCTGGGTGACAAATCTAGCAGATGGAGACTTGTCTCAAGTGGCCTCCCCCAGGGCTCTGTTCTGGCTCCTACGCTATTTTTTTTTTTCATCAAGCATGAGGCCATAGGTTCGATTCCCAACACCCCTGGGAACACCATGGACACACCATGTACGGAAGCAACAGTGTGGTGCTCTCTCTCCTCTCTCTCTCTTTGTCCCTCCCTCTATCTCTGTCTGGAAGGGCAGAGAATTTTAAAAGATTGCATCAGGAAGCCCGTTCAGTAGTGTGATGCATGAGCAAGGCTCTTAGTCCATCCACTAGTACTTAATTAAAAAAGGGGGAGGGCAGGTGGTTAAGCACACACAGTACAATGCGCAAGGAACCAGGTTCGAGCCCCCAGTCCCCAGCGGCAGCAAAAAGCTTTGCAAGTGGTGAAGCAATGCTGTAGGTGTCTCTTCCGCTCTATCACCCCCTGCCCTCTTGATTTTTGGCTGTCTCTATCCAATAAATAAGTGAAGGTAATTTTTAAAAAGTTTTTTAAAAAAAGGGGGGGTGGAATTTTCTTCTGCTTCATTGAGGTGAAAGAGATTAAGACTGCAAGCGTGCTTGGACCAGCAGAGGTGGGAGTGACAGACTGAGTGACAGAGCCAGAGACAGTTCAGAAGAATCTTCTGGCTTGGGATGTTCTGAAATCTGAGACTTCGACTACATGATCCTTAATAGTTGTAGTTACAGGATTAATTTAGAATCGGTACACTTAAGGGGCAAGCACTAGTGCTTATGCAAACCTACAAGTGTACTCTGCACATGCATTCATACGCCCAGACAACCTAAACGGCAAGACAGACAGACAGAGGCAGGCAGTCGGCTTTCTGGGAACTTGTCCCCCTTCTGCTTCAGGTTCGGGGCAGTGTTTTTTTTATTATTTTTAATTTTTATTTTTATTTTATTTTCTACAAATCCACTGCTCCTGGAGACCATTTTTTAAAATTTTCCTTTCTTTTCTTCTTTTCTTAATTGAATAGGACAGAGAGAAATTGAGAGGGGACAGGGAGGTAGAAAAAAAAGACATCTGCAGACCTGCTTCACCTCTTGTGAAGCGACGCCCCTACAGGTGGGGAGCCAGGGGTTTGAACCAGGATCCTTATGCCAGTCCTTGGGCTTCATACTATAGGCACTTAACCTGCTGTGCTACCACCGGGTCCTTCTCCTCATCTTTACATGGTGAGAAACAGTGGCCTGCATCAGTGGCATTTCACTTGGATCCAGGCCCCCAACAAACACATGGGTTTGGAAGGAAATATTTGCAAATAGCATATCTGAGAAGGACTTACAGTCAGGAAATGTGAAGAGCATCTGAGGCTGAGCAATAAGAACACAGCCCAATTTTCAGATGGGCTGGGGCAGGGAGATCGCAGACATGCGCAAAAAGACGAATGCCGGGAGCCGGGCGGTGGCGCAGCGGGTTAAGCGCACATGGCGGCAAGCTCACAGCCTGGCATCATCATCCCAGTTCGAGCAGGAGGGTTGCCTCACAAGTGGTGAAGCAGGTCTGCAGGTGTCTATCTTTCTCTCCCCCTTTCTGTCTTCCCCTCCTCTCTCCATTTCTCTCTGTCCTATCCAACAACAACGACAGCAGTAGCAACAACGGTAACAACAACGATGATGATAAACAAGGGCAACAAAAGGGGGAAAAGTGTACTGATTCTTATCTTGGGGAAATGTGACATGTACGCTCCTGAAAACAAAAATCCAGTAAATCAGTATTTCTTCAACAAATTGGTGATTAAAAAATTTAAAAAAAAAAAGACTCATGCCTGAGGTTCTGACATCTCAGGTTCAATCCCCAGCATCAGCTTAAACTAAAGCTGAGAAGCTCTGGTAAATCGAACAAACAAAAGCAAATAAATAAACACAAAAGCTAAATAGTCAAATAATTTACCAAATGTAACAAGTGGCAAACAAAACAAAAAAGACAACAAATCAAAAGGTGGAAATCATTAGACCCTACAAGAAATGATGAAAACCACAAGCTATCTCTATACCCCTAGTAAAATGATGAGAATCTGATAGATTGGCCATGTTCAGTGTTATGAATGTAGAAAAAGCAGAACATATACTTTTGCAGGTGAGAATGAGAAATAGTACACCTGCTTTGGAAGACAATTTGGTAGTTGTTTGAAAAGTTACATAGCTTACAGGGTAATCCTGTTACTCCACGTCTGGGTATTTACCCAACGAGAAAAGGAAATGCATGTCTACACGGTGACTTGTACCCAACTGCTTACAATAGCTTTTTGTAAGAGTTTCTTTAAAACAGAACATAATCCGAGTGTCCATCAACAGGTAACTAAATGGAAGAGTTAAAAAATGCCAACTCCATAGTCTCTGGTGGCATAAGACAGATCTTTGATTGCTTAAGGAGGAGAGGGGAGCGAGAGAGCGAGAAAGCGAGAGAGAGAGAGAGATAGAAGGAGGAAGAGAGTGAGAAAGGGAGGGGGAGAGAGTAAATATGGAGGAGAAATAGAGAGTTCTGGAAATGCTTGTTCATTATTAACATGATTGTGGCGATGGTTCCATAAATGATATGTGTAGCTGATAAGTTGTTGAATTGTACATTTTAAGTATGGCCATGCTGTCAGTCACAACTCTGTGAGGCTGTGCTTTTTAAACCACACCAAAACAACACTTTCAGGGACCCTTCCTTCCTTCCTTTCTTCCTTCCGCTCTCTCTCTTCCTCTCTCTCCTTTCCTTCCTTCCTTCATTTAATTCTTTCTCTTTATTTTTAAACATTTTATTTATTCATTCATTTATAGGATAGAGACAGAAAGAAACTGAGATGGGAGAGACAAAGAGGAAAGGAGACAGAGAGACACCTGCAGCATTGCTTCACCACTTATGAAGCTTTTTCCCCAGCAGGTGGGGGCCAGGGAGCTTAACCCAGGTCCTTGCACACTGTCACATGTGCGCTCAACTAAATGCACCACCATCCGGTCCCCTCATGGATCATTTCTGTGGTCTCCTAAACTGCACCAAGGCACTATCCACTGCCTACTAAATGTAAAGAAGTTAAAGTCTGACAGAAACTCATCACTGAAACTGAAGAAACAGGCACTCAGGCAGAAGGCAGAGTCTGTGAAAAGAGACCAGACCCTGACTTTCAAAATAAACGTTCCCACTCTCTCACGTGCAACACTGCTTTAATTTCCCCCACAGAACCACTTGTATTAGAATTCCTTAAGGGGCCTAAGAGGTGGCACAGTGGATAAGGAGTTGGACTTTCAAGTGTGAGGTACCTGGTTCAACTCCTCCCGACATCCCATGTACCAGAGTAACGCTCTCATTCTTTCATCAACAACTTTACAACTTTGTGTTTATTTTATTTTTTATTAGTAATTTAATAGTGATCGACAAAATTGTGGGATCAGGGGGGTACAATTCCATACAGTTCCCACCACCAAAGTTCTGTATCCCATCTTCTCCATTGAAAGCTTTCCTAGTCTTTTTTTTTTTTTAATTTTTATTTTATTATTATTATTTTTTTGCACCTCCAGGGTTATTGCTGCGGCTTGGTGCCTGCACTACGAATCCACTGCTCCTGGAGGCCATTTTTCTCCTTTTGTTTCTCTTGTTGTCTATCGTTGTGGTTATTATTGTTGTCATTGTTGGATAGGACAGAGAGAAATGGAGAGAGGAGGGGAAGACAGAGAGGGGGAGAGAAAGACAGACACCTGCAGACCTGCTTCACTGCTTGTGAAACGATCCCATTTGTTGAAATATTGTTTGCTACAGCAAAGGAGTGAAAAACAACTTTTATTAGGTGGATATTAAAGTTAATGAAGAATGGTAAATTTATTGGACAGAATGCAATGCAGCTATAAAAATGATGAGTTCTCCAGAGCCCTGCCCCACTAGGGAACGATAGAAACAGGCTGGGGTGTGGATCCACCTGCTAATCCCCACCTGCAGGGGAGTCGCTTCACAGGCGGTGAAGCAGGTCTGCAGGTGTCTGTCTTTCTCTCCCCCTCTCTGTCTTCCCTCCTCTCTCCATTTCTCTCTGTCCTATCTAACAACAACAACATCAATAACAACAACAATAACTACAACAGTAAAAAACAACAAGGGCAACAAAAGGTAAAAAAAAAAAGAAAAAAGAAAGATATTCAGGATTTATTTTTATTTATTTTTATTAGTGATTTAATATTGATTTGCAAAATTATGGGATAACAAGGGTATAATTTCACACCGTTCTAACTGCCAGAGTTCTGTATCACCAATTCCTCCATTGGCAACTGCAGAAGTTCTCCCAAGGTCATAGATGTGGGTTGACTATCCTTTCTTTCTTTCTTTCTTTCTTTCTTTCTTTCTTTCTTTCTTTCTTTCTTTCTTTCTTTTCTTCCTCCTTTCCTTTCTCTTTCTTTTTTTCTTTCTTTCTTTCTTTCTTCCCTTTTGTTGCCCTTGTTGTTTTATTGTTGTAGTTATTATTGTTGTCGTCATTGTTGGATAGGACAGAGAGAAATGGAGAGAGGAGGGGAAGACAGAGACGGGGAGAGAAAGACAGACACCTGCAGACCTGCTTCACCGCCTATGAAGCGACTCTCCTGCAGGTGGGGAGCCGGGGGCTTATACTGGGATCCTTATGCCGGTCCTTGGACTTTGCACCACATGCGCTTAACCCGCTGTGCTACCACCCGACTTCCTATTATTTCTTTCTCCAGGGTTATTGGTGGGGCTCAGTGCCTGCACTACAAATCCACTGCTCCTGGTGGCCATTTTTTCCATTGCGTAGGACATAGAGAAATTAAGAAGGGAGATAGAGAAAGATAGACATCTGCAGACCTGCTTCATTGCTTCTGAAGTGTCCTCCCAGCAGGTGGAGAGCCGGGGGCTCAAACTTAGGTCCTTGCACTTCATACTATGTGCACTTAACTGGGTGCACCACCTCACAGCCTGTTGACTATTATTTCTTTTTTTTTTACTATTATTTCTATGACTATCTGTCAATATATATATCCTCCCCCCCATGATCCTGCCTTCTTTTCCTTTCTAAGTCACAATTTACTTTTTTTTTTAAAGATTTTATTTATTAATGAGAAAGATAGGAAGAGAGAGAGAAAGAACCAGACATCACTCTGGTACATGTGCTGCCAGGGATTGAACTCAGGCCCTCATGCTTGAGAGTCTAGTTCCTTAGCCACTGCTCCACCTCCCAGACCAGTCACAATTTACTTTTTTAAAAATATATATTTATTTATTTATTCCCTTTATTGCCCTTGTTGTTTTATTGTTGTAGTTATTGTTGTTATTGTTGTTGGATAGGACAGAGAGAAATAGCGAGAGGAGGGGAAGACAGAAAGGGGAGAGAAAGACAGACACCTGCAGACCTGCTTCACCACTTGTGAAGCAACCACCCTGCAGGTGGGGAGTCGGGGGCTTGAACCAGGATCCTTCAGCCGGTCCTTGTGCTTTGCTCCACGTGCGCTTAACCCACTGCGGTACTGCCCGACTCCCACAATTTACTTTTAAATGACTAGGTGTGAAACAGAAAATATAAATACGGCAGGTAAAGAGTAGAAGGTAAAAGACTAGCCACAGAGGTGGAGATGGTATCTGTAAATATCAGCAAGTCCTCAATTTGACATCATCAGCAGATTCTTGAAGGCTGCTCCTTTAAATCACATGATAGAGAGCAAGACAGTGAACTCAGTGGCCCTGGGTGGCTGCTTCAAACAGCAATCCCTTCCCATCCCTGGAGGTGGGGAGGCCCTTGACTTCCCAGTCCTCTAATCACACACTTCTGGCAGTGAGTCCCAAACCTCAAGTGCTTTCTAGACCTTGCCTTGCTAGTAGATACCCAGAGTGCAAAGGGGCTTTCTGCGAACAATGAGGCACCTTTTATTTTTGTTTTTTTTCTTAGCTTTATGACCTTGAATCCAGTTCAAGAACTGAGAACAAGAGAGTAAATATAATAGAGGATACTGCCAGGGTCGGGCAGTGGAACAGCTGAGTGCACACGTTAGCTTGCTCTAGGATGCCAACTCAAGCCTCCAGCCCCTACCTAGAGGGGGGAAGATTCATGAGTGGTGAAGCAGATCTGCCGGTGTCTCTCTTTCATTCTCCCTCTCTATCTCCCCTTTCCTTCTCCATTTCTTTCTGCTGTCAAGTAAAAAATAAGATAAAATAAAGGGGGGAAATGGCTGCCAGAAACAGTAGATTCGTTATGTAGACACTGAGCCCCAGTGGTAACCCTGATGTCAGTGAGAGAAAGGAGAGAGAGAGAGAGAGAGAGAGAGAGAGAGAGAGAGAGATATGTGGTGAAAAAAAGGGAAGGAAAGGAAAGGAAGGGAAGGGAAGGGAAGGGAGGGGAGGGGAGGGGAGGGGAGGGGAGGGAAGGGAAGGCAAGGGAGGGGAAGGGAAGGGAGGGGAAGGGAAGGGGAGGGGAAGGGAAGGGAGGGGAAGGGAAGGGGAGGGGAGGAGAGGGGAGGGGAAGGGGAGGGGAGGGGAGGGAGGGGAAGGGAGGGTTGGGAAGGGGAGGGGAGGAGAGGGGAGGGGAAGGGGAGGGGAGGGAGGGAAGGGGAGGGAAGGGAGGGGAAGGGGAGGAGAAGGGAGGGGAGGGAAGGGGAGGGGAAGAGAGGGGAGGGAAGGGGAGAGGAGGGGAAGGGGAGGGGAGGAGAGGGGAGGGGAAAGGGAGGGGAGAGAGGGAAGAGGAGGGAAGGGAGGGGAAGGGGAGGAGAAGGGAGGGGAGGGAAGGGGAGGGGAAGAGAGGGGAGGGAAGGGGAGAGGAGGGGAAGGGGAGGGGAGGGGAAGGGGGAGGGGAAGGGGAGGGAGGGGAGAGGAGGGGAAGGGGAGGGGAGGGGAGAGGAGGAGAAGGGGAGGGGAGGGGAGGGGAAGGGGGAGGGGAGGGGAGGGGAAGGGGGAGGGGAGGGGAGGGGAAGGGGGAGGGGAGGGGAGGGGAAGGGGGAGGGGAGGGGAGGGGAGAGGAGGAGAAGGGGAGGGGAGGGGAGGGGAGGGAGGGGAGGGAAGGAGAGAAGAGGGGAGGGGAAGGGGGAGGGGAGGGGAGGGGAGGGAAGGGAAGGGAAAGAGAGGAGAGGAGAGGGGAGGGGAAGGGAGGAAAGGGAAGGGAAGGAGAGGAGAGGGGAGGGGAGGGGAAGGGGAAGGGAAGGGAGGGGAGGGGAGTGGAGGGAAGGGAAGGGAGGGAAGGGGAGGTGAGGGGACGGGAGGGAAGGGAAGGAAGGGAGGGGAGGGCAGGGAAGGGGAGGTGATGGGAAGGGAGGGAGGGGAGGAAAGGGAAGGAAGGGAAGGGCAGGGAAGGGGAGGGGAGGGAAGGGAAGGAGGGGGAGGGGAGGGGAGGGGAGGGAAGGGAAGGAAAGGGAAGGAAGGGGAAGGGGAGGGAAGGGAAGGGGAGGGGAGTGGAGGAAAGGGAAGGGCAGGGAAGGAGAGGGGAGGGGAGGGGAAGGGAAGGGGAGGGGAGGGGAAGGGAAGGGAGGGAAGGGGAGGGGAAGGGAGGGAAGGGAAGGGGAGGGGAAGGGAGGGAAGGGAAGGGGAGGGGAAGGGAGGGAAGGGGAGGGGAAGGGAGGGAAGGGGAAGGGAGGGAAGGGGAGGTGAGGGAAGTGAAGGGAAGGAGAGGAGAGGGGAGGGGAGGGAAGGGAAGGAAGGGGAGGGGAATGGAGGGGAGGGGAGGGAAGGAAGGGGAGGGGAGGGGAGGAAGGGGAGAGGAGGGGAGGGAAGGAAGGGGAGGGAAAGGAAAAGGAAAACAGAATCCTCCCATTGCTCAGAAAATTCCAAGGGTTTGGGGAACAATGGTCCAGAAAGTATTGACAGAGTCCAAACAGACACAAGTAATACATTTCAGTCATCCAAATAACTATACTTTCCTTATAAATCACACTTTTCCAACCCCCAGACTGGAAACTCAAATGTTTACCCACAGAAAAAGCAGAGAGGCATACTGGACCATGCATGTGTTCACCAACTGTAGAGCGGATATATAAATTATAGCATTTACACAGTGAGATAGGGTATCCAGCAACGAAAGAACAAGGAGCACTAACAAAGGAACCATTGTAGAGAAATGTGGCAAACTCCAGGGTGATAAAATAATAATAATAATAAAAGAACACCAGGAGGTGCTTATTTGTAGCAAGCAGAATCTCCAGGGAGAGGCTGTGATGGAAGGGGAGAGGGATGGGATGACCCCATGCTTGGTTCCTTAAGCTGAGTGTGAAGTGTTCAGGGTTTTTTTGTGTGTGTGTTTGTTTGCCTTTTGATTCACCAAAAACATATGTCCTGCTCTTTTCTCTGTAAATTATATTTCCTTGCCAAATTGTCTGTGGTAGACAATGTTACCACCCAGTCCCCACAACTTCTCTGACATAAAACCACTTTTATTAGTTTATTGTGTACCCAAGTTTCTCTTTTTTTCTTTTTGATTGGAGGGATTAATAATTTATAGTCAACAGTTAATACAGTTGCTGGTACCTGTATAAAAGTTCTCAGTTTTCCTCAAAACACTTTCACCCCCAGCCTAGGTCTTTCTCCACCATCATTCACCAGGACCTGTAAGCCCCCCTTCCCTTCCCCCCAGAATCCTTACTCTGGTGCAATACCCCAACTCCAGTCCAGGTTCTGCTCTGTGTTTTCCCTTCTCTTCTTATTTCTCAACTTTTGTGTATGAGTGAGATCATCCCAGATTCATCCTTCTCTTTCTGGCTGATCTCACTTCACACGATTCCTTTCAAGCTCCATCTTAGATGAGGTGAAGAAGGTGACTTCATCATTTTTTTAAATTCACATCCAGGGACTTGTCAAGATATATTCCTACTATGCACCTTCTTCTTATAGAAGACAAACTTATGGTTCTCCACTTTGATGTTGGCTGGCTAAGCATTGATTTGTTTGCTTTGACTTCCAGTAGATCTTGGATCTTTTCAACCTGTGATTCTTTGTAAAATTATCTTTATTTATTTATTTTTATTTAGAGATAGTCAGAAATCAAAGGGGGAGAAGGAGCTAGAGAGGTAGAGAGACAGTGTTTTCCCTTCTGATTTTGTTTTTCAGCTTCTGTCTATGAGTGAGATCATCCCATATTCATCTTTCTCTTTCTGGCTGATCTCATTTAACAGGATTCCTTCAGGCTCCATCCAAGATGGGCTTAAAAACGGTGAAGTCACCATTTTAAATAGCTGAGTAGTATTCCATTGTGTATATAGACCACAACTTGCTCAGCCACTTATCTGTTGTTGGACACCTGTGTTGCTTCCAGGTTTTAGCTATTACGGGATGCATTGGATCGACCTTCCCGTGGTGCATCCCGTGAGTACCCATTCATTGGGGAAACTGACGATCCTTCCTAGCCGACTGAATCCACATGGATCCCAGTCACTTTCAAAGCCATTAACTGGCTACGGAAGAAGGGCAAACGCTAGAAGAAGAAGAAGCTATTACAAATTGTGCTGCTATGAACATAGGTACACACAGATCTTTTTGGATGGGTGTGTTGGGCTCCTTAGGATATATCTCCAGGAGTAGAATTTCAGGGTCATAGGGTAGGTTCACTTCTAGCCTTCTGAGAGTTTTCCAGACTGCTCTCCACAGGGCTTGGACCAACTGGCATTCCCCTTAGCATGGCAGAAGGGTTGCTTTGTCCCCACAACCTCTCTAGCATTTGTTGCTGCTACCTTTTCTGATGTCTGACATTCTCACAGGAGTGAAGTGGTATCTCATTGTTGTCTTTATTTGCATTTCTCTGACAATCAATTACTGGGAGCATTATTTTCACTTTTTTTTTTTTTTTTTTTTTTTTACCAAAGCACTGTTCAGCTGTGGCTTATGGTGGTGTGGGGGACTGACCCTGGGACTTTGGGGCCTCGGGCATGAGAGTCTATTTACATAACCATTATGCTATATACCCACACCTCAGAATGAAATTGAGAAGGGAGGGAAGATAGAAAGGGAGAGAGACCTAGAGACATCTGCAGCCCTGATTCATCACTCATGAAGCTTTCCCCCTGCAGGTGGGGACCAGGGGCTTGAACCTGCATCCTCACACACTGTAATGTGAGTGCTTAACCAGGTGTGCCACCGCCTGGCTGTATTTATGGCAATTTAATATCAAAACAACTTGTACTGCCACTATTTATACATTAAAATGATAATATCTCTGCTTTTCAAAAAGGATTTTTGCTTGTCTATTTTAATAGGTGAGAGATACAGAGGCAAAGAAAGGCAAGGAGAGAGAGAGAGTTAAGGGGTATTGTTCAACTCTGGCCTATGATGGTATAGGGAGTTGAACCTGGGAGACTGGAGTTTCAGCCAAGAAAAACTTTTTTCTTAACTACTATGTTATCTCCTCCCACCTAAAAAAAATGCTTATTTCTCTGCAAACTCACTGACAGAATTATCAGACTTGGTCATTTCTGCCAATCCTGTTTCTGGGCAGAATGCCCACTTACACTTCTCTTACTGCACATAGGCGGCAGCCTGCCTTTCTATATGGGTAGAAGCCATTTTTACTTCCTGTTGTGGGAACACTTTGTCTCTTTCCTGTTTCTACAGATTGTGAATTTTAATCTTAGTTTCTAACCCTTTCCATATTTAGAGGTAACCTAGCGCCTTTTTAAAAAGAAAAGGTATTTAATTTTTTTCATGACAGTGCTCAGAACAATACTCAACCATGGCACATGATGATAGAAGGGACTGAATCTGGCCCTTGTGTTCATTTGTTTTTAAGAAAGAAATGGGGAGTCGGGTGGTAGCACAGCAGGTTAAGCGCAAGTGGCACAGAGCACAAGGACCGGCATCAGGACCCCGGTTTAAGCCCCCGGCTCCCCACCTGCAGGGGAGTCGCTTCACAGGTGATGAAGCAGATCTGCAGGTGTCTGTCTTTCTCTTCCCCTCTCTGTCTTCCCCTCCTCTCTCTTTTTCTATCTGTCCTATCCAACAGTGAGGACAACTATAACAACAACAATAAAACAACAAGGGCAACAAAAGGGAATAAATTAATTAATTCATTAATTAAAAAAAAAGAAAGGGAGAGACAGAGAAAGAGAGAGAGAGACTACAGCACCAAAGCTTTCCCCTTTTATTTTTTTTGCCTCCAGGGTTATCACTGGGGTTCGGCACCTGTACTACAGAGTCACTGCTCCTGGTGGCCATTTATCCCCCATTGAATAGGACAGAGAGAAATTGAGAGGGGAGGGGAAGATAGAGAGGGGGAGAGACAGAAAGACACCTGCAAATCTGCTTCACTGCTTATGAAGTTACCCCCCCCCCCCATGCAGATGGACAGCTGGGGGCTCGACCCAGGATCCTTGCACAGGTCTTTGCATTTTGTACTATGTGCACTTAACCCCATGCGCCACCACTCCACCCTCCCAAAAGCTTCCTTCAGTGTGGTGGGGGCCAGCACAAAAATGGGTTGTGCACATGGCAAAGCAGTGCATATCCAAGTTACTTATCTATTAATGAGAAAGAGAGAAGAGGAAAGAGAACCAGAGCATCACTCTGGCTTCTATGTTGCCAGGGATAGAACTCTGGATCTCATGCTCAAGGGTCCAATACTTTTTCTACTACACCACCTCCTGGACCTCAGGAAGTAAATACTGAGAAAAGTAACAAAGGAAAGGAAGGGAAAGGAAAGGAAAGGAAAGGAAAGGAAAGGAAAGGAAAGGAAAGGAAAGGAAAGGAAAGGAAGGGAAAGGAAAGGAAGGGAGGGATGAAAGCAGTTTTTAGATAAGTTAATGAAATAGTGTGTACAGGTATGTCTTCAAAACAACAATGTGTGTTTGACTGGAGTATCTTGAATGGAGCAGTTCCTTTCACTCCATGGAAACTGCTGATCTCGGAGGGCCTGGAAGCTTCACCCAGGCTCAGGTTTTCTGATTTCAGTTCTCACCTGCAGCATGGAGAAATACATGGAAAGTCACACAGAGAGCTTTCATTCTTGACTTGATATGCACATGTGGATGTCTGTGTGTCACGTGAACTGACACCACCTATATAATCAGGGGAAAAAAAAACAAACCAGGGCCCTGGTCGAGCGCACATGTTATAATGTGTTAGGACCCAGGTTCAAGCCTCCGGTCCTTACCTGCAGAGGGGAAAGCTTCACGAGTGGTGAAGCAGGACTGCGGGTGTCTCTCTGTCTCTCTCCCTCTCTATCTTCCCTTTCCTCCCAGTTTCTGGCTGCCTCTATCCAATAAATAAATAAAGATAAATTAAAAAATTAAAAGAAAAAACAACAACAGAAACTATCAATCCATTTTGCAAGTATAGAATGCGTAAAATGGTAAGACTGCCTTTGCCAGATGCCCCCATTCACTTCTGCCAAGTCAAGCATCGTGACCTGCACGCCCCAGTAACTGAGGAAATGACAGACAAGTGTAAATAGGCGGAGTGGTGCAAGACTAGGACTATGTGAACTTGAACCTGACTGTATAAGCAGTTGCTGTGGCTCAGGATTGCTCAGTGGGGCCCTTTGCAAAAAGAAAGAAGCAGATGGGTTGCTGGCAGGGACCAAGGCGGGGCAGGCAAAGGAGGCTGTGGGGTGCAGAGTTTCCTGGTGGCCTCACAGTTACCCAGTAACTTAAGTACCCCTCCTATGCCACGTTCAAACAGGTGAATTCCTCTGAATGTATTCACTGGTAGTGGTGGGGACCATAAGGAGCTGACTCTTTCACTCAGTGCACACCGTGGGGCTGGCCACTTTATCCCTGAACCACAGCCTTTCTCATTTAGAAAATGACACTAGTCCTGTCTGTCTCCCAGGGTTTTCACATGGTGTTTAAAATGTAATGAATTCATTCCTTGGCTGTTCTTTGCAGATATTAAAAAAAAAAAAGACTATGAGAGGGAGGGGGTAGATCTTGTGTATTGATGTGGAATGAGGACTGAGATGGGTTAATGCATGAAACAGCATGAAGCACTGAGTGAAAATACTGTGTGAGGGACCTGGGAGACAGCATGACGGCTCTGCAGAAGACTTTCATGCCTGAGGCTGAGAGGTCTCAGGTTCAATCCCTGGTACTATCAGAAGCCAGAGTTGAGCAGTACTCTGATTTCTCTCTATGTATTTTTCTGTCTTTTCTTTCTTTTTTAAATATTTATTTATTTATTCATTTCCTTTTGTTGTCCTTGTTGTATTTTATTGTTGTTGTAGTTATTGTTGTTGTTGATGTCATTGTTGTTGGATAGGACAGAGAGAAATGGAGAGACGAGGGGAAGACAGAGGGGGGAGAGAAAGACAGACACCTACAGACCTGCTTCACCACCTGTGAAGTGACCCCCCTGCAAGTGGGGAGCCGGGGGCTTGAACCGGGATCCTTATGCCGGTCCTCGTATTCTGTGCTGCCTGCGCTTAACCTGCTGTGCTACCGCCCAACTCCCTTTTCTTTCTTTTTTAAATATTTTATTTTAATAAAAGATACACACAGAGGGAAGTGGATATGGAGATAGACCAGAGTATTGCTTAGCTATGGTCTATGGTTTTGCTGGAGAATGAATTTGAGACCTTGGAGCCTCAGGCATGAAAGTCTTTTGCAGAACCACTAAGCTGTCTCCCCAGCTCTCTCTCTCTCTCTCTCTCTCTGTGTATTTTTCTATCTGTATCTCTTTCATTAAAACAAAATATTTTTTTAAAAAAGACTTACTTCTCAAGGATAGAGAGCCACAACATCACTGACACATGTGATGCCAGGAATCAAACTCAGTGCCTCATGCTTATAAATCTAACTCTTAAACCACTACACTACCTCCCGGGTCACAGTAAAACTTACATATTTATTTATCTATTAATGAAAGAGAGGAATAGACACAGGGAGAGGAAGAGAGGGTCAGAGTGTCACACTAGCATAGGTAGTGTGAAGAATCAAACTCAAGACCTCACTTGTTAAGTCTGTTTCTCTAACCCATGCGCCACCTCCTGAGCCACCATGTTGAATATTCTTGACGGTTGAAACACTGGCCTGAGTGTACAGTGCAGACCAGCTCTTCCTCCTCCTCCTCCCCTGAGGTCTGAGGTCATCTAATGGGGCTTCCCATTCCATCCTGGCTGACTGTCTCACAACCACCAGAGGGAACGAGGGAAAACAGAAGCCGGTTTATGTCAGTCTTCTGCTTCCCACTTTCTGACGGCACTCATCTCCCTCCCTCTACGGCCTGCACTACTCAGCCCCACCCGTCTAGCCCCAGACTCCCCCACCCTCTGCCTGGGGCCGCAGGGCTGCTCCCACACCTCCACACTTCCCTCCTCTGTGTTTTCTGTGCTCACTGTGCACCTCCATGAGCTGAATGCTCATGCCCATTCCTCTGACGGAGCCCCTCCTTCAAGTTCAATGCCATCTTCTCAGTAGACCCCTGACTGTCCACTTTGCAACGGCATATACATAAATCAGTAAGGACCTGCTGAGGTCCCAGGTTCCATCCTCAGCGGCACCACAAGCCAGTGCTGAGCAGTGCTCTGGTAAAATAATAATAATAATAATAATAATAAATCAACAAGGGGGAAGGGTCTTAGTGTATTTACCTCCACACCACTTTTCACTTAATTACCGCCTTATAAAGTCTGCTCAAATAATTTGCTCTCTGCCCCCTAAGTCTGTGTCTAGACATAAATGTATTTGGCTGAATCTGATGGACTGATGAGATGAAATAACAAATGTGAACCTTCTGTATCAATACTGAGCTACCTGCCTGGAGGGAAATCCAGGAAGACTGGAGGCTACAGCTCCGCCATAAAGCACGGGGCTTACCTGTATGACGTCTCAGTCCCTGGTTCTTTCATCGCATAAACCATCACTGAGTGGTACTTTGATCTTTATCTCTCTCATAAAGATAACAAGACGTTTTTTATGGTAAAAAAATTTTTTTAAACCGGAGTAGATAGATGAATCAATTTCCTTTTATTGGGGGGGGGGGTTTTCTTACTATTGGAGGCATGTGTGTTTAATAAAGCAGGGCAGAACTGAGCAGAAGATAACAGAATCATTCACCTAAACGCATAGCGTTTCCTGGTTACACACACAGGAGCCAGGCAGATGCTACTCAGTTGTCATAAAAGGCTCCCAGCTATGAGATCATGCCAAGGCCACAGCCCTCCAGGACGGAAATGAGAGATATTCTTGTAACAGGTGAACAGTGAGTCAATACAGGCACTAAAATAAACTCCTACCACAACGATAAAGCAGGTTAAATATTCATTCGGCTCTACCGTAAATGCACTCGCAGGCCGTGGAGGTGGGATGACACTGGGGTGGCTGCGGGGAAAGATGGAGTCAGACACAGCAGTGTCCTTTCCTGTGATGACTCTTCTATCCCCTGGGAATTGCTTCTCAGCCACTTCCTGGTCAGGCACACGGTCGGATTTGCCATGGTTATACACATAAACCCCTCCAAGGAGTGAACCCAAGCCCAAAGTCATTTATTTTAAAATTACTATAAGAAGGCACTCACAAAGAACAGGATTGGAAAAGTTGTCCTCTTTGGACACTTCTGTACCCAGCACCAGCCAGGCTACTGGCATGTCTATGATGTCAAACCGTCCAGAATAAGCCAGACTCTAGTTCGGGGAGAACTACTTCAGGCTCAATACCTCCTTCCCATCTCCTCTTCTCTCTGTCTCCTTAAATTTTTTATTATTATCTTGATTTATTTATTGGATAGAGACAGCCAGAAATGGAGAGGGAAGAGAGTGATAGCGAGATAGAGAAACATCTGCAGCACTGTTTCACCACCTGCAAAGCTTTTCCCCCTACAGGTGGGGACCAGAGTCTCAAACCTGGGTCCTTTTGCATTGTAATATGTGCACTCAGCCAGGTGCGCCACCGCTCACCCCCCCTTCCCTCTCTCCTCCTTCTCAGGTGTTGCTCATATTTCTCTTCAGTGCTGAACACTATGGAATCAGAGGGCATTGTGTTTGTATTTATGTGTTGGGGGGGGGATAGGAAACAGGGACAGGAACAAGGGGCTGAAAGAAAATTGTGCTGGAGTCAGATAATGGTACATCTGGCAGATGGCACACAGTATAGAGCCCAGGTTCAAAGCTTCCTGTTTCCACCCTCAGGAAGGAGGCTTCATGAGTGGTGAAGCAGTGCTACAGCTCTCTTCTTCTCCTTCTCCTCCTCCTCCTCCTCCTCCTCCTTCTTCTCCTTCTCCTCCTCCTCCTCCTCCTTCTCCTTCTTCTCCTTCTCCTCCTCCTCCTTCCCCGACTTCTTCGACTTCTCCTTCTTCTCCTTATCAATCCCTCTTTTATCTCAATTTTTGTCTCTATCCGAAATTATTGCCGGTCCCTCATAGGCTGTTCCCTTTGCTTCATGATCCGAAAGAAGCTGGAGTGTGGCTTGGTATCAAAAAAACTACATTTCCCAGACTTTCATTTCTGTACTTACATCCACTCTTAAATTTGGTGGGGAGAGAGAAGCAGATGGAGAGAGGGGGAGGGAGAGGGAGATACCAGAGTATCATATTGGCATATTCAGTGCCAGGATGCAAAGCTGAGGCCTCAAACATGGAACTCCTATTCTTTTCCTACTGAAGCACCCCCCTCCCTACTGACACCCACCTTTAACCTAAAAAGAGGATTTAACTAAGACCCATAAAAACAACCTAAAGTAACAAAAAGTAGGAATGAATTAGAAAGACAAAGGGATCAAAGTGACAAGACCCTCCCCCATACAGCCATTGTCACCACCTCCCCCTGCACACACACACACACACACACACACACACACACACACACTTCTAGCCCCCTACCCCCTCCTGGGTACCCTGTAGGCTCAGTCTTGACTATATTCTCTCTAGCTGAGCACTGTGGGGACTTGCCAGGCACTGAACTCTCAGCCCTCCCACCATGCTCTTTATTAAACAGATTTCCCCCCCTTCCCTGCCTTGCTGAATGTATGTGTTGCTTGTCCAGTTCAAGAAGAATCCAGACAGCAGGAGAAGTGCCCCACCCCCACCCCCAAATCTTCTGCCTATCGTGAGGAAGGTTACAAACTGATGAGTAGCATGAATCCTTGGGTCTGACTACATCTCAAGCCCCAATTCACTTGAGAAAGAAATGTCTACAGCAGACATAAGGTGAAAAAGAATGTCGCAATGATGGTTTCAGACTGGATGAAATGACAATGGCACTTTGACAGAACCTCTCCTGGGAGGGATGGGTCTGATTCAGAAGCGTGACCCCCAGAAGCGTGACCCGGAAGCAGAAGTTAAGCGGGCTATCAGGGCCACAGAAAGTCACATCAGCTTTTGCAAGTATTGCGCTGACTGACTGTCCCTACTTTTTGAAGAAGGAAGGGGTTTGGGATTCTAAGAAGTCCTCCACAAGGTGCAACCCACTGGGGGAACACCCCAGGATTTCACAGTCAGCAGAACTCAGAGCATGAACTCAAAAGTCAGGCAGGCAAGGAACCCAGGAGACAGCACAGTGACCCGTTGGCCCAGGGGGTGAACTGAGGAAGCCTTGAAGAGTCCATCTGGACTCTGGTTGAGACCCAGGGGTGGGGGTGGGGGTGATGAATAGTTTTTGGAGTGTGTTCATAGCAGCTGCAGACAAAAACAAAAACAAAAACTCAGCAGGTTCCACGTAACTTTCATCTCATGCAATATATATATTGGCTTCTTTCTTTTTTTTCTTTTTCTTTTTTCTTTTACCAGAGCACTGCTCAGCTCTGGTTTATGGTGGTGTGGGGGACTGAACCTGGGACTCTGAAGCCTCAGACATGAGACTCTCTTTGCATAACCATTATGTTATCTACCCTGTCCAATATATATTAGTTGGGTTTTTGTTTGTTTGTTTGCTTAATAAAGTGTCTGTGGAGCACTTCCTCAGAGCAAAATCCCCTCCTGGTGAGCCCTCCAAGACAAATGAATTGCAGAACAAGTGAGAAGGCTGGCCCCTAGGATTATAATAATCCACAGTGTGGTGGTGGGGGAAGGCAGGGCAGGGGCCCCAGAGAACAATACCCCTTTCTTCCCTTTCTTCTGGTTCCGGCTTCCTCAGACCTGGCAGCTAAAACACCTGAACAGGAAGTGCCCCCCCCCACGCCCAGGTGGGTACATTCTCTAAGAGTAGTGGCTCCAGCCTCTGGGAGGGGACCCCAAGTGAAATGAAAGAGAGCCTTAGGCCTTTCTGAGTCAGCCTCTGTCCTGTCAGAATTGAGTTTCACAGGAGGCTCTGAGAGGGAAGTGTGGGTGTGGGCACAGCTCATCTCAGGGTCCTGACCCAAGGGAAGCCTTTCAACACAGGCTGCCAAAGCCATGTCCCAGACGCTTGAGCCCCCGTCTCTGCTGGCCCAACACTCCCGCCTCACTGGTGAAGCCTGGCTCCTGGGGGCAGGGGGAGCAGATCCCTAACACCTCCATCCCCTCCACACAAGGTGGGCTCCCCTAACACACACACCTGTGTGGCAGGGTTAGCCTCCTGGTTGGGGGAAGGCAGGCACAGCCCCCTCCTGCCAGCCCATGGAATCTCTGCATAACAGTTCTCTCTAACAGGTAATGAGCAAGACTGGCTGAGGCGACTTTCCAGAGAGAGACAGAGATAGAGAGATAGATAGATAGATAGATAGATCAGAGCACTCTGGTACACAGCACAGGGGACAGAACCCAAAACCTCTGGCATAGAAGCCACGTGCTCTGCCTGTGGAGCCCTTGTCCAGGCACGAGTCTGGGTCTTTAATAACTGCTTTATTAAGACTAAGCCCACCGAGCAATCACAGGCATCCTTGTGAGGCCAACAGTAGAGTAGATCTTAATGTCTTTACAGAGTATCACCACCATCCACTCCAGGCTATTCTATTAGTGCAGCAAATAGAAGGATTTGCATTTCCCTGTATTCAATACACATTCCATGGAAATCACTAAGCACATAATAGTCATCTATTAAGCACTGGCTTCTTCTTGCAAGCATTGGATTGCGATTTATATGTCCAGAGTTATTCACAAACTAAAGGGGGCGGGCGGAAGCACACAGCAAAGAGGAAATGCCTGGGCCAAGAAGATATCTCAGTGGTAAAGCATAGGACTTGCCTGCCTGAGGGCCCAGGTTCGATTCCAGACAGTGATATATGCCAGAGCTGAGCAGTACTGTCTCTCTCTTTCTCATAATTAAAAAAAAAAATTCCCCCTCTTCTTCCCTTTCTTTTTATTTACTTAGTTTTTAATTTTATTTATAAAAAGGAAACACTGACAAAACCATAGGATAAGAGGGGTACATTTCCACACAATTCCTACCAGCAGAACTCTGTATCCCATCCCCTCCCCTGATATCTTTCCTATTCTTTAACCCTCTGGGAGTATGGACCCAGGATCATTGTGGGATGCAGAAGGTGGAAGGTCTGGCTTCTGTAATTGCTTCCCCAATGAACATGGGCATTGACAGGTCGATCCATACTCCCAGCCTGTCTATCTCTTTCCCTAGTGGGGCAGGGCTCTGGGGAAGCAGAGCTCCAGGACAGTGGGGGGTTGTCTGTCCAGGGAAGTCTGGTTGGCATCATGGTAGCATCTGGAACCTAGTGGCTGAAAAGAGAGTTAACATATAAAGCCAAACAAATTGTTGACTAATCATGAACCTGAAGGCTGGAATAGTGCAGATGAAGAGTTGGGGGGTCTCCGTTTTGTAGATAGTTAGTAGGCATATTTTAGCTATATTCTAAAGGGCCTGTGGCTATACTAGTTATTTCTTTTCTTTTTTTCCCCCTGAGCCTGAATCTTCCCTTTCTTTTATTTGACAGGACATAGAAATCAAGAGGGGAGAAGAAGATAAAGGAGAGAGAAAAAGAGACACCTGAGTACTGCTTCACAGGTGCTGAAGCTTCCTGCCTGCAGGTGGGGACTGGGGGCTTGAACTGGGTCCTTGTACATAGTAGTGTGTACATTCAACTGGGTGTGCCATTGTCTGGCTCTCACATTAAAAAAAAAAACTTTATTGGGAGTTGGGCAATAGCAGCAGCGGGTTAAGCACACGTGGAGCAAAATGCAAGAATCCTGGTTCGAGCCCCCCGCTCCCCACCTGCAGGGGAGTCACTGCACAGGCGGTGAAGCAGGTCTGCAGGTGTCTGTCTTTCTCTCCCCCTCTCTGTCTTCCCCTCCTCTCTCCATTTCTCTCTCTGTCCTATCCAACGACATCAATGACAACAACAATAAAAAAACAAGGTCAATAAAAGGGAATAAATAACTATTAAAAAACTTTTTAAAATTTATTTTCGATAAAGGCAAAAAGCTGAGAGGAAAGGGAGGAGATGGAGACACTCATGAAGCTTCTTCCTTGCAGGTGGGGACTGGGGGTTTGAACCCAGATCCTTGTGCATGGCCACGTGTGTACACTTTACCAGGTGCACCTCCCACCACCATCACCACCACTGATTCTTTAAAACTAACCTTAAAAAGAGAGAATACCTGTCAACACCTGCAAGCATTCTCGGTCTGAGAGTAATAAACACCCGCTGGAGTTTCGTTCAAGGCGCCAGAGCCGCCTGTGGGAGACGTGGTGACACCAGGGAAGGACCAGAGAGGAAAGCAAGAGGGAGGTGCGTCTAGACTGAGAATGTGTTTACCCGCTGATGCTCCGCTGCTGCCTGTCGCCCCTCTCTCTCCCTCCCCCTCTCTGCAGCAGGAACTGTTGTGGAAGGCCGACCTGAGTGGATCAGTCAAAGCAATCTTTCTTCTGAAGTTCCCGGAATGGAACGGGGCTGTAGTAGGGAGCATGCACCCTAGGCCCGGAGGAGCTGGGTGTCCTGCTAGGTTTTGTCAGCCAAACTCCCCTGAGATTTACTTCCCCTACTTGTAAACTGGAAACAGTAATTATTATTATTGTTGTTATTTGTCTGCAGGAGTCTGGCACTTGTGAGATCCCACTACCCCCTCCCATCAGGTTTGTCATATCTTTCCTTTTGATTTCAGAAAGATAGACAGACAGACAGAAAGCACAGCTCCACCACTCCATAGAGCTTCCCCTGTTCCTGCATGCTACTCCCATGTGGTGCAGGGGCTCATGAGGATGGCGAGGCAGGCACCCTCCCAAGTGAGCTATCCTGCCGACCCCCAGCCCTGTTCTCAAGCCTCCATTTCCTTTATTTTCTTCCTTCTATCTTTCTTTTTTCTTAACTTTATTTTATTTCATAAAACAGAGAGAAATTGAGAGGGAGGGAGACAGACAAGGAGGCAGAGAGATATAGATAGAAAGACACCTGCAGGGGGTCGGGCAGTAGCGCAGTGTGTTAAACGCACATGGCGCAAAGTGCAAGGACTGGCTTAAGGAACCCGGTTCAAGCCCCCGGCTCCCCACCTGCAGGAGGGTTGCTTTACAGGTAGTGAAGCAGGTCTGCAGGTGTCATCTTTCTCTCCCCCTCTGTCTCCTTTCCTCTCTTGATTTCTCTCTGCCCTATCCAACAACAATGACAACAACAATAATAATGACAACAATAAGGGTAACAATAAGGGCAACAAAAGGGAAAAAATGGCCTCCAGGAGCAGTGGGTTTGTAGTACAGGCACCCAGCCCCGCAATAACCCTGGAGGCAAAAAAAGAAAAAGAAAAGAAAAGAAAAACACCTGCAACCCTGCTTCACCACTTGTAAAGGTTTCCCCCTGCAGGTGGGGACCAGGGCGTTGAACCTGCGTCCTTGGCACTTAACCAGGTGTGCCACCACCCAAGCCCAAAACAGTAATTTCTTACTCACATATTAAATGATACGGTTTTCAGAGTGCCCAGTACATAGTACATGTCCATTTAAATTCATAACATCCATTTCTCCCCGAGGACAAGACTAATAATAGGAGCACAGGGGTTTTCAGAGTTCTTTTATTTTGAATGAAACTGCTCTGTGGTTTACCAGGTCTCTTGAAATTTGAAAGTTTGATGCCTGGATGTCTTTCTTCTGTTTCTTTAAAATCTAGCATATTGCTCCACCAAGTGGTAGAATTTATTGCTTGAGGTTAATTTTTTGTCGTCGTTAGTTTTCATTGTTGTCTTTACTATTTCTTTTCCTTTTATTTGATAGGACAGAGAGAAATTGAGAGAGAAGGGAGAGGTAGAGAGTGAGAGAGAGAGAGGGGCTGGGTGGTGCACCTGGCTGAACATACATGCTACAATGCACAAGCGCCCAGGTTCGAGCCCCTGGTCCCCACCTGCAGGGGGAAAGCTTTGCGAGTGGTGAAGCAGGGCTGCAGGTCTCTCTCTCCATCTCTAGCTTCCCCTTTCCTCTTGATTTCTGGCTGTCTCAATCCAATAAATAAAGATAATAAAAACAAGAGAGGGGATACCTGAAACTCTGCTTTAACTGCTAGTCAAATTTCCTCTTTGCAGGTAGGGACCAAGGGCTTGAACCTAGGTCCTTGCACATGGTAGCACATGCAATCAATGGTGTGTGCCACTGCCTGTCCCTCCCTTGAGGTTAGTTCTAGAAAAAGGAGACCCCAAATCTTCATCTGCAATATTCTTGCCTTTAGGTTCATGATTAGTCAACAATTTGTTCTGTTTTATATCTTAATGCTTTTTCAGTTCTCAGGTTCCAGATGCTACCATGATGCCAGCCGGACCTCCCTGGGCAGACAACCTCACCAATATGTCCTGGAGCCCCACTTCCCCAGAGCCCTGCCCCTCTAGAGAAAGAGAGAGACAGGCTGGGAGTATGGATCGACCTGTCAACACTCACGCTGAGCAGGGAAGCAATGACAGAAGCCAGACCTTCCACCTTCTGCATCCCATAATGATCCTGGGTCCACACTCCCACGGGATTAAAAACAGGAAAGCTACCAGGGGAGGGGATGGGATATGGAGCTCTGGGGGTGGGCACTGTGTGGAAATGTACCTCTCTTATCCTATAGTCTTGTCAATATTTCCATTTTATAAATAAGTTTTTTTTTTTAAGTAAGGAAGTCTATGTTAGGTATGTTCCTAGGGGCCCGTGACTTTCACAGAACATTGTTCAGCCCCAGTTATGAATGACACCGGTCACCCAACTTAGGAGGTCTCCATGAACACTGCACCATCTCCCCATCCTGCTCTGATACATTTCCATTTAAATGATTAATTTTTAAACACATTTTTATTTATGATTGGATAGAGACTAAGAGAACTTGAGAGGGGTAGGGGAGATAGAGGGGGAAAGAGACAGAGAGACACCTGCAGCCCTGCTTCACCACTCATGAAGCTTTCCCCCTGTAGGTGGGGACCAGGGGCTTGAACCTGGGTCCTTACGCATTGCAATGTGAGAGCTTAGTCCGGTGCACCACCATCTGGCCCCTTAAGTTTTATTTATTTATTTTTACTAGTGCACTGCTCAGCTCTAGCTTATGCTGGTGCCTGGGATTGAATCTGGGAACTCAGAAGCCCTAAGCATGAAGGTTGTTTAGCATAACCATTATGCTGTCTCCCCAGTCATTCATTATTTTTATTCTTATATTATTATTGTTGTTCATCAGAGCTCTGGTTTATGGTGGTCCAGCAATTGAACCTGGGATTTTGGAGGCTCAGGCATGAGAGTCTTTTTGCATAACCATTATTCTATCCAAACCCCCGTCACACACACACACACACACACACACACACACACACACACACACACACACACACACACACACTGCTCCCTTTTCTTCTTTTTCCTTGGCAGGACAGAAAGAAACTGAGAGGGGAGGGGCAAAGAAAATCACGCCTGCTATACTGCTTCACCCCTCATGAAGCTTCCCCCCTGCAGGTGGGAACTGGGGACTTGAACCTGAGTCCTTTAGTATGGTATTATGTGCTTCTCTATTAAATTAAGTGTCCACAAACGCCCAGGGTGGGGTCTGAGTAGGCGACCCCAGAGTTGAATGACCTCCCTGGACTCCGGCTTCTTCCCGTTGAAACAGATTCCCCAGGAGTCCACGTGGGGGCAGCAAAGGACAGCAAACCCCAGAAGGGGCGGTTCTCACTTCTGCGACCACAACCAGTGATGGGACCCTGCTGAAAACTCTCCACTCCTCTTCAGTCCTGGTCCCCTTAACGCACTCCCCTGGGCCTCAAAGAGCAAAGTCAGATCTTTGCTTTATTTCTGTCCCTACTCCAGAAGCACTGAGTCATGAGCTATGAATTAAACAAAGTATAGTAATTAGGGTTAAAAACAGCCCAGAGCCTTGCGCAAGCCATCAGACCCACCTGAGGTCAGTTATTGGAAATCATTGAGCAGGGAATTTAGCCTGGATTCCAGACACCTGGGCAGAGCTGAGATTAGAATGAGGAAAGGCAGGCATGAACCCTGGGTGATTCCGAATAGCTCCGGGATACTGCACCAGTCACCTTGTGTCTCAAGCACTGACTTCCTGCCTTAAAAGCAAAAGGTCAGGTGGCAAGGAGCGGGTTAAGCACAAGCGATGTGAAGCTCAAGGACCGGCATAAGGATCCCAGTTCGAGCCCCTGGCTCCCCACCTGCAGGGGAGTCGCTTCACAGGCAGTGAAGCAGGTTTGCAGGCGTCTTTCTCTGCCCCTGTGTCTTCCCCTCCTCTCTCCATTTCTCTCTGTCCTATCCAACGACGACATCAGTAACTACAACAACAATAAGAAACAATAAGGGCAACAAAAGGGAAAATAAATATATAAAAAAGCAAAAGGCAGAGGCTCTGAAGATGGCACAGTGGATAAAACATTGGACTTTTAAAAAAAATATTTATTCCCTTTTGTTGGCCTTGTTTTATTGTTGTAGTTATTATTGATGTAATTGTTGTTGGATAGGACAGAGAGAAATGGACAGAGGAGAAGACAGAGGGGGAGAGAAAGACAGCCACCTGCATACCTGCTTCACCGCTTGTGAAGCGATTCCCTGCAGGTGGGAAGCTGGGGGCTCAAACCGGGATCCTTATGCCGGTCCTCACGCTTCGCACCATGTGCGCTTAACCCGCTGCACTACCACTGATCTCCCAACATTGGACCTCCAAGCATGAGGTTCTGAGTTTGATTCCTGATACTGCATGTGCTGGAGTGATGCTCTGGTTCACTCTCTCTCTCTGCTACTGGTGAATAAATCTTTTAAAAAAAAAAAATAAAAACAACAAGGGCAACAAAAGGGAATAACTAAATATTAAAAAATAAATGAAAAAAATAGACCTGGAGAGGCAGCATCATGGGTATGCAGAAGACTTTCATGCCTCAGGCTGAGGGCCCAGGTTCAGTTCCTGGCACCACCAAGAGCCAGAGTTGAGCAGTGTTCTGGAGTCATTCTCTCTGTGTGTGTGTCTCTCTCTTTCTTTCTCTCATTAAATTAAGTAAAAGGGGCCAGGTGGTGGTGCACCTGGCTGAGTGCAAACACTACAGTGCACAAGGACCCAGGTTCAAGCCCCTGGTCCCCACCTGCAGGAGGAAAGCTTCACCAGTGGTGAAGCAGGGATGAAGGTGTCTATCTCCCCCTCCCCTATTTCTGTCTCTATTCAATAATTAAATAAATAAAATGTTTATAAATAAATAGATAAGGCAGCTTGGATTCAAATCCCTGCCCTCCATTAATTAAGATCTCTCTTCATGAGTCAATCTTCTAGTCAGTCTCGTGCTCCAACCACAAAAGGCAGCGACAGGTGCCCACCCAGTAGAGTCTTTACAAAGATTAAATGCGACAAGGGACAGATGCTGTTCACTAGTTCTTAAGGTCCTCTCCTGTTCAGAGAGCACGTGGAATGGGCTTATCTGTGAACATGTAAACACACACACACACACACACACACACACACACCCCACACGTCAGCAGGTCCAGTGCTCAGCCCTGTCATGTTCTGGGAGTGCCTCCCTTCAGATCCAACCGCTTTCCTTTTCAGCTGACTCCCCTGCTTTTCCGGGTCTCAGACTGGGAAGGCTCTTTATTTTTTTATTATTTACTTATTTTCCCTTGTTGCCCTTGATTTTCTTGGTTGTTGTAGTTGTTGTTATTGATGTTGTCGTTATTGGATAAGACAGAGAGAAATGGAGAGAGGAGGGAAAGACAGAGGGGGAGAGAAAGACAGACACCTGCAGACCTGCTTCAACGCCTGTGGAACGACTCCCCTGCAGGTGGGGAGCTGGGGCTCTAACCGGGATCCTTACACCGATCCTTGCACTTTGCGCCACAATAGCTTACCCCACTGTGCTACTGCCCGACTCCTTTCTTCCTTTTTGCCTCCAGGGTTATTGCTGGGACTCAATGCCTGCACTACGAATCCACTGCTCCTGGAGGCTATTTTTTCCCCTCTTGTTGCCCTTGTTGTTTATCGTGGTTGTTACTGCTGTCGTTGTTGGACAGGACAGAGAGAAATCAAGAGAGGAGGGGAAGACAGAGAGGAAGAGAAAGATATAAACACCTACAGAGTTGCTTGTAGAAATTCTCTGTGTCCTGTTAAATAAAATAGAAAGAGAGAGAAAAGACAATGTCCGCTTGGAGTAGCAGTGGATTTGTAGTGCTGGCACCAAACCCCAACAATAATCCTTGTGCCAATATGAGAGAGAGAGAGGGAGAGAGAGAGAGAGAGGGAGAGAAAGAGAGAGAGAAAAAGAGAGAAAAAGAGAGAGAGAGGGAGAGAAAGAGACCTACGATGCTGCTCCACCACTCATGAAGCTTCACCCCTGTAGGTGGGAGCTGGGGACTTGAACCTGCGCCCTTGCTTATAGTAACCTATGTGCCTCACCAGGTGCACCACCAGCTGGCCCCTTGTTTGGGATTTCCTTTTTCAACCCATAACTGAAAGGAAGCCATATTCTTCTGTTCTCTGTAAACCCCCAATACGGCCCATCTCCTGGATCAGAGGGACAGTCCTCCAGGCACAGGGCTGAAACGCCTGCGACCCCCCAGCCCCACCCCAGTGCCTCCAGTGGTAAGCGCCAGAGGCAAACATCTGGCAGAGCTGTATGGTGCCTCTCTCAGGAATCTGAAACTGGAGTTTTAAGACAGCAGCAGGACTGCACAGCCGTGGAGTAGAGACCGTAGCCTAATAAGCCAGGGAGGGAGCGGGAGGCTGCTATTTGGAGGCCGGACGGTGGTCCCAGGCAGCCTGGCTTGAACCATGGCTCCCTCTCACTTCCTCATGCAGGGTTTGGGGCAAGCCGATTAGCTTCTGAGCAAGTCACAGTTTACACGTCTATCAAGTGGGGAAAGCAATAGCACGGAGGGGGGGGGCATAATGGTTCTGCAAGACTCTCATGCCCAGGGCTCTAGAGGGTCCCGGTTCGATGCCCAGTATCACCATAAGCCGGAGCTGAGCAGTGCTCTAGAAATAAATATATAGATAAATAGGCAGCACAGGAAGTCCCCACACACTGTCATCAATAGATTCTTGGAAACTTGGACTTGAAGGCAGCAACATAAAAGGGAAACAGATCCTCAAATACCTCTGCTTCCCTTCAGCTCTGGCTGGAAACCCCCCCCCCCAAACACACACACACACACACACACATACACACACACACTCCCTTCAGCTCTGGCCGGAAACCCCCCCCAAACACACACACACTCCCCTCAACACTCCCTTCAGCTCTGGCTGGAAACCCCCCCTTACACACACACACACACACACACACACACACACACACACACACACACACACACACACTTTCTCTCTCTCCCCTCAACACACACCCTTAAGGGAACATGTATTGGATGGCATGTTCCTTATAGATAGCATCTCAGATCCAAATTACAAAAAGAAAAAAAAATGTTGTTGTTGTTGTTGTTAAGCCATTGTAGCAGCATGTCTTCATTTGGGTAAACAGTAACGGCCAGTTCAGACATTTCATGTATGATTTCACTACAGAAGTAGAAAATGCTTTAATTTTCCTGAGTCCTTGGCAAACAAAAAAAGAGTTTTCCAAAACAAAAAAAAAATTTTTTTTTAAATATTCCCAGCTTTTCTTTTCCTAGGTATACTCACAGTTCAAAGGGATGTGCATCTTGCAATCTCTTTCTTTATACCCTCAGAGACATACAGACGGTGCTGGCACCAACGGCCAATGATGGATTAAATATGGCGACTGAAAACAAAACATCCGTCGTCTGCAAGACTGCTCAAGATGCAAGCTTCTAGACAGTGGTATAAATGCTACTTGCATTCTTTGCCCCATACAAAATGAATCTCTCTCCCATTAAAAATACGGAATGATTTGCGTCTTAATCCTGTAACGTGAGCACTTAACCAGGTGCACCACACCACTGCCTGACCCCACGTGTCTTAACCCTCATCCACATTTTTTTTTCGGACCATTTCCAAACCGCCTAGGATTCCAGTGTCACATCAGGGTTCTGATGTGCCATCACCCTGTCCATTTTGTCTGGAGAACTTTTTACAGGATACGGGGCATTGACGTGATAAAACCAAGGCACAAGAATACAGTAACAAGAAGCAGATAGAAACCAGAGCACTGCGTGTCAGTTCTGGAAACATTGAAGAGAAGATTGTAAAGCCTGAAAAGTTCTCACACTGCATTATAATTAATACACAACTGGATATGCAGTAAATCAACTATTAACCACCATTTCATTATTAAATATATGGCTCTCACAATAGCGGCTGCGGGTAAATTTGAACAGAGTTCTCAATATTAAAACCCTGATACAGATGTTGTGCCTGGTGTTACCTAGATCGCTGTCATAAGTTTCCATTTTAATCTCGATTTACATGGCAGTTATCAATTTAAAAATTGTTTTCATTACATAAATAGTGGGGTGTTTACTCTAAGTGTTAAATCCCAGCCTGTTACAAAAGACAGAATGGTCGGCAGATGATCAGTATAAGAAATGTACAGATAACAATAATAAAATCCAAATATGGACACAAAGGGTGAGTTGTAATCTGTCAGGTCCCTTAATTTAGGGAAAGGAGCAACACATTCCTATGACCACTCATTAGGTTTCTGGTTTGTGTGTGTGTGTGTGTGTGTGTGTGTGTGTGTGTGTGTGTGCGCGCGCTTTTAAGTTTCAAAAGAATCACCATTGACATTTTTAAAAATAGTAAAGTCTTGGCTGGGGCATCAAGCACAGAAGGGAAATTGTTCCAAAGTCTTTTCATTCATAAAATGAAGGGATGATAAAAGCCTTTCAAAATCCAGGAAGAGGAAAGAGAATAATTCCATCGAATTTAGAGAAGTAGAATAAAGTGGCAGAAGTAGTTTGATGCTTTTAAAGAGAGGGAATTGTCAAGACTCACACGGGAAAACATTCAGATCTAGGAGAACCCAGTCCTCAACACATGCACGCGACAGATGGAACTTCCCCAGCTCGGCAACCCTTTATCTGGCTACAGAGGTATCTCGCTCATGGTCCCACTGGCAAAGCCACTGGGAGGTCCTTGTCCCAACTCCCTTCACATGGGAGTTTCCGGTTTCTGCATCTGTTGGATCTGCTTCAGTAACTGGTCTTTGTCCAATTTCATCTTGGCTTCCAGAACTTGCCTGAGGGATCCTATGCTTTCATAGATGGCCGTGAACCCTTGAAAAAGAGGTCAGTTTCACTAGGGTTAGTATTTTTTTTTTAGACTAAATACTTTATATCTAATACCAAGTCAATTATCTTAAGAATAACACATTATTTTTTTTACCAAAGAGGAGAATCAGAAGTGGGTTTGACATGAACATAATAACAGCGACAGAAATTTGACGTTTTTCTTTGAACATTTTATATATCATCACATACCACAACATTCTTTTATTATATATTTATGTACCCATGCCTTATTTAATTAGTTGTATTTTAATTTATAGACACAATTTTAATCTGAAAACAAATATTTTAAAAATTTATGTGTGTGTGTATATATAACCTGAAAGCACATTTTACATTTTTGAATCTCTGTGTATACAAGTGTATTATTATTATTTTTTATAACACCTGGCAAACTGTATTCAAAAATACACTTTAAAACGTTAATCATTTTAAGAGGTAAAATAGTAAGCTCATCAAAAGTTTTTAAGTAAGGGGTTAGTATATTTTAAACACTACTATACAGAATTCTGTGACACAGAGTTAGGAGTTGGCTGGGGCAAAAAAATAAATATCAAAGGTTACAACTGCTGGAGTGGAAGTTTGGTGGGAAACAGAACCACTATGTAACTGCATACCACCTCTCCACAGAGTCCTTTTCCAATCCTAACAGGAACAGAAGACAACGTAGAACCTCGACCAGGAGGGTTCACTACAGAGGAAACAATGGTGAATGGGGGACATTGAAGGCTGAGACTATTGCACTGAGGTTCCACTGTACTTAGTTACTTGTGAGAATGCCCTTGTTCCCACGGCATACACATTAAATAATAACATCATAAAACAGACTCCAAGAATTCCACAACCTACTCCTAAATGGTTTGTGAATATAATTTCTTCCCTAAAAATTATGTGCATTTCAAAAGATTAACAACTGACGAATTTATGTCACAGGTGTATAACGTCTAGGAGACTGTCTCTACACTTTTCCTAAATTTGCTGCTATTTCTAAACAAAAAAAAAATTGAAGAGATAAACCATTAAAAAAGCATTTCATATTATTCTGTACCCTTGCTGGTTTTTAAAATAAATGTCAAAAGGCCTGGCCTTGGTTAGAAAATTTATAATTTTCTCTCAGGAACTTTTCTTTACATTGACAATTCATAAAAAGACACAGAACCATGTGTTAAAAATAACGGGTTATGGGAGTCAGGCAGTAGCGCAGCGGATTAAAGCGCAGTTGGCACAAAGCACAAGGACCGGCTTAAGGATCCCGGTTCGAACCCCTGGCTCCCCACCTGCAGGGGAGTCGCTTCACAGGTGGTGAAGCAGGTCTGCAGGTGTCTGTCTTTCTCTCCCCCTGTCTTCCCCATCTCTCTCCATTTCTCTCTGTCCTATCCAACAATGATGACCTCACTAACAACAATAATATCTACAACAATAAAACAACAAGGGCAACAAAAGAGAGTAAATAAATATAAAAAAATTTTTAAAAAATAATGGGTTATGGGGGAGATAAGATTACCTGGGAGGGTGCCTGCACTGCCATATGAGTGACCCAGGTTCGAGTCCCCATTACAGCACTGGGGGAAAACTTCGGTGCTGTGGTGTCTCTCTCCTTTCCCTTCCCTCCCCACCCCAAAAGAAAAGCCAGTCAAGAGCAGTGAAGCCCCAGCATTGACACGGACAAAAGCCCTTATTGGATGAAAAGATATGTTACAAAATACCAATTAGAGGGAGTCAGGCGGTAGCACAGCGGATTAAGCGCAGGTGGTGTGAAGCTCGAGGACCGGCCTAAGGATCCTGGTTCAAGCTCCTGGCTCCCCATCTGCAGGGGGGGTTGCTTCACAGGTGGTGAAGTAGGTCTGCAGGTGTCTATCTGTCTCTCCCCCTCTGTCTTCCCCTCCTCTCTCCATTTCTCTCTGTCCCATCTAACAACGCCGACATCAATAACAACAACAAAAATAACTACAACAATAAAAAACAACAAGGGCAATAAAAAGGAAATAAATAAAGTTAAAAAAATACAAATTAGCACGTTCATTTGAAAAAGCCCTCAGAACACTGCTAAGCAGAGGATGACATGTCTTGTCGACACAGATACAGGGTGAGAGAAGTTATGAGTACTTTCAAATGTTTTATGCTTTATGGTTTTCCACTAAATAATGTCTGTTTTTCCGTAATACTGTAAATGTGAAAAGACTCTGCATTCACTGAGGGCTAGGCATTAATAACCTCAATGGCACGTTGAACAGCCAGCAACAAATCCATCCAGGAAATGACGTAACATTAACCACCATCAAAATATCCAAGCGTCACTTCCCCGTGGCCTCCAGGACCAATAAAGAAAATTCACTTTTATATCCTCATGCGTTCTCCAATTCACAAGTTGGACTGTGGCTTCTGCTTCTAGAAAATAATAAGCCTGTGGTGGTAATGACAAAATTACTCTTGGGAACTACTTTTTTTAAATTTTAAATAACCACCTTTTTTTCCCCCACATGGCAAAAGTAGAATAAGTCTGCAGAAGCAATCTTTGGGATCCTAAAATTGGGAAGAGCTAGTGGAGAACCTTAGTCTCCATTTCAACTCTTTCAGTAGTAGCAAAGTCACTGGTATTTTTTAAAAAATACTTTAAAAAATGTTTAATTTGGGAGTCAGGCAGTAGCGCAGTGGGTTAAGCGCAAGGACCAGCATAAGGATTCTGGTTCGAGCCCCCCGGCTCCCCACCTGCAGGGGGGTCACTTCACAGGAGGTGAAGCAGGTCTGCAGGTGTCTGTCTTTCTCTCCCCCCTCTGTCTTTCCCTCCTCTCTCCATTTCTCTCTGTCCTATCCAACAATGATGACGTCAATAACAGCAACAACAATAAAACAACAAGGGCAACAAAAGGAAACAAATAAATAAATATTTTTTAAATGTTTTTTAAAAATATTTTAATGAGAGATACAGAGAGAAATACATAGAAGAAGACCAGAGCACTGCTCAGTTCTGGCTCATGGAGGTGCTGGGGATTGAACCTGGGACCTCAAAGCCTCAGGCATGAAAGTCTCTTTGCAAAATCATTATGCTGTCTCCCCAGCCCCACCATAGGTGGGGGCTTTTTATTATAAGATATCTCTGTCTCTTATGGAATTAAAATCTGACTTTGAATGATTTTCAGTTACTAGCCCAACTTCTGTCTTCCTGAACTTAAACATTGTCAGTTGACTTTTCTGTTTACATAACAGCACTTCAGAACTTGAAATTATCTCTAACATTTTCTTCTTCTTTTTTTTTTGGCCTCCAGAGTTATCGTTTGGGCTCTTGCCTGGAGGCTTTTTTTTTTTTTTTTTCCTTCTGTTGCCTGTGCTGTTTAATCGTTGTTGTGGTTATTATTATTTTTGTCATAGATGATGTTGTTTAATTTCATTTTAAAAACAGAAACAGAGAGATAGCACAGCACTCCTCAGCTCTGGCTTGTGGTAATGCTGGGGATGGAATCTGAGACCTCTGTCATCCTAGGCATTAACCTGTCCTTAACTAGTGGTGAGAGGGTGGGCCCTGTTGACATCTGAGTAGAGGAATAATTATTTGCTCTGATGGCCTAGTGCCAGCAATGGAAAAGCAGGCCTTAGGAGGCCAAGCAGTGATGTGCCTGGCTCAGTGCACACACTATCACGAACCAAGACCTGGGTTCAAGTCCCCGGTCCCCATTTGCAAGAGCAAAGCTTCAATAAAGTAGTACTGCAGATATCTCTCTTTCTCCTTCTCTATCTCCCTTTTCCCTCTTGATTTCTCTGTCTCTACCCAACAAAATAAAAATATATAAAACAAAAAAGAAAGTCTTCAAAGCTCCACAGAAGGGCTGGCAAGACAGCTCACGTAGGAAGACTTTGCCAAGCACGTGACCCAAGTCCAAGATCAGCCTCCACCACACCAAGGAGAACTTTTGTGCTGTGGTGTGTTTCTTTTTGTTATATATAGTTTTTATTTTATCTTTATTTACTGAATAGAGGGATGCATTGGATCGACCTTCCCGTGGTGCATCCCGTGAGTCCCCTTTCATTGGGGAAACTGACGATCCTTCCTAGCCGACTGAATCCACACGGATCCCAGTCACTTTCCAAGCCAGCAACAAGCAGCTCCTGACAGCTTTCAACCTGACGCTGTTGACTGGCTACGGAAGAAGGGCAAACGCTAGAAGAAGAAGTGAATAGAGACAGACAGAAATTGAGAAGGAGGTGAGAGAGAGAGACACAGAGAGAGACACCTGCACCCTGCCTCACCACTCGCAAAGCTTCCCCTCTGCAGGTAGGAACAGGGGGCTCAAACCTGGGTCCCTGTGTGTTGTGACATGTGCGCTCAACCAGGTGCACCACCATCCGGCCCCAGTGGTGTGTCTCTGTCCTCTCTCTCTCTCTCTCCATCTCCCTCCCTTTCTCCCTCTCTCTCTATTTGAAAAAAAAGATCAGCTCCATCAATAAAGAAACAAATGCACCTCAGAAGATGCAGGTTCGGGGGCCTGGTGGTAGCGCAGCAGGTTAAGCGCACATGGAACAAAGCTCAAGGACCGGTGTAAGGATCCCGGTTCGAGCCCCCGGCTCCCCACCTGCAGGGGAGTCACTTCACAGGCGGTGAAGCAGGTCTGCAGGTGTCTGTCTTTCTCTCCACCTCTCTGTCCTCCCCTCCTCTCTCCATTTCTCTCTGTCCTATCCAACAACAAAGACAATAATAATAACAACAACCCTGATGAACAACAAAGGCAACAACAGGGGAAAAAATAGCCTCCAGGAGCAGTGGATTCATAGATAACACTAAAGAAAATGTATGTTGGATGCAAGCTAAACATTGTCTGTTTTGTTGGCCTGTCCCTCTTGTGACTTCTGCATGGACATGAACTTGAAACTGAGTTCAAGTCAACACAGTTGTACACAAAGTCACCTACACACACATCACTGCTATCACTGTGAGCGGGAAGCATGAGTTGTAAGGGGGATATGAATCCATGTTTTGTTTTGTTGTTGTTGTTGTTTAACAGAGCACTGCTCAGCTCTGTCTTATGGTGGTACAAGGGATTGAACCTGGGTCTTTGAGGCCTCAGGCAGGAGAATCTCTTTGCATAACCATTATGCTATCTACCCCCAGTTCCCACTGTTTCTTTAGATCACATTAAAAAAATGAACCACAAGGCTGGGTGGTGGCGCACCTGGTTGAGCACACACATTACAGTGCACAAGGGCCCAGGTTCAAGCCCCAGTCCCCACTTGCAGGGGATTAGCTTCATAAGTGGTGAAGCAGGACTGCAGCTCTCTCTCTCCCTCTCCCTCTCTATCACCTCCATCCCTCTTGAGTTCTGTCTCTATGAAATAAGTAAACAAAGATAAAAATATATTTTAAAAAAGAAAATGAACCATTCCTTTGTGTTTCCTTTGTGGCTTACCAGCATCGACTTCTGCCTTCATCTCTTTCATGTCCTCGGTCAGCTGCAGCTCCAGCTTGCTGATCTGCCCCTGGACCTTCTCCTCCTCTTGCTTGTTTCTCTGCCCCTCCAAGCTCTTCTTCTGGCTCTCTTCTATTTTGTCAAGCCTGGCTGACATCTGGCTCAGTTTCTTCTCCATGTCCCTTTCACTGGCTCCCTGGGAACCAGGATAAGAAATGCTCTTGGTTATTCCACAGAGAAAGTCTACGTGGTATTTGCACCACTTGTAATATCCTGTCAACAATGGAGAGAGAAGGAATCTCAAAGGCTGGGCCCATCACTGACCCCAGTATTCATTCTCCATTTCATCCTAAACAGACTCTCTCCTCTTTATTTGATTTAATTTATTTATTTACTTTTTGCCTCCAGGGTTATCGCTGGGGCACGGTGCCTACACTATTAGTCCACTGGTCCTGGAGGCCATTTTTTCCTTTTTGTTGTTGTTGGATAGGACAGAATGAAATGGAGAGAGGAAGGGAAGATAGAGACGGGGAGAGATAGACAGACACCTGCAGACCTGCTTCACCGCTGGTGAAGTGACCCCTCTGCAGGTGGAGAGCTGGGGGCTTGAACCAGGATCCTTACGCCGGCCCCTGCACTTCACACTATGTGTGCTTAACCCAGTGCACTACCACCTGGCCCCCTCTCAATTTCTCTCTGTCCTACGAAAGAAAACAGAAAGGCAGGGTGGTGGCGCACCTGGTTGAGTGCACATGTTACGATGCACAAGGACCTGGGTTCAAGCCCCCAGTCCCCACCTGCAGAAGGAAAACTTTGCAAGTGGTGAAGCAGGGCTGCAGGCCTCTCTTTTTCTCTCTCCCTATCTCCTTCTACCCCATTCTGTTTCTGGCTGTCTATCCAATAAATTTTTTTAAAAAGTTGGTGTTTTTTTGTTTTTTTTTGCCTCCAGGGTTACTGCTGGGGCTCGGTGCCTGCACTATGAATCCACTGCTCCTGGAGGCCATTTTTTCCCATCTTGTTGTCCTTGTTGTTGTGCTTGTTGTAGCTGTTATTGTTGTCATAGCTGCTGTTGTTGTTGGATAGGACAGAGAGAAATGGAGCGAGGAGGGGAAGACAGAGAGGAGGAGAGAAAGATAGACACTTGCAGACCTGCTTCACCGCCTGTGAAGCGAGTCCCCTGCAGGTGGGGAGCCGGGGGCTCAAACAGGGATCCTTACGCCGGCCTCTGCACGTTTTTTTGTTTTTGTTTTTCTAAGAGAACAGGCAAAAGGAAAACAATGGCCACCAGGAGTAGCAGATTTACAGGGTAGGCCCTAAGCCCCAGTGTTAACCCCTGTGGCACTATAAATACATACATACATACATACATAAAATAAATAAATAACAAAAGACTCTTCATGATGGCGTTCAGTGCAAAGGCTCTGCCACTCACCACCTTGGCAGGTGGCAGTTGGGGAGAGCAAAGCCAAGGATGCCAACTGCACCAGGCCCTTCTGCCCCATCGAAGTTCAGCAGGAGAAAGCAGTGGAAGCGAAGAGAAAGGAGCAGATGACCAGCCAGAACCTGACGCAAGCTGAGCACTGGTCTCAGAGCCTGCTGACCTGGAGCCCTGCACACGCAAGGCTTCCTGGGCGGGGTTTTTCAGCAGCTCTGCAAACCTCAGCTGTTTCTGCCAGAGACGTGGGTGAGGGTGGGCCGAGGAAAAGAAGATGGTGGATCCCCTTCCCGTGAGGCTTTGTGACAGAAGGAGCCAGCAGAGGCCCCTTTGTGTATAAAAGACAACAACTGATGTCACCAGAACATAAAATTAAAAAAACAAACCAGGGTGAGGGGCCGGACTGGGACACACCCAGTAGACCACACATGTGATCATGCACAAGGACCCGGGTTCAAGCCTCCAGCTGCCACCTGCATGAAGGAAGCTTTACCAGTGGTGAGGCAGGGCTGCAGGCTGGTCGGTCTCTCTTGCTCTCTCTTCCTTCCTCTCTGCCTCCTCCCTTACTTCTCAATTTCTCTCTGTCTCTACACTACATAAATAAAGTCTGCAACTTGCTTTTATTTAGAAACACAGATGAGGCTGGTAAAATAGCTCAGTTAGACGTGTACTACTCTGTCACATACGTGGCGTCACCCAGGTTCAGATCCAAACCAGCCCCTACTGGATTGAAGGATTCTTTGGTCACTTTCATTCTCTCTTTTCTTTCTCCCTTTTCTCTTTCTTTCTTTCTTTCTTTCTTTCTTTCTTTCTTTTCTTTTTTGAGTTCTTTTTTAAATTTTTTAATTTAAGTTTCCCTTTTGTTACCCTTGTTTTTTATTGTTGTTGCAGTTATTGTTGTTGACATTGATGTCATCGTTGTTAGGACAGAGAGAAATGGAGAGGGGAGGGGAAGACAGAGAGGAGGAGAGAAAGACAGACACCTGCAGACCTGCTTCACCGCCTGTGAAGCGACTCCCCTGCAGATGGGGAGCCGGGGGCTCGAACCGGGATCCTTACGCCGGTCCTTGCACTTTGCGCCACGTGTGCTTAACCCACTGCGCTACCGCCCGACTCCCTCTTTTTTTTTTTTAATTGATTTAATTATGATTGGCAAGTCCATTGGATAAGAGGGGGATAATTCCCAACACTAGAGTTCCGAATCCCATCCCCTCCATTGGAAGCTTCCTTATTCTTTATCCCTGTGGGAGTATGGACCTTTTGGGTTCTTTACGGGGTGCAGAAGGTGGGAAGCCTGGCTTCTGCAACTGCTTCTCTGCTGGACATGGACAATGGTAGTTGATCCATAACCCGAGCCTGTTTCCGTCTTTCCCTAGTGGGGCAGGGTTCTGGAGAGGTGGGGTTCCAGGACCTCTCTGCCTTTCTGTCTCTATCTTAATAAAAAAGAAAAAGGGACGGTGTGGTGCACATGGTTAAGCTCACACGTTACAATGAGCAAGGGCCCAGGTTCAAGCCCCCATTCCTAACTTGTAAGAAGGAAGCTTCAAAGTGGTGAAGCAGTGCTTCAGATGTCTGTCTCTCTATATTCCCCTTTCCTCTCAATCTCTCTTTGTCCTGTCAAATACAACAGATAAATAAAATTTCTTAATCTTAAACAGTGTTCTTTATAAATAAAAAAATTTTTTTAATTAATTAATTTTTAAAAAGAGAGAGAAGGAAAGGGAGGAAAAACAGACAATCTGATTCCTAAAGCTTCAACTTAAGTTCATCTCACTTGAAAGTATCTAAATTATCTACTTAGTCTATATTGAAACAAGTTAAGTGTGGGCCAGGTGGTGGCGCACCTGGTTGAGCACACATACTACAATGCACAAGGACCCAGGTTTGAGTCCCTGGTCCCCACCTGCAGGGGGAATGCTTTGCAAGTGGTGAAGCAGGGCTGCAGGTGTCTCTCTGTCTCTCTCCCTCTCTAGCACCCCCTTCTCTCTTGATTTCTGTCTCTATCCAATAAATAAAGGTAATACATTTAAAAAAAAAAAAACAAGCTAAGTGTTCTGTTTCTTGATAATAAATACATATAATAAAAAAGGAGCAGTGAAAACCATGGGAATGAATTCTAAGACAGAGAGACCATTGAACTGTGGATCCACATGACTCAATCATAACTGATGAGTCTTGATTTAAACATGGGGGCCTTGCACTGAACCCCACTCGCTTCTCGCCCAGCATCAGGACTTACACTGTTTTCCTTCATGACCAAGGAGAGCTGATCAATTTTCTGTAGAAGTTCTTCTTCTATACGCTCCTGCTCCTGTTGCAACCAACTCCGTGCAGACAAAATCTGGTTACTGAGCTCCTCAATCGTACCTTTAAACCTAAAGTAGGAAGGAGAATTAGCAAGTCAGACGCACGACGTGTTTCAAACGGCATCAAACCACCTCAGCTACCACGTTTAAGTGCTACCTGTCAGTGAGGTCATCTGGTATTTCTCCTCTCTTTGACTTATCTCACTTAACACAGTGCCTTCAAATTCCAGCCAAGATGAGGCAAAGGAAAAGGCTTCACCATTTTTAACAGTTGAGTAGTATACCATTGTGTATACAGACCACAACTTACTGTTTTTTTTAATCAGAGCACTCCTCAGATCTGACTAATGGTAGTGTGGGGATTGAACCAAAGACTTTTGGAGTCTTGGGCGTGAAAATCTTTTTGAATAACCATTAAGTTATCTTCTCAGTCCTTACCACAACTTTCTGAGCCACTCATCTGTTATTAGCTATCTGAGTTACTTTCACATTTAGGCTACTGCAAACTGTACTGTTGTAAACATGAGTGTAGAGATCTCTCTTCTTTACTGAATCTTCAGCACTTAAGCCAGTGATTAATAAAATGTATTGGATGGGCCAGGGAGATAGCGTACTCATTATACAAAAAGGGTTTTCATGTCTGAGGTCCCAAGTTCAATCCCAGGCACCACCATATGCCAGAGATGAGCAGTGCTCTTGTGAAAATAAATAAATACATAAATAAAAACATGGATTATCCAACCACTAAGAGCCATAATTATGAATGAAACTACAATGGAACTTTTATTTTTCTTTTCTTTTTTTTAAATTTTTCCCCTTTAGCTGCCCTTGTTGTTTATCATTGTCATTGTTGTTATTGTTGTTATTGCTGTTGTCGTTGTTGGATAGGACAGAGAGAAATGGAGAGAGGAGGGGAAGACAGAGAGGGGGAGAGAAAGACAGACACCTGCAGACCCGCTTCACTGCCTGTGAAGTGACCCCCCCCCTGCAGGTGGGGAGCCGGGGGCTCGAACTGGGATCCTTACACCGGTCCTTGGGCTTTGCGCCACCTGCGCTTAACCCCCTGCACTACCGCCCGGCTCCCGGAACTTTTCTTTTGAAAATCTCTTGCTGGTCTCACTTTGTGCAATGAATAAATGAAAACCAAGAGAAACAGAACCATGATATTGAATATGCTTATAAAGAATTTCAAAGCAAGGGGCCAGTCGGTGGTGCACCCAGTGAAATGCACATAGGAAAAAGCACAAGGACCCGTGCAAGGATCTGGGTTCAAGTCCCTACTCCCCACCTGCAGAGGGGTCACTCCACAAGTGGTGAAGCAGGTCTGCAGGTGTCTGTCTTTCTCTCTCCTTATCTCCTGCTCCTCTCTCAATTTCTCTCTTGTATCCAATAAAGTGAAAAATGGAAAAAATGGCCACCAGGAGCAGTGGATTCGTAGTGCTGGTACTGAGCCCCAGCAATAGCCCTGGGGGGGTGGGGGGAGAGAATTTCAAAGCAAAACAGAAGGTTTACACGTTGACACTTACTTTGTATCCAGCAGCTGGAGCTGGTGGTTACTGTCCCTGTGAGACATCTTCAGCTTGGTGCTTTGCTCTGAGATGGACAGGTCCACTCTGTTCAGAAGCTGAGAGATCTAGGAAGGGGACAGAGCTTGTTTTCCTTTACTTCACATGGCTACTGGGAAGCCCAAGACTTTCATAGGAATGGTGTGATGTGCAGAAGTATCACGACAGACTCACATGCCTGAGATCACAGTGGACGTAGGTTCAGTTCCCAATACCACCGTGTGCCAGAGCTGATTAGTGCTCTGGTCTCAGCCTCTCTCTCCCTCTCTCTCTCTCTTTCCCCTCTTCCCCCCCCCTTTCTCCCCTCTCTCTCCCCCTCCCCTCTTCCCTCTCTCTCTCCCCTTTTTCTCTCTCTCCCCTCTTCCCCCCTCCCCTCTTCCCCCCTCTCCCTCTCCCCTCTTCCCTCTCTCCCCTCTTCCCTCTCTCTCTCCCTCTCCCCTCTTTCTCTCCCCTCTCTCCCTCTCCTCTCTCCCCCCTCTTCCCTCTCTCTCTCCCTCTCCCCTCTCTCTCCCCCCTCTTCCCTCTCTCTCCCCTCTTCCCCCCTCCCCTCTTCCCCCCTCTCCCTCTCCCCTCTTCCCTCTCTCCCCTCTTCCCTCTCTCTCTCCCTCTCCCCTCTTTCTCTCCCCTCTCTCCCTCTCCTCTCTCCCCCCTCTTCCCTCTCTCTCTCCCCTCTCTCTCTCCCCTCTCCCCTCTCTCTCCCCCCTCTTCCCTCTCTCTCCCCTCTTCCCTCTCTCTCCCTCTCCCCTCTTCCCTCTCTCTCCCCCCTCTTCCCTCTCTCTCTCCCCTCTCCCTCTCCTCTCTCCCCTCTTCCCTCTCTCCCCTCTCTCCCTCTCCTCTCTCTCCCCTCTTCCCTCTCTCTCTCCCCTCTTCCCTCTCTCTCTCTCCCCTCTTCCCTCTCTCCCTCTCTCCTCTTCCCTCTCTCTCCCCTCTTCCCTCTCTCTCTCTCCCCTCTTCCCCCTCTCTCTCCCCTCTTCCCTCTCTCCCTCTCCTCTTCCCTCTCTCTCCCCTCTCTCTCTCTCACTCTCCGCTCTCTCCCCTCTCTCTCTCTCCCCTCTTCCCTCTCTCTCTCTCCCTCCCCCCCCTTCCCTCTCTCTTCTTCCTCTCCCCTTCCCTCTCCCTCTGGGGCCAATGAGATAGTTCACCTAGAAGGGCACCTGCCTTGCCATGCACTAGGTCCAGGTTCAAGCCCCTGGTACACCAGTGCCAGGCGAAGCTTCAGTGCTGTGGGGTCTCCCCATCCCCAACCCCTTCACTGAACAAGAAAACCAGCCTCAGTGCCGACATCACGACATCGCGTGGGTAAAAGGCCCTGGGTATACACCACATTTCCCCCTAACACCCTTTTTGTGGTGTTAATAATCCTGCTCTTGCTCATTCTTTAGAAAACAACTGTGAGGTCTGTCACTTTATTCCTCTGTTATGGCTTTCTATCCATGTTTCTCTTTTCACAATAAGCAGGTGCAGATTCTCTGTGGGAGCCGTTAGGACTGTATTTTTAATTCAGTAAACTGATCTGATGCCTCCATTTTCCTGAATCAGCCTCTCTTTGAATGAAGAGGAGCAAGGAGGGCAGACACGGTAGGGAGGGTCTACAAGTCAGACCTCATGATGGCAAAGGAAAAAGTATTAACTGGCCCCCAAAACACAGTGTGACAAGCCTGGCTCTGTGGAATTAACCTGCACAGTTGACTTCAAGGCAGAGGGCTCTCAACTTCCTCCCCGCCCCCCAGGCTCCCTGCTAACTTGGCCTAATTATTTCCTGCATGTAGACCACATGCTGAGGTAGCCGAGGAGGTAAGTTGGGGGGGGAGAGTAATGGTTCCTGGAGCAAAAACTAGGACATGGGGCACGCAGAAGACTACTTTATCATCTTGTACCATAGGTAACGCGGGAGCCGTGGCCCGGAATTTCTAGGGTATATTCATTCATTGTTTGAGGAGGGAGCAGAAAGGATCTTTTAAATTAAAGCTGTACTGGAAATCTTGGTGACTTGGCCGCCATGCTCTGGAAGGGCCACCCCCACGAAATGAGAAGTCAAAGAACAAAATGCAGATGCCTTGTCATCTGGCCGGCTACCCCCTCCCATGCTCTTTCTTGGAGACTCTTGATACTTCGTGCTGTGACCGACCTAGTTCTTCTCTCTCTCTCTCTCTCTCTCTCTCTCTCTCTCTGTCTCTCTCTCTCTCTGCAGCAGTTCTCCCAAGGTCACCAATCTGAACTGGTTCCATAACTATCTATATCTATGTGTCTCTCTACTTTTTTTATATTTTTATCAATAGTCCTTCCTTCACTTCCGTTTTCAAATTTTTTATGATCTTTATTTATTTATTGGTTAGATTTCTATCTAGAAATCAAGACAGAAAGGGGTGACAGAGAAGGAGAGAGGCAGAGAGACACCTGCAGCACTGCTTCACCACTTGCAAAGCTTTCCCCTAGCATGTGGGGACTGGAGGTTTGAACCTGGGTCCTTGGGCATTATAATGTGTGATAAACCAGGTGTGCCACCACCTGGCCCCATTTACGTCCTTTCTAAGTCACCCCTACACCTATTACTACTTCCAAGTGTCTTTTTTTTCCTCTCTTCTCTCACAGATAAGTATAACTGTTTCTGGCTTCCTCTGGCGTTCTACAGATTCACTTCCCTTTCATGGATGGCATAGAAACAAGATTCCTGGGGACAGACAGTTCATTCAGGTCCTGGTGGAATGGGGGGTATACAGAGCCCTCTGCTTTACTCCCCCCACCCTGGGTAATAGACCAAAATTCTTTTTAGGAAGCAGAAGGCAGGAGTTCCAGCTTCTGTAATTGCTTCTCCAATGAACATGGACATTGGCAGGTCAATCCCTAGCTCCAACCTGTTTCTGTCTTTCCCCAGTGGGGTCGGGCTCTTGAGAGATGAGGTTCCAGGAAGAGTCGGTGTGACCTACTTCTCTTATTACTAACAGCCATGTGTTAGAACCACACACGGCAGAAATTCTTTGCTTCCTTAGTGGTTCTCTCTGCAACGTCCAGGGGTGTCTGGCTATTATTATCAGGATAAACACAGTTACTGGGTCAAAAGGCCCTCCAAGTAGCTTTTTAAAAAAACATTATTTATTTAGTTAGTTAGTTATTTTGCCTCCAAGGTTATCACTGGGGCTCTGTGCCTGCAATATAAATCTACTGCTCCTGGAGGCCATCTTTTTAATTTAATTTAATTTTATTACCCCACTGTTGTTGTTTGTTGTTGCTGCTGCTGCTGCTATCGTTGCTGTTGGATAGGACAGAGAGAAATTTAAAAAGGAAAGGAAGACAGAGAGAGGGAGAGAAAGACAGACACCTGCAGACTTGCTTTACCGATTGCAAAGCGACCCCCACCGCAGGTGAAGAGCCGGGAACTCAAACTTGAAGGATCCTTACACTGATGCCTGTGTTTAGCACTAGGTGTGCTCAACCCATTGTGCTATTGCCCACCTCCCAGGAAGCTTTATCTGATATCCTGAACTATGTCTACATCTTTGGGATACGGTCAGGATTCACAGAATAAACACAGAATCTGACATAATCACTAGAATTGGAGATGACAAATCTGATAGTGGTTTAGATACCAGGAGAGAGATCATCCCGTTAAGTCCACCCTCAAGTCGGTTAGGCACGGCTTGCTGAAGCCGTAGGCACACACGCCCAACACACAGAGGGAGGGGCGGCCCTCCTGTGCAACGTACGGCAGATTCCCACTGAGATGTGGACACTGTGTGACACTCCAGACCTCTTTTCTCTCACCGCCAACGGTGTACTGAAATAACTCCTGTTTTTTTTTGTTTGTTTGTTTTGTTTTTAATCCAGGGACGCCCTGGATCCTACCAGCTTTTCTTAGCGCAGACGAATTTGACCCCATACCTGTCCCTCTGCATCTTTGATCTTCGTTTCCAGGATGAGCGTGGCTGCCTGTTGTTCTTTGTTCAGATGCTGCAGCCCCTCACAGGTGCTCTTGTGCTCCGCTGAGAGTCTGGCGATGCTGGCGTCACACCTGCACAGGAAAACAGCGCAGCGGGTCCTGATTCAGGTTCAAAAATGCACACGAGGCGCAGGGCGGTGGCATAACCAGCAGAGCGCGTGAGTTAGCATGCACAAGAATGGGGGCTTGTGAAGCGACCCCCCCCCCCCCGCTGGTGGGGAGCCAGCGGCTGGAACCAGGATCCTTACGCCGGTCCTTGCACTTTGTACTAAGTGCACTTAACCTGCTGCGCTACCGCCCCTTCCCTCCTCTCCCCTGCAGGGACATTGTGAGGCGTGGTGGAGCACGGTGCAGGACCTCCCATTGAAGAGTGGGAGCCTGGATGGCACGACCTTTCCTATCAGTCTCTCTCTACCCGAGATTGAGCATGGAGGGAAAATGACCACCAGGAAAATGTCTTCTCTGTCAGTCTCCCTGCCTCACAAAAGACTCTGCTTACAGCCCATTCCTGTGTTCCCAAAACAGTTGGTTCGTTTACTCAGAGGTTAACAGAAGTCCATCTTCTCTGATCACATATGGCCCACACATCATTGTTCTGCTCCGCCACACAATAACTAGGAACATTCTCCTTACTCCTCCACCCCCTCTAGTTCTTTTAATCTCACATGATCTATCTCCTCTCTTAAGGCTCTTCTCTGTCTGCTGGTTATTGATAACTCTACTTCCCCCTTTCCTTTGATCAACTAAACCCCTTGTTCAACATTTACTAGGAATGCTCTGACCTTCTCCCACCCCCGGACTTCTCTTTGTCCCTCTTCTCCCAAACCATATATGGAACGGATAACTTACTTCCTCCTATAGCCCCTTATAAACCCTGCTTTGCTGTTCAATAAACAGACTGTCCATGAGACAAGTCCCTGGCTGATCTCTTGTCGCGTCTCTAGCTACAAACACCAAGAAAGACCCAGTTGGCTCACTCTTGCTACCCCGGAGCATTCTTCTGGGCCCTTCATCTGGTGCACAACAGAGCGGGTAAGCCAGGAGTTTGTGCCTGGGAAGAGGCCTCCCCATGAGAAGTCCGGCATCAACCCATGGACTCTTTCTTCTTCATCGCCACCATCATCATTCAGATACAGGGTGGGAAACAGAGATAGGAGGAGGGACATCACGGCTCTGCTCCACCAACTGTGAATCTTTCCCTTCACATAGTAGCCGGGGGTGGGGGCTTGAACCCTAATCTTTGTGCTTGGTAAAGCATGTGCTCTACTGACTGAGCTATCTCCTGGACTCTGTTACTCTCTTCTGGAAATGTCAACACTCATGGTACACAGATCTGCCAGGATTATGACAGAATCCACGCACCAGGAACAGAGCAGGGCTTTGCTGGGGTGGGGGCTGCTGAGGGAGGGGGGCACCTTGTGAGTCTCCTAGTCGGACTCTGTAGAGGCCCCCACACAGCCCCCTCCACCACCTGCCAGCCACACTCTGCTCTGGTCCTGCTCGGCCACTGAGAAGTTTGCCGCCCCGTGGTCTCACTAAAGACCAGCATGACAAAAGCTCCCTGATCGGACCCAGCCTCCGCAGAGAAGAGGGAATTTCTCTGTGTTCCTCCTCCTCTCTCTCTCTGTCCCTGTCATCTCTGTAGCCCATCAGCTAGTAAGAGTGAAGTCAGGCAAGTATGAAGTTTTGCTGCATCCTCCCCCTCAAAAATATGCTTTGCGGGGGGCCGGGCAGTGGTGCACCAGGTTAAGCTCAGATAGTGTGAAGCTCAAGGACCGGCGTAAGGATCCAGGTTCGAGCCCCTGGCTCCCCACCTGCAGAGGAGTCGCTTCACAGGCGGTGAAGCAGGTCTGCAGGTGTCTGTCTTTCTCTCCCCCTCTCTGTCTCCCCGTCCTCTCTCGGTTTCTCTCTGTCCTATGCAACAACAGCAACAACAACAACAATGGGAAAAGATGGCCTCCAGAAGCAGAGGATGCATAGTATAGGCACCGAGCCCTAGTGATAACCCTGGAGGGAAAAAAAAAAAAAAACTTTGGTTTATGGCGGTGTAAGGGATTGAACCTGGGACCTTGGAGCCACAGGCGTGAAAATCTGTTTGCTACCTCCCCAGCTTCGTCCCCGCTAAAAGTCTCTCTCCTCACTCGTTCTCTGTGTCTCTAGCTAAAAATGAAAGGAGAAAAGCGTCCTCCGGGAGCTGTGGAATCACACAGACACGAGGCTCCAGGAGCAAAGGAACAGTCCACTGGCTGAGCAGCTAGGTCCGGCAACTGACTTAGGAAAAGCGTTACTTGGGGCGAGGCGGCGGCACAAAGGGTAGAACACACAAGGACCCAGGTTCAAGTTCTAGATGCTCAGCTGCGGGGGGGGGGGGGGGGGCGTGGAAGCTTCATGAGTAGTGAAGCAGGGCTGCAGGTCGGTCGGTTGGTCTCTCTCTCTCTCTTTCCTGCCCCTCCTCTCAATTTCTCTCTGTGTCTATCCAATAAAAGGAAAGGGGCTGGGTGGGGAATAGATAGCATAATGGTTATGCATAGAGATGCCTGAGGCTCCGAGGGCCCAGGTTCAATCCCCGTCATCACCCTAAGCCAGAGCTGATCAGTGCTCTGGTAGAAAGAAAGGTAGAAAAAAAGAAAGGAAAAAAAAGAAAGAAAGAAAGAAAGAAAGAGAGAGGGAGGGAGGGAGGGAGGGAGGGAGGGAGGGAGGAAGGAAGGAAGGAAGGAAGGACGGAAGGGGAATGGCTATTGGGAGTAGTGGCTTCACCATGTAGGCACTGAGCCCCAACAACAACCCTGGTGGCAATATAAAAAAAGAAAAAAGGAAAGAAAAAAGCACTGCTCACAGCCTGTGACACATTCACAGAGCACACCTGCAAGGACAATGGTATTTTAAACCTTAACTTGGTGGCTCACCTGCCATATTCATCATTACCTATAGATGTCATGGGTGACTATTACTTGTGCATGTATATATGCATAATTAACACATGATTACCGTACACAGACATCGTTAAGCCCTCAAGAGCTGGTCATGACTGAATCTTACTCTTTAAATAGGGAACTAGGGGCAGGGGAGACAAGCATAATGTTTATGCAAACAGACTCTCATTGAAGGCTCTGAAGTCTCAGGTTCAACTCCCTTCACCACCATAAGCCAGAGTTTAGCAGTGCTCTGGGAAAAAGAAATTTTAAAAATTAATTAAACAGGGGGTCGGGCTGTGGCACAGTGGGTTAAGCGCATGTGGCGTAAAGCGCAAGGACCGGCGTAAGGATCCCGGCTCAAGCTCCTGGCTCCCCACCTGCAGGGGAGTCGCTTCACAGGTGGTGAAGCAGGTCTGCAGGTGTCTGTCTTTCTCTCCCCTCTGTCTTCCCCTCCTCTCTCCATTTCTCTCTGTCCTATTCAACAACGAACAACATCAACAATGGCAATAATAATAACCACAACGAGGCTACAACAACAAGGGCAACAAAAAGGGGGGAAAAATGGCCTCCAGGAGCAGTGGATTCATGGTGCAGGCACCAAGCCCAGCAATAACCCTGGAGGGAAAAAAAATTAATTAAACATAGGGGCCAGGTGGTGGCACACCTGACTGAGCGCACATGTTACAATGCACAAGGACCCAAGTTCAAGCCCCCGGTCCCCACCTACAGTGAAAAGCTTTGCAAGTTGGTGAAGCAGGGCTGCAGCTGTCTCTCTGCCTCTCTCTCTCTCTCTCACTTTTTCCCCTACCCTCCACTTTCTGGCTGTCTCTGTGGAATCGATAAAGATAATTTAATAATGACTAATGAAACAGGGAGCTCGCGTGGCTTGTGTGTTGCATTCTGCTCCTCCTGCAGGAACCACCTCACTTGATCGTCACCTGCTCTGAAGCGGCTAAAGGCTCCCCAAGTTCTCCTGAAGCCCCTACTCTGTCCTGATCCCTGAAGTCTACAGCCATGCCACGCTGAACACACCCCATCTCGTCTGAACCCCGAAAGTTCTTCCAACTCCTTGCTATTCAGAAAGGCATAACAGAGATGGATTTCTTTTTTTTAAAAATATTTATTTATTTATTCCCTTTTGTTGCCCTTGTTGTTTTATTGTTGTTGTAGTTATTACTATTCTTGTTCTTGATGACGTTGTTGGATAGGACAGAGAGAAATGGAGAGAGGAGGGGAAGACAGAGAGGGGGAGAGAAAGATAGACACCTGCAGACCTGCTTCACCACCTGTGAATCGACTCCCCTGCAGGTGGGAAGCCGGGGGCTCAAACCGGGATCCTTGTGCTTTGTACCACCTATACTTAACCCACTAAGCCACCGCCTGACTCTCGGCTTTCTTTTTTTACTACTACTATTTTAAAAAAAGGGGGAGTAGAGACAGCATGAAGTTGAGAGGGAAAAGGGAGATAGAGAGGGAAAGAGAAAGAGAGACACCTGCAGTTCTGCTTCACCACTTGTGAAGTTTTCCCCCTGCAGGTGAGGACCAGGGATGGGGTTTGAACCCAGGTCCTTGGCACTGTAATGTGTGTGCTGAACCAGGCACACCACCACTCAGCCCTATAGAAATGGCTTTCTTGTACACTCCAATAAAGTTCACATTTCTTTTCATTCCTCTGTAACTTTTCTTTCTTTCTTTTTTTCCTCCAGGGTTATTGCTGGGGCTTGGTGCCTACACTACAAATCCACTGCTCCAGGAGGCCGTTTTTTCAATTTTTTAAAAATAGGACATAGAGAAATTGAGAGGGGACGGGGGTAGAGGGGGAGAGAGAAAGATAGACACCTGCAGACCTGTTTCACCACTTGTTAAGTGACCTCCCTGCAGGTGGGGAGCTGGGGGCTCAAACCAGGATCCTTACGGGGATCCTTGTGCTTCATACTATGTGCACTTAACCTGGTGTGTTACTGCCTGATCCCCTAACTGTGACACCCCCCCCCCCCCAGGATTATCATTGGGACTTGGTGCCTGCACTACGAATCCACTGCTCTTGGAGGCCATTTTTTTCCATTTTTGTTGCACTTGTTATTGCTGTTGTTGTTGAATAGGACAGAGAGAAACAGAAAGAGGAGGGGAAGACAGAGAGGGGGAGAGAAAGATAAGCACCTGCAGACCTGCTTCACTGCCTGTGAAGCGACCCCCCTACAGGTGGGGAACCTGGGGGCTCAAACCGGGGTCCTTACGCTGGTCCTTGTGCCTCACGCCATGTAAGCTTAACCCATAGAACTACTGCCCAGTCCCGTGACTTTTTATTGATTACTGTACACGAATATTTACTGTCTTGCAGAAACTTTTCTTTTTAAACTTTTTTATTATCTTTATTTATTGGATAGAGACAGGCAGAAATTGAGAGGGAAGAGGGAGAGAGAGACATCTGTAGCCCTGATTCACCACTCACAAGGCTTGCATTGTAATATGTGTGCTCAACCAGGTGTGCCACCACTCAGCCCCCAGAAACATTTCCAGGCACTCATGCTACTGACATAAAAGATGGTTCTGGGGGCCAGGTGGTGGCACACCTGGTTAAGCACACACATCACAGTGGACGAAGACCCAGGTTCAAGCCCCTGGTCCCCATCTGCAGGGAGAAAGCTTCATGAATGGTGAAGCAAGGCTGCAGGTGTCTCTGTTTTTTTCCCTCTCTACCTCCCCCTCCCCTCTCAATTTCACTCTGCTTTTATCAATAATAAATAAATAAATTCAAAGTAAAACAAAAAAAAAGAAGGAGAAGAAGAGGTTTCTGTGCATCCAGATGGCAAAGGCAGGAGATAGATCCCACAGAACAGAGGGTGCCAGGGGAGCTCAGGAATTCTCCTGAGAAGATTTCCTGAAGGAAGTGACAACTGAGCCGAATTTTAATGGGTGACTAGAGGCTAGAAGACAAAGCGAAAAGGCATGGTGCATGGCTAGGAGCACAGATGCAAAGGCCATTCAGGGAACAGCAAACAGCTAACTTGCGTGGACCTGGGTCTCTGGAATTAATTCTCAGGTAACCACCATCGCTAAGCTCCTGTGCTGACCCTTATGACCAGCAGAGGGCAGCAGAGGCCTGTGCAAGCTCTAGGCAGCTTCATGCCAGCCTGATAAGACTTGTAGTTCCATTTCTAGTGCTCTGAGAAGTCTCCAGACTGTTTTCCAAAGAGGGGGTGGGGGTGGGGAAGGAAACAAATACACCCATCCAAAATGACCTATATACCTATGATAGCAGAACAGTCTGCAACTGCCCAATCTGGGAAACCATTCAGATGTCTAGGAACAGATGAATGGTGATATCCACATCGCGGAACACTACTCAGCTATCAAGCATGATGAAGTCAGCTCCTGGATGGAGCCTGAGAAGATTATGGGTACAGATGACACCAGCATGGGCAGCAATAGGCTTCCCCACAATTTTAATTAAAATTGAAAAGACAAAATATATTGTTGAGTTCAATAAGCATATTGCTATCTAGAAAAATCATGCAGGCTGTAGTCCGGGAGGTGGCGCCATGGATAAGACATCAGACTCTCAAGCATGAGATCCTGAGTTCAGTCCCCAGCAGCACATGGACCAGAGTGATGTCTGGTTCCTTCTCTCTCTCCTTCTAGCTTTCTCATGAATAAATGGATAAAATCTTTTAAAATTGAAGTATTTATTTAAATAAAATAAAAGAAAATCTTGCAAGTCAGTTGAGCTCCCACAGCACCTCCCGCAGGGAACACAGTTTCAACTGCAGAATGTCAAGAAATTTGGGGATGCTCACAAGTAGGTTCCCCTCCACCCCTAGAGAAAATGGGCAGAAGGGATGTATGGAGAATGCAGAAATAGGGGGCCGGGCGGTAGCACACCAGGTTAAGCACACAAAGCACGAACCACAAGGACCTCCACAAGGACCCTGGTTCAAGCCTCCAGTTCCTAACCGGCAGGGGAAGGGAGGGTCGCTTGACAAGTGGTGAAGCAGGTCTACAGATGTCTCTCTTTCTCTCTATCTCTCAATTTCTTTCTGCCTTACCCAAAAAAGTGGAAAAAATGACCACGGGAGCAGTGGTTTTTGTAGTGCAGGCACCGGCACTGAGCCCCAGCAATAAGCCTGGAGGAGGTGGGGGGGCGGGGCGGCAGGCGGATGCAGCAATCTAGGGGCCGGGTGGTGGTGCCATGGTGAGAGCTTTGGATTTAAAAGCATGAGGTCCTGAGTTCAGTTCTCAGCATTGCATGTACCATAGTGAGGCTCTGGTTCTCTCTCTCTCTCTCTCTCTCTCTCTCTCTCTTTCCCACTTTCTCTCATTTTCTCTGGTGTTAAATATATGTTTGAAGCGTGCAATGAATTTGTCATTGGGCTTGGCGAATATATTCCCGAAGATAAAGAGTTGAGGGAGTCGGGTGGTAGTACAGTGGTTAAGCGCAGGTGACGCAAAGCTCAAGGACCAGCGTAAGGATGCTGGTTCAAGCCCCCTGGCTCCCCACCTGCAGGGGAGTCTCTTCACAGGCGGTGAAGCAGGTCTGCAGGTATCTGTCTTTCTCTCCCCCTCTCTGTCTTCCCCTCCTCTCTCCATTTCTCTCTGTCCTATCCAACAACGAAGACATCAGTAACAACAACAATAATAACTACAACAATAAAACAACAAGGGCAACAAAAAGGGAAAATGAATAAATATTTTTTAAAAAGAGAAAGAGTTGATGAGAAATAGCCCTTGAGGAGGAGAACGTTCCAGAAGACCCACCTGGCCACTCGTCCCCGAAGATCACCCAGGCCCGAGAGCTGGCGCATCTCCAGGGTCTTTAAGGCAGAATTCGTCCCGTAGCTGATGTTGTCCCGCGCCCGGATCTGCTCCTGGAGCACCTGGCAACACAGACACGGCGGGTCAGGGGAGGCACAGGCACTCGGTCACAGAATCACCAGAGACTTGGGAGAGAAACGGGACTCCAGCAGCCAGGGAGCTGGCTCAGCAGGAGAGCGCACAACTTCCAAACATGAGGCCCTGGGTTCAATCCCCGGCACCACAGATGCCAGGGTGATGTTCTGATTCTCTCTTGTAAATAAAATGAAGTAAAATAAGATAAGATAAGAACACCTAGGGGACTGGGAGCAGGTCTGTTGATCTCTCTCCTCTGTTTTTCCCTCTCTCCATCTCTATCTTGCCTCCCCTTTCAACCTCTATCTCTATTCAATAATAATAAAAACATTTAAAAAAAAAGAATAAAAGAACACAAGAAACTGGGGGGTGTTACTTTAGAACATTTATTTTATAATTTTATTATTTAAAATTTTGATTATTATCTTTATTTATTTATTGGATAGAGACAGTCAGAAATCTAGAGGCGATGGGGAGATAGAAAGGAAGAGAGGCAGAGAGACACCTGCAGCCCTGCTTCATCACTCATGAAGCTTTCCCCCTCCGGTTGGGGGTTCGGGGTTTGAACCTGAGTCCTTGTGCACTGTAACATGTGCATACAATCAGGTGCACTGCCACACAGCCCCTGGAGTATTTCTTTACCCACTGAGAAATCTTCCTTTCCTCTCCCATTCCTCCCTCACCTAGTTCAGGCAGGCTCCCCAACCCCCACCCCCACCCAGCTGAGCTCACACCCACACAGTTCTCTCCTTTTCAAAGAAAAGCTCTTTCTTTCTTTTTCTTTCTTTCTTTCTTCATTTCTTTCTTTCTTTCTTTCTTTCTTTCTTTCTTTCTTTCTTTCTTTCTTTCTTTCTGTGTCCTTTCCCTTTCCATCATTTCTTTAAGCTTTCTATTTGCTAGCTGTCAGCTTATATATGAATGTGTTCTTGTATTCTTTCAGTGTTATTCTTTTTATTTTTTCTTCCAGTAATTGTACAGTTTCTTTCTTAACCAGTGAAGCCATTTTAGCCTTTAATGTAGTCTTCACTGCTTCCTCAGGCTGGGTGTCAAAGTGTTTTCATTCTGAATGTTTAAATTTCAAGCTCTGGATTCCTCTCTGGTCTAAGAACATGCAGGCATCTAAAAATTACTTCAGGCAGTTAAACATTTTGTCATTTCTGTTATTTCTTTTGATTGCATTGGCTTATGATTATATATATACACACATGGCTTGTAAGATATTTCAATTTTTTTGAGTTCACATTTATTTCTTTATTGGGAGATTAATGTTTTACAGTCGACAGTAAATACAATAGTTTGTACATGCATGACATTTCTCAGTTTTCCACATAATGATACAACCCCCCCCCCACCCAGGTCCTCTGCCATCATGTTCCAGGACCTGAACTCTCCCCGCCACCCTCACACTCCCCAACCCCCACCCCCGTCTTACTTTGGTATAATACACCAACTCCAGTCCAAGTTCTGCTTAGTATTTTCTCTTCTGATCTTTTTTTTTTTTTTAAGAAGATTTAATTTATTTATTCAGGAAGAAGATAGGAGAAGAGAGTGAAAGAACCAGACATCATTCTGATACATGTGCTGCCAGGGATCGAACTCAGGACCTCATGCTCGAGAGTCGGAGGCTTTATCCACTGTGCTACCACCCAGGTCACTTTTCTTCTGAGCTTGTTTTTTTGTTGTTGTTGTCGTTATTATTATTATTATTATTATTTTTACTTCTTTATTGGGAGATTGTTTTACAGATGACAGTGAATAGTTTGTACATGCATAACACTTCCCAGTTTTCCACATAACAATACAACCCCCACTAGGTCCTCTGTCATCCTTTTCCAGGACCTGTATTCTCCCCCTACCCCCACCCCAGAGTCTTTTACTTTGGTGCAATACGCCAACTCCAGTTCAGTTCTACTTGTGTTTTCTCTTCTGATCTTGTTTTTCGACTTCTGCCTGTGAGATCATCCCATATTCATCCTTCTGTTTCTGACTTCTTTCACGTAACATGATTCCTTCAAGCTCCATCCAAGATGGGCTGAAAATGGTGAGGTCACCGTTTTTGAATTGCTGAGTAGTATTCCACTGTGTATCTAGACCACAGCTTTCTCAGCCGCTTATCTGTTGTTGGACATCTGGGTTGCTTCCAGTTTTGGCTATTATTGATTGATTGATTGATTGATTGACATATTAAGGTTTGCCCCGTGGCATGTGACTGGCCTCTTTACAGTCTCACTGCCACGTTTGTCTGCTTCCCCTCTTTGGTCATTGTTAATAATGCAGATATCAACACAGGGCTGTGGTGGAGACCCCATGATTTCTTATTCCTTGATTGCTTGATGACCCCAAACTTGTAATGCCTGTTACTGATTGATGTGATTATTACTTTGATTATTTCTCTGCTGAGTGATTTGCCTAATTACTTAGAAGTTCTGTAGAGAGCTAGAGGAATGTGACACCCCCTGCCGTCTCTCAGGCTCTTCCTTCGGGCTACTAAGCTCCTATTCTCTGACTAGGCAAACGTCTAAAGTCTGTCTGCATAACCATTATGCTACAGACTATGGAACTGATGAGGTGGACACAGTGGGTACCTCATAGGTAGCTAGAGGGTGGGTTACATGACGACACTATGGAGGTCTTACGCTAATTCATTACTGTGCACCCCTGCAAAGATGATTTTGATGTTTCTCATTTCATTTTCTGATGTAGAGAGGACTTTTTGATCATGAATACCCTTGGGGTTTTGGTTAGGTCACATATGAAAAGAGTCAACTGCAAGTATGTGTGTGTCCACTCTAGAATAATTGATTCAAATAGCAAAAGCCTGCCTGCCTCTCTCTCCCTCTCCCTCTCACCAGAGCACTGTTCAGCTCTGGCTTATGGGGATGCAGGGGATTGAACCTGGGACCATGGAGACTCAGGCATGAGAGTCTGTTTGCATAACCATTATGCTATCTACCCACCCCCTCCTCAAACATTCTCTTAACTCTGAGATGTGAATGGAGCCCAGAGTTCTGGCCTCTGGTTTTCTCCTCCAGCTTAATATTATAATAGAAGAGCCTATGTCCCATCAAATTAGTGTCTGGACTTTGGAGAAAGGATCAAGTGTATTATTGCTGGATTATGAGATATTTTTATCTTTATTTGTTGAAACACTCTCCTTATAGTTTTTAAAAAGGTGCTGCCCACTTTTCCCTTCCATCAACAGCATAAAAATATTAAAATAATTAAAAAATAATAATAAATCCCCACCTCCATGCAAAATATTATGTGAGGAACAAAAGGCCCCATATTGTCTGCTGAGTTTTGCTGATTCCATTGTTCATTTTCTCTCGACCTGGTGTATTCTTGTCTACTGCGTCCCTCTTGCTGTGAAAGAGATATCAGAAGTCCCCCCTACTGTAAAATATTTTAAGTTCTTCTTACATGGTAAACATTTTTTTCACTTGTCTATATAGGGACCGTTTTGCTTGGCACGCACAGATTTCTGATAAAAAGTGACTATCACCATTATGCTAGGGCCTTCTCTATCCATACCAGTGATTTATTTTATTTATTTATTTATTTTTATTTTTTTATTTAAGAAAGGATTAATTAACAAAACCATAGGGCAGGAGGGGTACAACTCCACACAATTCCCACCGCCCAATCTCCATATCCCACCCCCTCCCCCGATAGCTTTCCCATTCTCTATCCCTCTGGGAGCATGGACCCAGGGTCATTGTGGGTTGCAGAATGTAGAAGGTCTGGCTTCTGTAATTGCTTCCCCGCTGAACATGGGCGTTGACTGGTCGGTCCATACTCCCAGTCTGCCCCTCTCTTTCCCTAGTAGGGTGGGTCTCTGGGGAAGCTGAGCTCCAGGACATATTGGTGGGGTCTTCAATCCAGGGAAATCTGGCCGGCATCCTGATGACACCTGGAACCTGGTGACTGAAAAGAGAGTTAACATACAAAGCCAAACAAATTGTTGAGCAATCATGGACCCAAAGCTTGGAAAAGTGGAGAGGAAGTATTAGGGAGGTACTCACTGCAAACTCTAGTGTACTTCTGCTTTCTTACTTTGTTGCCATACTCCAAACTCAGTCAATTTCTGCTTTGCGTTTCTACTTCTTTTTTTTTTTTTTACATGCATAACATTCCCCAGATTCCCATTTAACAATACAACCCCCACTATTTCATTCATCCACCAGTGATTTATTTTTATTTTATTTTTATTTATTTAACTTTTTACCGGAGCACTGCTCAGCTCTGGTTTATGCTGGTGCATGGGGCTTGAACCTGGGATCTCGGAACCTCAGGCCTGAGAGTCTCTTTGTGTAACCATTATACTACTTATTCCCACCCTGTTCTGGTGCTTTGAATACAAACTGTCGCTCTTTTCTGAGTACTTAAGAATGCTAATTCGGGGGTCGGGCTGTGGCGCAGTGGGTTAAGCGCATGTGGCGCAGAGCGCAGGGACCGGCTTAAGGATCCCGGTTCGAGCCCCTGGCTCCCCACCTGCAGGGGAGTCGCTTCACAGGCGGTGAAGCAGGTCTGCAGGTGTCTGTCTTTCTCTCCCCCTCTGTCTTCCCCTCCTCTCTCCATTTCTCTCTGTCCTATCCAACAACGAACAACGTCAACAATGGCAATAATAATAACCACAACGAGGCTACAACAACAAGGGCAACAAAAGGGGGAAAAAATGACCTCCAGGAGCGGTGGATTCATGGTGCAGGCACCGAGCCCAGCAATCACCCTGGAGGAAAAAATAAATAAATAAAAGAAAAAACATGCTAATTCACTCAGTCCACCCGACACCCTAAGAAAGAGCTTCCTCTAGGCTGATGAGGGGGCCACCACAGCCCCTGAGCTGGGGTCTGAACGGGAGCGGAACGCCAGCTCCACTGACAGCTTTGCTTCTGTTTTCATTCGCCCTTTTGTCACGTGGGGATCACGACTGCAGGTTGCTATGTGTGGTTCCTCCTCTCCTTTCGACTGGCTGCATCTGGATGGCATTCTCTTTTCTGCTGTTGTTAACAGGCGAACATTCCTGGTCTCTGCTGTGGATTAGTGGTTACCCTTTTTTTTCGTAGCACTCACCAACACACACACACACACACACACACACACACACACACACACACACAGTCTTGTCTCTACTCCAGGCTCTGTCTTCACCCAGCTCACACACACACACACACACACACACACACACACACACACACACACACACACAGTCTTGTCTCTACTCCAGGCTCTGTCTTCACCCAGCTCCCACCTATCCGAGACACTGCACACCGCACTTCCACCCTCCTACATCCCATCCCTACTTTGCTCTCCTCTCGTCTTCTTTGCCTCCCAGCTAGGATTGGCTAAAAGCAACTCTGTTTCATTTGCTGTGTTATTGGAAGCTTCTGCTTGGAAAAATGTTTCTATTTTAGTTATCTTTTCTTTCCTTCACCCCCACCTCACCTTTTACCACTTCCATTACCCAGTCCCAGTCTTTTCTCAGTGTTGGTGTACATGTAATCACATAGGTTGCTTTATTTTGTTCTTTGTTTTTTTTTTTTTAAATATCTTGGGAGAGCCAGGTGGGTTAAGCACACATAGTGTGAAGCGCAAGGACCCGGCACAAGGATCCTGGTTCCAGCGCCCAACTCCCTACCTGCAGGGGGGGGTGGGAGGTGGGGTGTTTGCTTCTCACCAGCGGTGAAGCAAGTCTGCAGGTGTCTCTCTTTCTTCCCCCCCCCCCCCGTCTTCCCCTCCTCTCTTAATTTATCCAGCAACATCAACAACAATAACAGCAAAACAACAATGGCCAAAAGAAAGAAAAAAGATGGCCTCCAGGCACCAAGCCCCAGTGATAACCCTGGATAGAGACAGGGAGAAACTGAGAAGGAAGGGGACACAGAAAGGGAGAGAGAGAGAGACCTGTAGCCCTGCTTCGCCACTCGTGAAGCTTTCCCCCTGCAGGTAGGGACCAGGGGCTTGAACGAGGGTCCTTCCGCACTGTAACGTGTGCGCTCAACCAGGTGTGCCGCCGCCGCTGCCCCCTGGTTTTGTTCTTAGGGCACTGATGAACTTTGTGTCCCCTTCCCACTACCTTGGGGTCTCTGCTCAGCCCTCTGTTTTGCTTTGGGTCTTTTCTCGAGCGTTGTCCTCAGAGCCGAGGTAGGAAGGAATCTCTGAATCTGTGCTGTGCTGACAACCAGGTTCCCTCAGCTTTAAGATGGCAATTCCTAATTTAAAGACCCTTCCTCTCGGGGACCTCCCAGGTTGGAGAGAAGTGTTCTGCCTCTATGTGAACATCTTTGCTCCTTACATCTAGAGACCTAGAGAAGATGCTTTTTCCTCTCCATTTTTAGGAGTTCAGGCATTCTGCCAGCATGTACCTAATTGTGGCTCTCTCTCCCTCTCTCTTTTTAATTCACTTCTACTTGGAATCCAGTGAATGTCTCCATCTGTAGCTCAGCTTTATCTGTAACTCCAGTAAATTTTCACCTCCTGTGTAAGTTCTCTCACCCCCCCCCATTATGCACAAGCTGGGGATCCTGGTTCTACCCTCCCCCAGTCTCCCCTTCTCTGTCTTCCCCTCCTCTCTCCATTTCTCTCTGTCCTATCCAACAACAACGACATCAACAACAACAACAAGGATAATAAAAGGGAATAAATAAATAATGTTTTTTTTAATATTTTTAAAAATTTTAAAAATAATTTAAAATAATTTTAATAAATAAATAATTTTTAAATAACTTCTTTTAATTTGACATATTATGCTGGGACTTGCTCTGTTTAAATGCTCTGTCTTGGTCAGCAGGGGCTGTTCTAAGAAAACACCATGGGGGACGGCGGGCGGTGCACACCCAGTTAAGTGCATCTATTACCAAGCACAAGGGTCTGGGGTTTGAGCCCCTGTTCCTCACCTGCAGGGGGGAAGCTTCACAAGCGACGAAGCAGATCTGAAAAGTGTCTTTCTTTCTCTCCCTCTGATTCCCCTCCCCTCTCAATTTCTCTCTGTCCTATCTAATAAAAATTAGAAAGAAAAAAAAAAAGGCTGCTAGGGGGGAAACTAGATAAGAAAAGGGAAAGACAAGTAAAATAAAGAAGAGAAAAGGAAAGAAAACACCATGGAACAAGGGGCTTAGAAACAACCACTTGTTCCCCACGGTTCTCAAGGTCCAGAGTTCTGAGACCAGCCTGACCGGCGTGGTCTGGAGGTAGTGTGGACTCTCCCTGGCTTGCAAACAGCTGCTTTTTTGCCATATCTTCGCTGCTTTCACTTCTCTCTCTCCCTCTACCTCTGAGGGCACTAATCAGCTCCTGGTGAGCCCACTCACATGACCTTGTCGGTCAGCACAGAGGGGAGGAGTCACACAGAGACAGTCAGTCAGGCTTAGAAATCACCCCACAAGCATCCAGAACAGCAGTACTTTGCGGCACGTCAGCACACATGCCATCAGGGGAGAAATTCAAAGTAGCACAGGAAACAGAGTGGAACAAGTCTTAGAAATCACAGAAGGGGACCGGCGCAAGGATCCTGGTTCGGGTCCCCGGCTCCCCACCTGCAGGGGAGTCGCTTCACAGGCGTTCACGGTGAAGCAGGTCTGCAGGTGTCTATCTTTCTCTCCCCTTCTCTGTCTTTCCATCCTCTCTCCATTTTTCTCTGTCCTATCCAACAACAACAGCAGCAATGACAACAACAATAATAACGAAGATGACAAGGATGACAACAAGGGTAACAAAGTGGGAAAAATAGCCTCCAGGAGCAGTGGATTCATAGTGTAGGCACGAGCCCCAGTGATAACCCTGAAGGCAAAAATAAATAAATAAATAAATAAGAAAAGAAAAAAGAAACCATAAAAGGAAGCACATTGTGCACTGTGGGAGTTTTTTTGTTTTTTTAATAAGATAACCAGACCTGGTGATCTCAGCAGGCCAATGAAAAGCCGACCCAGCTGTGAGTAGACAGGGTTTAAGTAGAGATCTGCATATGGAAAGGTCCTTCTCCTCCTGCCCTTGGGGAAACATTTTCCAAGCTCTTCTGCTTCTTACTATCACTTCTGCACGATTCTTAACCCACAACTGTAATAAAAGAAGTTTGGACCTTGCATACTTGGTCCCAGAGTCTGTCTATCATTCTTTCAAGGAGCCCCGTGACAAACGTTCTCAGGTCTTGGGGTTTCCACGACCCAGTCAACGACCTCATTTAAGGCCAACTGTAACCCAAGTTTCACCTCTATGTCCTCTCACATCAGGTGGCTGAATTTATCAACTAGGACAAACGTTCAGTCTGCACATACCCTAATTATTCTGCATTTAAGGTCTACTTCTGGCCTTTCCTTTTTTATTCATTTTTTTTTTAATTTATTTTATTTAACAAAAGAGAGACACAGAGTGAAAGATACAGAGGGAGAGAGACCAGAGAGCCCTGTTCAGCTCTGGCATATGGTGGTGCTGGGGATTGAACCTGGGACCTCAGAGCCTCAGGCACGAAAGTCTTTTGCAGAACCATGACGCAATCTCCTCGGCCCCTCTGTCCCTTTCTTTTTACATATAAAGATTGATTTCTTAATGGGGGAGAGAGAACCAGAGCATCACTCCAGGATGACACTCAGGAGCTCACCCATCAGTGGAGAGAACTTGAAGGAACCATGTGAAGTGAGACCAGAAGTGAGAAAGAGAAGGATGAATATGGGATGATCTCACTCACAGAAGTTGGAAAGTAAGAACAGAAGGGAAGACACCAAGCAGAACTTGGACTGCAGTCGATGTGTTACAGCAAAGCAAAAGACTCTGGGGCACTGGGCGGGGCTCAGGTTCTGGAACATGGTGGCCAGGAGGAGCTGGGGGGGCGGTTAGAATGTTATGTGGAGAAGCTGGGCGGTGGCGCAGCAGGTTAAGGGGAGTTAAACAAAGTGCAAGGACCAGTGTGAGGATCCCGGTTCGAGCCCCCAGCTCCCACCTGTAGGGTGTTCCCTTCACAGGCAGTGAAGCAGGTCTGCAGGTGTCTGTCTTTCTCTCCCTCTCTGTCTTCCCTCCCTCACTCCATTTTTCTCTGTCCTATCCAACAACAAAGACAGCAATAACAACAACAACAACGGCAATAACCAAAAGGGGAAATTTTAGGGAGTTGGGCGGTAGTACAGCGGGTTAAGCGCATGTGGCGCAAAGCGTGAGGACCGGCGTAAGGATCCCGGTTCGAGCCCCGGCTCCCCACCTGCAGGGGAGTCACTTCACAGGCGGTGAAGCAGGTCTGCAGGTGTCTGTCTTTCCCTCCTTCTGTCTGTCTTCTCCTCCTCTCTCCATTTCTCTCTGTCCTATCCAACAACGATGACATTAATAACAACAACAATAATAACTACAACAACAGTGAAAAACAAGGGTAACAAAAGGGAAAATAAATAAATGTTACACATGTACTAACTACTGTATTGTACTCAACTGTAAACCATTTAATGCTCCCAATAAAGAAAAATAATAAAAATAAAAATGCATTTTAGGCAAATTTATTTTAGACTTCAGGGCAAAAAAAAAAAAGAAATTAGGGATTCTGTTCAGAATCCTTGTGTATACAAAAATCCTTGAGGGGGCTGGGCGTCGCGTCTGGTTGAGTGCACGCGCTACAATGTGCAAGGACCCAAGTTCAAGCTCCCAGTCTCCACCTTCCCTCTCAATTTCTGGCTATCTCTATCCAATTGAAAAAAAAAAATCCTTGTCTATCTTTGTATTTACAGACTCCTGTATCAGAAACCCAGTGGGTAGTGGCTGGGCACTAGCTCTGACAAAGCACCTACATTACCGTGCACGAGGACCCAAGTTCAAGCCCTCAGCCCTCACCTACGGGGAGTGGGAGAGCGTCACAAGCAGTAAAGCAGGACTGTAGGTGTCTCTCTTCCTTCACCTCCTCTTTCCCTCTCTACTTACCTCTATTCAAAATAAATCAATAAATATTAAAAATAAGCAAGTAAACCAAAGTATACCAACATGGGGGGTGGGAGAGATCATCAGAAGTATTTTAAGGGCCCACCTGCAGGGGAGTCGCTTCACAGGCGGTGAAGCAGGTCTGCAGGTGTCTGTCTTTCTCTCCCCTCTCTGTCTTCCCCTCCTCTCTCCATTTCTCTCTGTCCTGTCTAACAACGACGACACCAATAACAACAATAATAACTACAAGGGCACCAAAAGGGAATAAATAAATATTGTTTTAAAACAAGTATTTTAAGGAGAGTCAGGCGGTAGCACAGCGGGTTAAGCACACATGGCGTGAAGCACAAGGACCCACGTAAAGATCGCGGTTCGAGCCCACGGCTTCCCACCTGCAGGGGAGTCACTTCACAGGCGGTGAAGCAGGTCTGCAGGTGTCTGTCTTTCTCTCCCCCTCTCTGTCTTCCCCTCCTTTCTCTATTTCCTATCCAACAACAATAGCAACAACACAACAATAATAACTACAATGATTTAAAAAAAAGAAGTATTTTAAGAAATAAAAGAGGGAGCCGGGCGGTGGCGCAGTGGGTTAAGTGCACATCCAACCCCGGCTCCCCACATACAGGGGGGGTCACTTCACAGGCGGTGAAGCAGGTCTGCAGGTGTCTGTCTTTCTCTCCCCCTCTCTGTCTTCCCCTCCTCTCTCCATGTCTCTCTGTGCTATCCAACAACGACAGCAATAACAACGACAAAAAAAATAACTGTGATAAAAAACAAGGGCAACAAAAGAGAAAAAATTTTTAAAAAAGAAGAAAAAACAATAGGAAAACAGAAAGAAGCCCGGGGCTGGGTGGTGGCGCACCTGGTTAAATGCGCACAGCGCAGTGCGCAAGGACCCAGGTTCAAGGCCCCCGGTCCCCACCCGCAGGGGAAGCTTCAGTAGTAGTGAAGTAGGGCTGCAGGTGTCTCTCTGTTTCTCTCCCTCTCTATCTTCCCCTTCCCTCTTGATTTCTGGCAGTCTTTAGCCAATAAATAAATAAAGATAATTAAAAAAAACATTTTCTTTAAAGAAACTCAAGCTAGAAAGCCTCTCGTGATGCAGCAACAACGAGAGTGGAATAATAACCCCACTGACGGAATCAAAACCTGCTAAGCCTCTCCGGTTTGTGCAGTATTTGCTCTAGCTTTTTCTGAATGAACCTGCTCTATTAAGAAGAACGCACCATGCAGCTACAATCACATGTGAATGACACATTAGTCATCCTAGACCGTGTTCCTGGGGAAAAACTTCAGATCTGACTAATGGGGGCCCGACACTCTCCCACTGCTGCAGAGCAACACTCATTAGTGCTCGCTAAGGGGAAGAAAGCCTTTCTCACTCGCTCTCTCCCTCTCTTTCTCCCGTGATGCCTCAAACCTTCCTTTAGGGAGTCGGGCGGTGGCGCAGCAGGGGAGTCGCTTCACAGGAGGTGAAGCAGGTCTGCAGGTGTCTGTCTTTCTCTCCCCCTCTCTGTCTTCACCTCCTCTCTCCATTTCTCTCTGTCCTATCCAACAACAATAGCTACAGCAATAAAATTTTTTTAAAAACAAACACTTCTTTTAGAGTGAGATTTAGCATCCAGGGTTCTCAAAAGGCTTTGCGGGCCAGAAAGTTCCTCAGACTGGAGCACACAGTTTCCCAGCGCCCATCTCAGTGAGCTGACAAGAGCAAAGCTGCACTAGGCACTGTGGAAGTGGCATGGATGGCTGGGCTGGGGAGGCAGCATACTGGTTCTACTTTCATGCCTGAGGCTCTGAGGTCCCAGATTCAATCCCTCATTCCAGACCTGAGCAGTGGTATCTTTCTCTCTCATTAAAAAAAAAGAAGAAAAAGAAAAGAAATATTTTTAAATAACAGTGGTTTTGACCCCCTTATTTTATTTGTGCTACTACTCCATCACTAAAAAAAAAAAAAGAAAATCACAGGTTGAGTGCACATGTTACAATGCACAAGGACCTGGGTTCGAGCCCCCAGTTCCCACCTGCAGGGGGAAAGCTTTGCAAGTGGTCAAGCAGGGCTGCGGGTATCTTTCTCCCTCTCTCTTTTTTTTTTAAATATTTATTTTATTTATTTATTCCCTTTGTTACTCTTGTTGTTTTATTGTTGTAGTTATTATTGTTGTTGTCATTGTTGGACAGGACAGAGAGAAATGGAGAGAGGAGGGGAAGACAGAGGGGGAGAGAAAGATAGACACCTGCAGACCTGCTTCACCGCCTGTGAAGCGACTCCCCTGCAGGTGGGGAGCCGGGGCTCGAACCGGGATCCTTATGCCGGTCCTTGTGCTTTGCGCCACCAGCGCTTAACCTGCTGCGCTACCGCCAGACTCCCCTTTCTCCCTCTCTATCACCCCCTTCCCTCTCAATTTCTGGCTGTCTCTATCCAATAAATAAATACAGATTAAAAGAGATCATTAAGCAGGGCCAGGGAATTGCCTCACTGTTAGAACACTGGACTTGCATGCCATTGGCCCCCAGAGACCCAGGTTCGATCCCTAGCACCACCATATGCCAGGGCAGCGTAATGCTCTGCTCTCTCGTTTATATTCTCATCAATATAAACAAATAAACCTAACAAAAGTAGAGGAAAAGCGATTCATAAACAAAAGTAAAACCTTTAAGAGGTTCAGCCTTTTTTTTTTTTCATTAGTGATTTAATAATGATAGACAAGACTGTGGGATAAGACAGGCACAATTCCACACAGTTCCCACCACCAGAGTTCCATATCCCATCCCCTCCATTGGAAGCTTCCCTATTCTTTATCCCTGTGAGAGTATGGACTAAAGACCTCATGGGGAACAGAAAGTGGAAGGTCTGGTTTCTGTAACTGTTTCTCTGCTGGATATGGATGTTGGCAGGTGGGTCCATACTCCCAGCCTGATTCTACCTTTCCCAAGTGGGACAGGGGTCTGGAGAGGTGAGGTTCCAGGACACAAAGGCGAGAGGTTTGGCCTTTTTAATGAACACAGAAACAAGAAACCCTGCCATTGTACCTATATCTATGTATTTACATCAATGTCTATATATACACACACAAACACACATTTATTTACTTATTTATTTATTTATTTTGCCTCCTGCGTTATCGCTGGGGCTCGGTGCCTGCACTATGAACCCACTGCTCCTGGAGGCTATTTTTTTTTTCCTTTTGCTACCCTTGTTTATTGTGGTGGTGGTTATTATTGTTGTTGTTACTGCTGTCGTTGTTGTTGGATAGGACAGAGAGAAATGGAGAGAGGAGGGGAAGACAGAAAGTGGGAGAGAAAGACAGACACCTGCAGACCTGCTTCACCACCTGTGAAACGACCCCCCTGCAGGTGGGGAGCCGGGGGCTCGAACCTGAATCCTTTCATCAATCCCTGTGCTTCGTGCCATGTGCGCTCAACCCGCTGAGCTACTGCCCGCCCCCCCCCCCCCCACACACACACACATTTTTTCCCATTTTTTCCCCTGTGGTCCTGACTTCACTTCCTTTCTAAGTCACACCTACACCTAATTACTACTTCTACTTCTGACTGCCCCTCCTTTCCCCCTCTTCTCTTTCAGATGAGAGAAACAGTGTCTGATGTCCTCTGGTGTCTTCCAGATTCACTTCCCTTTCAGTGATGGCATAAAAGAAAAAGTTCCTGGTGACAAACATTTTGGGTCCCCGTGGAATTGGGATCCAGAGCCCTCTGGTCACCTTCCCCCTATCATTTCTCCCCCTCTGGGAGTCTGGACCAGAATTCATTATGGGGCGCAGAAGGCAGGAGGTCTGGCTTCTGTATTTGCTTCTACACTGCGCATGGATGTTGGCAGGTCGACCCATACCCCCAGCCTGTTTCTATCTTTCCATAGTGGGGCAGGGATGGACTACTTTTTAACGTCTATTTATGGGGGGTCGGGCGGTAGCAAAGCAGGTTAAGCGCACATGGCACGAAGCGCAAGGACCGGCTCAGGGATCCGGGTTCGAGCCCCCAACTCCCCACCTATGGGGGGGGGTCGCTGCACAGGCTGTGAAGCAGGCCTGCAGGTGTTTGTCTTTCTCTCCCCGTCGTCCCCTCCTCTCGCAATTTCTCTGTCCTACCCAACAACAACAACAGCAATGACGATAATAATAACAACGACAATAACAAGGGTAAAAACAAGAGCAACAAGATGGGAAAAACGGCCTCCAGGAGCAATGGATTCGTAGTGCAGGCAGTGAGCCCCATCAATAACCCTGGAGGCAAAAAAAAATTTTTTTAAGCCTATTTATGGGGTCAGGTGGTGGCCACCTAGTAGAGCACATACTTTACCAAACCCAAGGGCTCAGGGTCAAAATCCTGGTGTGGTCCCCTCTTGCAGGGGGTCGCTTCACAAGTGGTGAAGCGGTGCTGTATGTCTGTCTGTCTGTCGGCCTCTGCCTGCCTCTCTCTCTCTCTCTTTCTTTCTCTGTCTCTCTCTCCCTCTCTAGTTCCCTTTTTCCCCTCTCAATCTCTCTCTGTTTTTATTAAAAAAGGAAGAAAAAAAAAAGGAAAAGGCATAAAGGGAAAAAAATGGCTGCCAGAAGGCGCAGACTCATTGTTCTGACACCAAACACCACCCATAACCCTGGTGGCGATTTAAAAAATAATAAGGGGCCTGGTGGTGGTGCACCTGTTTGAGCACTCACCTTACAGTGCACAAAGACTGGAGTTCAAGCCCCTGGTCCCCACCTGCAGGGGGAAAGCTTCATGAGCGGTGAAGCAGGGCTGTAGGTGTCTCTTTTCCTCTCTCTCTCCCTAGCTCCTCCTCCTCTCTCAGTTTCTCTGTCTCAATCCAATAAAATAACAAAACATCAAAAATCAAAAATGATGTCTATTTTTTTAATTTTTATTTATTTATTTTCCCTTTTGTTGCCCTTGTTTTTTATTGTTGTAGTTATTATTATTGTTGATGTTGTCATTGTTGGATAGGACAGAGAGAAATGGAGAGAGGAGGGGAAGACAGAGAGGGGGAGAGAAAGACAGACACCTGCAGACCTGCTTCACCGCCTGTGAAGCGACTCCCCTGCAGAGGGGGAGCCGGGGAGGCTCGAACCAGGATCCTCACGCCGGTCCTTGTGCTTTGCGCCACATGCACTTCACCCGCTGCGCTACCACCCGACTCCCTATATAGTAAATATTTTGCAAGTATCCAACCACCCAGTGTATTATGATGAAACCACTAAGAAGTCTGTTCTTTTACAGATAAAGGAAGCTATGTAGGGAGCCAGGGGGTGGTCCACCTGGCTGAGTGCACGTTACAGAGCACAAGGACCTGAGTTCAAAACCCCAGTTCCTACCTGCAGGGGGAAAGCTTCACGAGTGGTGACGCAGGGCTGTAAGGCACCTCTCTGTCTTTCTCCCTCTCTATTTCCCTCTTCCTCTCCATTTCTAGCTGTCTCTATCTAATAAATAAATAAAGATAATGAAGATAATCAATTAAAATTATTTTTAAAAAGAACTATGTAAAATTTAAGATTAAGCAAAGATAAAGTTTAAATGGTAAACATACAGATTCCAGCTCTGAACCACATAATACTAGAATAACGGTTAGCTTATCTCTGGGGTGAGGTCATGACTGACCCCTCTTTTATGTATGTTCCACAATAAGCCTAAATTATAATTAGAAAAACAAATGTGTGGAGTGTTTGCAACGCATGTGTGTATGTGTTTAATGCTTAGAAATACAAACCTATTAGATGTTCAGAACTCATGCACATGTGAATAAGACATGGCATTAAAACAGCTTTCTCCAGGAGTCGGGCGGTAGAGCAGTGGGTTAAGTGCATGCGGTGTGAAGCGCAGGGACAAGCGTAAGGATCCCGGTTCGAGTCCCCAGCTCCCCACCTGCAGGGGAGTCGCTTCGCAGGCGGTGAAGCAGGTCTGCAGATGTCCATCTTTCTCTACCCCCTGTCTTCCCCTCCTCTCTCCATTTCTCTCTGTCCTATCTAATCATGACGACATCAATAACAACAATAATAACTACAACAATTTAAAAAACAACAAAGTCAACAAAAGGAGAAAGAAATAAATCTAAAAAAATTTTTTTAAAAAAAGAATAGCTTTCTCCGAGTAACACAGAAAAGCATTAAACCTAGATTCCACACACCTTTCCTTTGCTGAGAAGCGACGTGAAAACACAAGACATCAGAGAGCTTCACTGTTTAAAGGAAGACCGTGACAAAGCTCTGGAAATACACAGCCTCAGTGTTTGTTTTTGGTTTTTGCTTTTTGTTTTCACCAGAATACTGCTCAGCTCTGGCTTAGGATGGTGCTGGGGATTGAACTCAGGACCTTTGGTGCCTCAGACATGAAAGTCTTTTTGCAGAACCATTATGCTGTTTCCCCAGCCACCGCTGGGAAGCCAGGAATGTTCTCTAATTGCTGGTTTGGAAGCAATCTATCTTCATGGGGTCTTTACTTAAGAAAGGTTATACTCTCTCAACAGCCTAGACCAAGTAGATTAGAAGCATCCAATAGCACAGCTATATACAAGATACTGGGTACTGTACAGCAAACCATAACAAAGGGACTTTTCAAAGTTAACCCAATTAACAAATAAAGTGATGATAATATTAACTATCGATTGTCTTTTTGAACCCTAAGACAGCAAGAACCTCACGTCTTTACTATAGAGCCCCTACTTCCCCCAGTCCTGGAACCCTTGGATAGGGCCCACTTTCCTGTATGCATCTCCCAATCCGAACCAAATAATATTGCATCCGCCGATCACAACCTAACCAAAGCAACGATTGCCACCTCAATATGCTTCACCTCAGACTGTATCCAGAGACTTCACGTGTGGAATGACAACCCTTCAACTTCATTACTCGGGTGAGACCTTTCCTTTTATAGTACACTCTAATTTCATCTCAGGTAGTTCACTTTCTAACAAAGTCCCATAATCTAGATATACACCAGTTTCTGTGAGAGAGAGCTTATGTGCACACGTATCCATAAACTACTGCAAAATATATACCTGAAAGCAGAAGTACACTCGAGTTTGCAGTGAGTACCTCCCTAACACTTCCTCTCCACTATTCCAAGCTTGGGATCCATGATTGCTCAACAAATTGTTTGGCCTCATATGTTAACTCTCTTTTCAATCACCAGGTTCCAGATGCCACCTGGATGCTGGCCAGGCTTCCCTGGATTGAAGACCCCACCAATGTGTCCTGGAGCTCAGCTTCCCCAGAGACACACCTTACTAGGGAAAGAGAGAGGCAGACTGGGAGTGTGGACCGACCAGTCAACGCCCATGTTCAGCGGGGAAGCAATCACAGAAGCCAGACCTTCTACCTTCTGCAACCCTCAACGACCCTGGGTCCATGCTCCCAGAGGGATAGAGAATGGGAAAGCTACCATGGGAGGGGGGGGATTATGGGGATTGGGTGGTGGGAATTGTGTGGAGTTGTACCCCTCCTACCTTATGTTTTTGTTCACTAATCCTTTCTTAAATAAAAAATTTTAAAAAAAGAAAGGTTATACCTCCTAGAAGTGTCACACCAGCTCTCTAAGACTATGTTACTGTCAATTAAAGTCAAGATACTGTTTTCTGCAGTGTGGTTCAGAGCTGAAATCTCTATGTTTATCTTGTATACTTCCTCTTTGCTTAATTGTAAATTCTACATAGTGATGCCCTGAATCTTTACTTAATGTATCTAAGATACTGCTCGTTTGTCTGTTTATTACCGGACAGAGACAGAGAGAAATTGAAAGGGGAGGGGAAAATAGAGAGGGAGAGAAACAGAGAGACATCTGCATCCCTGCTTCAACATGTGTGAACTTTGCCTCTGCAGGTGGGGAGGACCAGGGGCTTGAACCCGGATCCTTGTGCAGTGTAATGTGTGCGCATAACCAGTTGTGCCACAGCCTGGTCCCCTGCTTGTCATTATTTATTTCATGCAGTGGTGGGAATCAAACCCAGGGCCTTATGCTCGCCACGATGCCAGACGAGCAATCACCTGGCCCCCGACTTGCCTTCAGAGCAGTTCTTTTCCCAGAGAGAGTAGGGAATGGCACCCCTGTGGGACCCTCACAGTGCTAAGACACCCCATTTACACAGGGGGGACTGAAGCCTGTGCCCCTGGAACCTCACCTTTCCTATCCTGCTCCAGGCACCTAGGCATGGCCAGGGATAGTTCATCTTCTCCTTCTCCACCTCTTCCTAGATGGAAACGAAAGGGAAGTTCCACTGTCACCCAGAGAGAAGTCCAACGACAGCAGGGCAGGTCCCTATAACACAGTGTCCCTCTCCCTGCAGTTCTCTCCTTCACTTTAGGACTTTTAAACTCCCCAGTTCCTGCTCCATGCAGCAGATGGCCGTGTTGGCCTGTCCACCTGCACGTTACATTCAGTGGAAACCTAACAACTGCCACATCCTCAACAGGAGCTGCTAAAGCTTCCAAATCCTCAACAGAAAGCTCTCCACATCCAACGTGAAGAAAGTCTCATCAGCGCAGCCTCCAAGATAGACCCCAAGCTCCCTCCACCTCCCTCTATCTCCACCATGACTCACCATATCCAAAGCGCTGTCACCCTGCCCCTGAACTGCCATGGGAGCCCCCAAAACTTACCCTCCCCCCATCCTTGCTTCCCTACAATCTCCCCTTCCTACTGCAGCCAGAATGCTTCTGAGACACAGAAACAACATGAGGGGCCAGGGCTCTCATCCGTGTTATTCACTAATGAATCCCCAAGCCCCCAGGAATGTGGGTGGAATTATTTAAACTCCTTTGCTTAAGAAAAAATAATGAGTTTCCTCACCTCCCTGGAGCCCTACCCCACTAGGGAAAGGTAGAGACAGGCTGGGGGTAAGGACTGACTTGCCAATGCCCATATCTAGCAGAGAAGCAGTTACAGAAGCCAGACCTTCCACCTTCTGCACTCCATAGAGATCTTTGGTCCATACTCCCAGAGGGATAAAGAATAGGGGACCTTCCAGTGGAGGGGATGGGATGTGGAACTCTGGTGGTGACAGTTATGTGAATTGTGCCCCCTTATCCTACAATCTTGTCTATCAGGATCAAACCACTAATAATAATAGCTAAAAAATAAGAAAACACAAAGCAGAACTTGGACTGTGTTTGGTGTATTGCACCAAAATAAAAGACTCTGGGGGTGGGGTGGGGAGGGTTCAGGTCCTGGAACATGATGGTAGAGGAGGACCTAGAGGGGGTTGAATTGTTATGTGGAAAACTGAGAAATGTCACACATGTACAAACTCCTGTATTTTACTGCTGATTGTAAACCATTTATCCCCTCATAAAGAAAAAAAATACATGTAAAAATAATTACAATAATAATAATAATAATGGGTCTCCCATTTCCATGCTCCCCATTTTCCAGCAGAGCTTTCAAGGCTTAGGATCTGGCCCAAGCACCCAGCTCAGGACACTCCGGTCCCACTGGTTCTCTTTCTGGTCCTCAAACTCACTACACTTGTTTCTCTCTCCTGATGCCCTTGGAGTCTACAGTTCCCTTTCTCTGGAATGTTCTCTACCCCTTCCACCATGGCTAGTTCCTTCTGTCATGCTGGTCTCCTTTGCACACTACCCTAACCCAAGCACTCTTCTTAAAAAAGTCTCACAAAGAAGCAACCAATAGCACAGCTATATACAAGATACTGGGTACTGTACAGCAAACCCTAACAAAAGGACTTTTCAAAGTTAACCCAATTACCAAATAATGTGATGATAACATTAACTATCGATTGTCTTTTTGAACCCTAAGACAGCAGGAACCTCACATCTCCACTATAGAGCCTCTACTTCCCCCAGTCCTGGAACCATTGGATAGGGCCCACTTTCCCGCATGCCTCTCCCAATCCATATCAAATAATATTGCATCTGCCAATCACAACCTAAACAACACAACGATTGCCACCTCAACATGCTTCACTTCAGACTGTGTCCAGAGACTACACGTGTGGAATGACAACCCTTCAGCTTCATTACTCGGGTGAGACCTTTCCTTTCATAGTATTCTCTAATTCCATCTCAGGTGGTTCACTTTCTAACAAAGTCCCAAAACCTAGATATACACCAGTTTCTGTGAGAGAGAGCATATGTTCACACGTATCCGTAAACTACTGCAAAATATATACCTGAAAGCAGAAGTACACTAGAGTTTGCAGTGAGTACCCCCCTAACACTTCCTCTCCACTATTCCAAGCTTTGGGTCCATGATTGCTCAACAATTTGTTTGGCTTCGTATGTTAACTCTCTTTTCAGTCACCAAGTTCCAGATGTCATCAGAATGCCGGCCAGGCTTCCCTGGACTGAAGACCCTACCAATGTGTCCTGGAGCTCAGCTTCCCCAGAGACCCATCCTACTAGGGAAAGAGAGAGGCAGACTGGGAGTATGGACCGACCAGTCAACACCCATGTTCAGCGGGGAAGCAATTACAGAAGCCAGACCTTCTACCTTCTGCAACCCACAATGACCCTGGGTCCATGCTCCCAGAGGATTAGAGAATGGGAAAGCTATCAGGGGAGGGGGTGGGATATGGAGATTGGGTGGGGGTGGGATATGGAGATTGGGTGGTGGGAATTGTGTGGAATTGTACCCCTCCTACCCTATGGTTTTGTTAATTAATCCTTTCTTAAATAAAAAAAGAAAAAAAAAGTCTCACAAACTCCTTCTCATATTTTTCTACCAGTACACTACCTTGAGCTAAAATTACTTTGGTCACTCAGCTCTGACTGACTGTAAATAAAGCCTGGATGACAGCAGGGAGCTCAGTGATTTATCAATTTATTTAACTTCCTGCTCCAGGACTTGGCTTTCCACAATGAAGGCTCAAAGAGGCATTGAGCTGATATCTAGGGGGTCACTTGGTCCTCAGTGATGAGTAAACACAAGTTAAAGTCTACTGGAAACAAAGGCAGACATCTGAATTTATACTGGAAAATTCTCTCTCAACAGAACTGAACAAACCCTCAAAATTCCATTCAGTTAGCTGTCTTCTCCCCCTAGTATCACATCACAAGACTGGACATGTCTAATGAGGACAAAGTTAAAACTTGGGTAAGGTGTTGGGTAATTACAGGTCGGCTTGAGTGGGTCATGGGATGCCCAGAAAGCTGGCTAAGCATTATTTCTGCGAGTGTCTCTGGAAGAGATTAGCATTTGGACCAGTGGACTGAATAAAGCTGAGCGTCCTCTCCATTGGAAGGGGGGGGGGGTATCATCCAATCCACTGAGAAACAGATTAAAACAAAACGGTGGGGGCAAGGTGGACTTGGCTCAACCCGTGACTGGAGAACTAGGACAGAGATCTTCTCCTGTCTCAGCACTCCTGACTCTCACACCTGGAATAGAATGTCCACTATCCACATTCTGGTTACCAGGTCTTCAGTTTACACCCCTAGCTTCTCTAGGGTTCCAGCTTAAAGATTTGGATATGGGGGAACTTCCCTTTTTAGGTCTAATACTTGAGGTCCAGTAGCTAAGACTTCTCCTTGGGAACAGTGCTAGTTACGCAGTGAACCAAGTCCCCACCTGTCCACTCAAATGAATGTGGGCATCCCTGGCCACACCTCTGCTTCCCCAAGCTAAGAGAGCCCAACCCTACATTTGTCACCTGAGTCCAGAAAGCTGAATTTAGCGGCCCACTTAAAAATGATTAACCTAGGAAAAAATATAGTCATTTAGGTGAGGGTTTGATCCAGTTTCCCATGAGCCAAGTCGGTCAAAGCCAACACCCCAAGTCAGAGGGACATTATGAAGTCTGGGCACATGGAAGACAGGAATGGATCTGTGTTATTTAGCCAGCCAGACAGCAGACTCCACTGCCAGGTTCCCCAAAGGCCAGAGTCACAGCAGGAACCCCAGTCTCCCACTAGCAAAAAAGGCAAAGCTTCCACCCAGCAAAGAGCCAACGATTGCTAACCAAGGTTTGATGTTCAGGGACTGAAAACAGTGTAAATCAAAGATAACATGGACAGTTCCGACATGTATAATTCATAGTGGATTATATTACCTCTTGTGATTTATGGCAAGTTTCTGAGGACTAAATAATTAATCATGTACTTCCCATCTGAAGGAAAACAGCCCAAGGGGACAATGGGTGGCGATATATTAGCCAACAGATCCTTTAAAAAACATTGCATTGCATTAATGTTGGTTTATAAAGCTCTCTATTTTAGATGGGTGATTACTTTCTTTCTCTTTCTTTCTTCTTTTCAAGATTGATTTATTTATTAACACAAGAGAGAATATGAGAACGAGAGAGAACCAGAGCATTGCTCTGGCATATGTGATGGCAAGAATCAAATTTGGGGACTTCATGCTTTTAAGTCCAATGCCGTAACCTCTGCACCGCCTCCCAGGCCACTGAGAGGTGTGATTTCAGACTTCTTTCAGATGTGTATCATACCACATGCACCACCAAGGTACTAAAAAGCTTCCCCTACAGTCCAACTAACTCTCCACGCTTACAACCTCCCCCGCCCCCCAACCCGCACTACTCTGGTGGCCTCAGTTCTGTGGTCAGAGTCTAGAGCTTTGATTACATTTGGACCTGTCTGTCTCCTTGGTCTGGCTATACATGAGCTCCTCTGGTATTTATCCTTCTCCTGAGTTGTCTCACTTAGTGTGATTCATTCCAGTTCCTCTCCTGATGAAGCGAAAGGCAAGATTTCATCTTGTTCTCCTAGCTGAGTAGTAATCCATTGCCCCCAGTTTGCTAATCCACTCACCTGTCGTTGGGCACTAGGTGTTTTTTTTTCTTCATTTATTTATTTTTATAAATCACTTCTTTTTTAATGTATTTATTCCCTTTTGTTGCCCTTGTTGTTTAATTAGAATGATCTATAGTCATTACCAGTTATTAAAAAAAAAAAAAAAGCAAATGCTCATGTAAGTAAAGCAGTTTGTTTTTTTGTTTTAACCAGAATGAGATTGTACTCAGTATTCCCTTTCTAATACAGAATTCATCTCTTTACTTGGAAAACTGCACATTCCAAACTAAATGTAAGTAAGTAGAAAAGAGTGTGCTGTCTGGTTGAGACTAATTATTGAATAAGGTGTACTTCCCCACTGAGAATGTCATCACAAGCCCTTGTGTGTTGCTTCAGGACTGTACCCTCACTAGCAATGGTAGGGACAGCTCCAATCTCCAAAGGGAGGCTGGGTCACCCTACTCTGCCACTTGAGGAAGACGGGTCCTAAAATGAGTGTAGCCTAGAATGTTCCCAGCTGCGACCATGAACTGTGAGCTCACACTGACGTGGACTCCGAGGTCACACAGGCTCCTGTGCTAAATAGGAATAGACATGGACCCTGGGTCAGATCGATGTGGTAAATAGTTAATTGTATTTATTTCAACTTTAGGAACTACTCTCTGCCCTGATCCAGCATTCTAGCCCTACTCTTAATTCTGACACCATCTTCCTAGACAATCATTTCTGGGAAGTTCAAGCAAAGATCACTAAGACACAGGCTCCTAGGAACATTTCTAAAACAGACTTCCTAGCTTCCTTCCACCCTGAGTTGTCTGCTTTCATCTGCCCTATTACTACTTAAGAGTTCCTGTTTATTACACAGTTTGTCCTGCTTTCCAGCTTACTGCATTTCAGCCACCAAGTTGCAGATGCTACTATGATTCCATCCTGACTTCCCTGGGCAGACAACTTCACCAGTGTGTCCCAGAACCTCACCTCTCTGGAGCCCTGCCCCACCAGGGAAAGACAGAAACAGGCTGGGGGCATGGATCCACCTGCCATTGTCCATGTTCAGCAGAGAAGCAATTACAGAAGCCAGACCACCCACCTTCTGCACCCCAAAAAGAATTTTGGTCCATACTCCCAGAGGGATAAAGAATAGGGAAGCTTCCAATGGAGGGGATGGGACACGGAACTCTGGTGGTGGAAACTGTGTGGGGTTTTTGTTTGTTTGTTTTTGATTTTGTTTGTTTTTCACCAGAGCACTACTCAGCTCTGGCTTCTCGTGGTGCAGGGGACTGAACCTGGGATTTTGGAGCCTCGGGCATCAGAGTCTCTTTGCAGAACTATTATGCTATCTCCCTCACCCGTTATCTGTCTGTCTCAGAGTCCACTACTCCAGCCTGACAGTGTGCCCCGCCCATTACTTTACAATCTTGTTAGTTATTATTAAATCACTAATAAAAAATTAAATAATAAATACATAAACTGTTTTTCAAATGGAAACCAATCAGCAAAAGCTAAAAGTAGCTAAAGTACCGACAACTTTGGGACTCCTGGGTTTGTTTGCTCATAGCTGCCAATTACTTAAGTGCTTCAATGAACTCACCCCAAAGGAATGAAAAACCCAGCGCCAACTAAAGCTAGAATTACCTAGTTCCACAAAGAGATTTTTTTTTTTCTGACTGGGTGACACCCTCAGAAAGGAAGAAGGGCTGACTAGCACGGTCGCATTTGAAAGCTGGTTACATAAATGAGGGTTCCAGCCGGGTTCCCGAGAGGTAAAGCAGCAAAGAGAAAGGCGCCTGTCTACTTGTGAATGTGAACGGACTGTGATTCAGCACTGCCCCTCAGAAGTCTCATCTGGTATATATTTTTCCCTCGCCTGCAGTGAGTACCTCCCAACACTTCATCTGCACTATTCCAGTCTTTAGGTCCATGGTCATTGAACAATTTGTTTGGCTTTGTATGTTAACTCTCTTTTCAGCCACCAGGTTCCAGATGCCAGCATGATGCCGACCAGACTTCCCTGGACAGACAACCCCACCAATGTGTCCTGGAGCTCAGCTTCCCCAGAGACCCACCCTACTAGGGAAAGAGAGAGGCAGACTGGGAGTATGGACCGACCAGTAAACAACCATGTTCAGCGGAGAAGCAATTACAGAAGCCAGACCTTCCACCTTCTGCACCCCACAACGACCCTGGGCCCATACTCCCAGAGAGATAGAGAATGGGAAAGCTATTGGGGAGGGGATGGGATATGGAGATCGGGTGGTGGGAATTGTGTGGAACTGTACCCCTCTTATCCTATGGTTTTGTTAATGTCTCCTTTCTTAAATAAAAAAAAATTAAAATTAATTTTAAAATTTAAGAAAAGAAGTCTCATCTGGGAAGGACACTGCTGGCATATGTGACCTCTGGGCCTCTCCTAGACTTTTCTGCTGCCAGCAGCTCTGCAACTGATTTGACTCTAAGTTGAGCGTTTAGCCACAGAATACACATTCACGACCTTTTTCTTCAAATGCTGTGCTTATACAGTGCGAAGATGCCGTGGATTTGACTTGTAAAGAGACAATACCTGTCTTGTTTAGCTGGCTGGATGAGAACGGCTGGGCGGGCACCAGGTACAGGAAAGAGAACTGGGGTAAGGGAGGACCGGCAGGGAGGGCTGCCCCAAAATGAAAGGGCTGACAGTACTGAGGGCTTGGCTGTGGCTGCAGGTTATATATTTAAGCTGGTTCTCCTTGTGGGATTTTACACAGCGGTGGCTAAAGAGGAAATGACTGCCCGGTTCTCATAGCTGCAGCTATGTGTCACCTCACACAATGAGAAAGGAAAAAATATATATATCATTAAAGGGCCAGGTGGTGGCTCACTCAGGAGAACATGTATCACCACCTGCAAGAACCTGGGTTCAAGTTCATGGTCCCCAGCTACAGTGGGGGATGGTGGAGTGGGGGGAAGCTTTGTGAATGAAGAACCAATGTTACAGGTGTCTCTCCTTCTCTCTGCTTCTCTCTCCCTCTCTCAACAAGACAGAGAGATAAAGAGAACTGGTCACCAGGAGTGGTGGAGACATGTACTTAGTCCCAGCACTGAGTTCCAGCACTAAGTCACAGCAATAAACCTGGTGGCAAAAAAATAAAATAAAGCATTTAAATCTAGGATTTTTTTTTAAAAAAAACTATTCTATCTTAGAGCATTTCACATGAGAAAAAGAGTAGAAAAGGAGTCGGGCAGTGGCGCAGCGGGTTAAGCGCATGTGGCGCAAAGCACAGGGACCGGCGTAAGGATCCCGGTTCAAGCCCCCGGCTCCCCACCTGCAGGGGAGTCGCTTCACAGGCGGTGAAGCAGGTCTGCAGGTGTCTATTTTTCTCTCCCCCTCTCTGTCTTCCTCTCGTCTCTCCATTTCTCTCTGTCCTATGCAACAATGATGACAATAATAACCACAATAATGTTAAACAAGGGCAACAAAAGGGAAAATAAATAAATAAATAAATAAATAAATAAATAAATAAATAAATAGAAAAAGAGGAGAAACCAGAGCACTAGTCTGGCACATGAAACTTTGGGACTCGAACCAGGAACCTCAGGCATATAAGTCCTGTGCTCTACCAGCACTGAGCCCCAGCCTGGAGGCAATATATATATGTGTGTGTGTGTGTGTGTGTGTGTGTGTGTGTGTGTGTGTGTGTGTGTGTGTATAATATTTAAAAAAAGGAAAAATGTGGTGGTCAGAAGCATTCATAGTGCCCAACACCAAGCCCAGGTGACTGGAGGCAAAAAGAGAGGTGGGGAGGGGTAGAGGGAGAGGGAGAGGGAGACCAGAGCACCCTTGAGCATGTGTGGTACTAAGGCTCAAACCAGTGGCTTCATGCATGCAAGTCTGGTGCGCTACCACTTCACCACCTTCCCAGCCACAGTCTAATCTCTCGCTTATCCACCAGCCACATAAACAAAGGGGAGCTCAGCTGGGGGCCCCCAGGGAATTGCGGAGCATGAAGAGAACAAGGAGTTCAAACTATTTTTTGACATGAGACTATATATGAGTCATATATATATATATATATATATATATATATATCCACCAGGGCTTGGTGCCTGCATGACAAATCTGATGTTTCCAATGACCATTTTCTTCTTTTTATTTATTTTTTCTTTACTTGATAGGACAGGGGAAAAATTGAGAGGGAAAGGGAAATAGAAAGAGGAAGAGAGGGAGTTGAGCGGTAGCGCAGCGGGTTAAGCACAGGCAGCGCAAAGCGCAAGGACCAGAATAAGGATCCCGGTTTGAGGCCCCCGGCTCCCCACCTGTAGGGAGTCACTTCAGAGGCGGTGAAGCAGGTCTGCAGATGTCTGTCTTTCTCTCCCCCTCTGTCTTCCCCTCCTCCCTCCATTTCTTTCTGTCCTAACAACAACAACATCAATAACAACAATAACTATAACAATAAAAAACAAGGGCAACAAAAGGGAAAATAAATAAGTATTTAAAAAAAAAAAAAGAAAGAAAGAGAGGGACTTTGGCAGTACTTGCAGCGGGTTAAGTACATGTGGTACGAAGCACAAGGACCAGCTTAAGGATCCAGATTCCAGTCCCCAGAGGTGATCATAAGAGGTGATATTATCAAGATGATAACTGTCCCTGAGTCGGTGGAAACATTCAAAGCAATTTCTGCCAAAACCACATGGGACTTCTCTGTAGAAACTGACAAACTAATTCCACCAACAAAGTAGATACGGACACAAAAAGAGCCTAGAGTAGTCAAGGCCATTTGAAAGAGAACAAAACAAGAAGACTTACACGACTACTAATTTCAGAATCTCCTCTAGAGCCAGAAATCAAGGCACTGCGGTATTGGCCTAAGAAAACCACACAGACCAACAGATTCCAGAAATAAAACCTTACCCTTTATAGACTATTGATTCCTGACAGAGACAAATGGGGAAATGATTGATCTTCCTTGGATACCCACATGAAAAAAAAAATTACCTTAGAATTTTGCCTCACTTCCGGGGGCTAGGAGGTGGCACAACCTGGTGAAGTGTTCACATTACCACGCATGAGGACCCGGGTTTGAGCCCCCACTCCCCACCTGCAGTGGGAAGAAGCTTCCTGAGTAGTGAAGTAGGTCTGCAGGCGTCTCTCTCTATCTTTCTCTCTCTACCCTCCCCTCCCTTCTTAATTTCAATCTAACCTATCAAATAAAAAATAAGAAAGAAAAAAAAAAAAGGAAAAAATGGGGGGCCAGCCGGTAGCATAGTGGGTTAAGCACACATGGCGCAAAGCGCAAGGACTGGTATAAGAACCCTGGTTCAAGCCCCCCGCTTGCAGGGGGGTCGCTTCACAGGCAGTGAAGCAGGTCTGCAGGTGTCTATCTTTCTCTTGCCCTTTCTGTCTTCCCCTCCTCTCTCCATTTCTCTCTGTCCTATCCAACGATAGTAAAAACAACAATAATAAACAACAAGAGCAACAAAAGAGAAAAAAAAATAGCCTCCAGGAGCAGTGGATTGTAGTGCAGACACCAAATCCCAGCAAAAACCCTAGAGGCAAAAAAAAAAAAAAGAAGAAGAAAGAAAAATGGCCAGCAGAAGTGGTGGATTCATCATGCAGGCACCAAACCTGAAAAATAACCCTGGTAGCAATAAAAAATTTTTAAAAAAATTTCCCTCACTTCATGTATGAAAATCAACTTAAGATGATTCACAGAAATAAAACGTTTAAAGAAACTGTTTGTGACCTGGAGTTAAGCAAACAGTTCTGAAGACACAACACCAAGAATATAAACTAGAAAAAGAACAAACCTTTAAGTTGGATTTCATTAATTTGTTTTCAATGTGTGCTTTCAAAAAACATCATTAGGAAAAATGAAAGTTGAAGACACAGAATGGAAAAAAAAACCTATCTGAAAAGGGACTTATATCTGGATGGCATTTAAAAATAAAAGACCTTCACAGGGTCTGGGTAATAGTGCACCTGGCTGAGCACACATTATACTGCACAAGGACCCAGGTTCAAGTCCCTCGTCCTCACCTCCACTGACATCCATGAATGGTGAAGCAGTACTGCAGGTGTCTTTCTCTCTCCTTCTCTATCACCCCTTTCCCTCTCAATTTCTGTCTCTAATCAAAATAAATAAATAAATAAATATACTAAAAAAAAACCTTTTACAGAGGCCTGGTGTTGGTGTACCCAGTTAAGTGCATGTATCACCATGCACAAGGATCTGTGTTCTAGTCCCCACTCCCCACCTTCAAGGGGAAATGCTTCATGAGCAGTGAAGCAGGTCTGCAAGTGTCTACCTTTCTCTCTCCCTCTTCACTTCCCTGTCCCTTCTCAGTTCCTCTCGGTTCTGTCAAATAAAAATAGAAAGAAAAAACAATGGCAACTGGGAGCAGTGGATTCATAGTGCAGGCACCAAGCCCCATCCCTGCAATTATCTTGGAGGCAAAAGTATAATAAATAAACAAATAAACAAACAAACAAACATTCACAACTCAATCAGAAAGAAATAGCCCAACTTAAAGATGGAGTCTGTAGACCAGCAGTGTTGCTCATTGTGCAGCATATACTTCACACATTTGATACTCTGAATTCAATCCCCAGTTTGAAGGGAAACAAAATACTTCACACATTTGATACGCTGAATTCAATCCCCAGTTTGAAGGGAAACAAAAGGAGTTCTGATACGTGTCATCACATGGATAAGCTATGAAAACATGATACTCAGTGAACTAACTCAGACACACACACACACACACAAAACACTCTCCTCCAGGGGGGGAAGCTTCACGCATGCTGCAGCTGTCTCTCTCTCTCTCTCTAACCCCCTTCCTCTCAATTTCTCTCTGTCTCTATCCAATAATAAAATACAGAAAAACAATTTAAATAAATAAATAAATTTTTTATAAAGGAAGACTCTATGGCAGAAAGGGAAGCTTTCTTCCTCATTCTAACCATGTATCTTCTTTTTTTAAGATTTTTTTTTATTTATTGGATAGAACAGAGAGAAGTCTATAAAGAAGGGGGATATAGGGAGGGAGAGAGACAGAGAGACACCTGCAGACCTGCTTCACCACTCATGAAGCGTCCCCCCTGGAGGTGGAGAGCTGGGGGCTTGAACACTGGCCCTTGAGCGTAGTAACATGTACACTCAACCAGGGTGTGCCACTATCCAGTCCCCGTCATATGTCTTCGATTCACACACTCAGGAATGAAGACAGAGACTGGCAGTGCTTAGTGCCAGAATAGCAGACTCTAAGTGATTTTCACCTTGCCCGACTAAGTTGTGTGGTTCCTGCGATTGCTCGATTAATAGCAGGGAGTTTACAAATTCTGAAGATGGATAATACTGGCCTTTTATGGGACTCATTTGGAGAAGAAAAAGAATAAAGCAATAAAAGGGGAGTCTGAGAAGTAATTCAAAGCCCTGGATTGTTTGAGTAATAAACCAAGGTTCTTTGTAATCATCCTGACCCAGAAACATTCCATCAGAGGCAGCGGAGGCTGACCTAGTAATTGATTAAATAGCGGTGCTCAGAGACACAAAGGGCTTTGTGGGGAGATGATCTGACTCGTGCTTCTCTCTCTCTCCCTCTCTCTCTCCTGAGAGCTGAACACAGCCAAGTGATTTAACAATCAGCGAGGTAAATTGAGATGAAACATCAAGAATGCTGAGATGAAGTGCTATCAAAGACTGGAATAAATTCAAGCTGTTTCCCTGGAGATCAATCAGTCAGCACAGACAAACCGGGCAGCTGTGGTCTTCGAGGTGGGACTGACCAGGCGGGGCTGGTGGCCTCTAGGGCACTGAGACAGGTGCAAGGACAGGGGTACCGCCCACCTTACCTCAATGTCCCGGTTCAGCTGCTTCACGATGGCAGTGATGTTCCTGATGTGCTCTTCCAGGAAGAGCCTGGCCAGGCGGTCGCCCCCGCCCTTGTTCTGCATCTTCTGCAAGCTGCTGACAATGTCGTCTTTGATTCGGAAGGCGTGCTCCACCAGGGCCGCCGTGGTCTTCTCGTGGCAGAGGATCCGGTCTTCCAGCTGCTCCACGAGGCTGACGGAGGAGTAGGGAGCCATGGTGAGGGACTGGCTGTGTCGGGGCATGGTTCGGACTCGCCTAGAGGAGAAAACCACAGTGCCGGGGGTTATGTGTTGACAGGAAGTCGTCTCTTAAGCCAAATTTCAGACTGTTCGTTAAGGAAATGCTCACGACCCAATCCTGCATAGGGTCTGTTTGTTTCATATTCTATTTATTTATTTTTGTCGTTGATGCAGAGAGAAATCAAGAGGGAAGGGGGAGACAGAGAAGGGAGAGAGACACACACACACCTGCAGCCCTGCTTCACCACTTGGAAGGTTTCCCCCTGCAGATGGGGACCAAAGACTCGCACCCTGGTTCTTGCACATCGTGACACATGTGCTCAACCAGGTGTGCTACCAACTGGTCCTGCTTCATTTCAGGAGCCAGAAAACACTTACACAATGGTACCCAGGGAGGTGGATGCTTCATGACCTCCCAAGTAAGACACGGGAATAATGGGGCAGACTGAAAAGTCTTCTCAATATAAGCTCAAGGTGTTGGGGGGCTGGTGGTGGTGCTAGGACCTGGGTTCAAGCCCCACTCTCCACCTGCAGAAGGGGTGCTTCACAAGTGATGAAGCAGGTCTGCAGGTGTCTCTCTCTCTCACTCTGTCTTCCCTCCCCTCTCAATTTCTCAGTCCTGTCAAAGAAAAGAACATTAAAAAATGGATGCCAAGAGCAGTGGACTTGTAGTGCTGGCACCGAGCCCCTGTGATAACCCTGCTAGCAAAAAAAAATAATAATAACAACAACAACAACAAATATATATATATATATATATATATATATATATATATATATATATATATATATATGTATTCAAGGTAATGAACATCAAGGGCAAGTGTATTAGCAAGGTCTCCTGAATGCATGCCTCCCACCCTTCACCCCTCAGCTATGGCCACAAGCTCAAGTGTCTCCAAGGGGTCAGGCAGGTGACGTAAGATGAGTGAAAGACACCAGGTCTGAGGCAACAGGGAGAGATGAGGACTCTGGAGAACTGGAAAGAGTCATCCCTCAACTCAAAGGGAGCCGGGTTTCTCCCTACTCCACGCAAGACTGACCATGGGAGTATGCTGGTCCCTTGTTCCCTATCACCTAAGATTTCCAGAATAATCCCAAAGTCCAGATCTGGGTGTGAAACTGGCTGGTTTTTAAACATGAACGACTTGTTTTAAAAGTATTTGAGGGAGTCAGGCAGTAGCGCAGCAGGCTAAGCACATGTGGCGCAAAAGCGCAAGGACTGGCATAAGGATCCCGGTTTGAGCCCCCGGCTCTCCACCTGCAGGAGAGTCACTTCACAGGCGGTGAAGCAGGTCTGCAGGTATCTTTCTCTCCCCCTCTCTATCTTCTCCTCCTCTCTCCATTTCTCTCTGTCCTATCCAACAACGATGACATCAATAACCACAACAATGTTAAACAACAAGGGCAACAAAAGGAAAAATAAATAAATAAATATTTTTTTAAAATTTTTTTAAGTATTTGAGAAGATGCAGTCCAGACGGCGTGCTCCTCTGAATTTATTTTGATCTGGGCACAACCAATTTGCAACTTCTACCAACTGGAAACGGGCAAAAGGACACAGGAGCAGTGCACTGGCCTTTGAATAAGACCATTCTTAGGGGACAGGGGGGCCCCAAGCTTCATTTCCAGTGCCCACCACACCCACCAGCAGCCCTCCCTGGACTGGTGGACAGAAAGAATGTACCTTAGATGCATATTTTCCATATATTGTGCCTTTCCTCGTTCACAGAAGAAGGAAACACAGCACTCCGTTGGGCCATTTTCTCTTTAATAATTCACATCTGCTGAAAAAAAAACACACTCAATTATTTAACAGTTTACATCTATTAAGGGACTGCCAAAACTTAATATTAAGTTACTAGGAAGGGTCATAAGTTGTGCTGACACATGGCTCAGTTAAATTATTAAATGCCTACTGTCTAATATATGGAATAAATACATAAATGTTTCAAATAAGGAGAAAAGATCAAAATGCTTCTGAAGTTAATATCATTAAACCTTGCTGGACAGATAGATTAAAAACTGCTCATAAAGTTTCCTTATCCTACAGATGCAGCTCTCTCTTTTTTGTCTTAAGATTTTATTTATTTATTCTTTATTGCCTCCAGGATTATTGCTGGGGCTCAGTGCCTGCACTACGAATCCACTGCTCCTGGAGGCCATTTTCCCCCTTTTTGTTGTCCTTGTTATTTATCGTTGTTGTTGTTATGTCGTTGTTGTTGGATAGGGCAGAGAGAAATGGAGAGAGGAGGGGAAGACAGAGAGCGAGAGAGAATGATAATAGACACCTGCAGACCTGCTTCACTGCCTGTGAAGCGACTCCCCCGCAGGTGGGGAACCGGGGGCTTAACCCGGGATCCTTACACTGGTCCTTGCGCTTTGTGCCACGTGCATTTAACCCTCTACACTACCGCCTGGCCCCCAATTTTATTTATTTATTAATAAGAATGATTGGAGAGTGAGAATGAGGCAAATATCACTCTGGTACATGTGCTGCTGGGGACTGAACTTGGGACCTCATGCTTGAGAATCCAGTGCTTTATCTATTGTGCCACCTCCCAGACCACTAGATGCATTTCTCTAAAAAAATTGTATATATTTATTAATGACAGATATATATATAGAGAGAGAGCGTATCATTCTGGCAATGTGACACTGGGGATTGAACTCAGTACCTTAGGCATGTCAGCGTGTGATGTTTTATCTTCTGTGCCACCTCCTGTACCACCACCTAAATGCATCTCAAGTTCAAGAAAACACCTTTATAGAAACCAGACAATTTCTTTTTTTTATTTTTAATTTTTTATATTTATTTATTTCCTATTGTTGCCCTTGTTTTATTGTTGATGTCGTTATTATTGGATAGGACAGAAAATAATGGAGAGAGGAGGGGAAGACAGGGGAAGACAGACAGGGGAAGCAGACCTGCTTCACCGCCAGTGAAGCGACTCCCCTGTAGGTGGAGAGCCGGGGGCTCGAACCGGGATCCTTAGGCCTGTCCCTGCGCTTTGTGCCATGTGCTCTTAACTCCCTGCGCTACTGCCTGACTCCCCAGACAATTTCTTTAACAGATTGATTCAACCCTATACTTCTCTGTAGAAATTTTTTTTTTTAAAGATTTTCATTTATTGATTCATGAGAAATGATAGGAGAGAGAGAAAGAACCAGACATCGCCCTGGTACATGTGCTGCCAGGGATTGAATTTAGGACCTCATGCCTGAGAGTCCAATGCCTTATCCACTGCGCCACCTCCCAGACCACTTCTCTGTAGAAATTTACAGGAAAACCACCTGAGTAAACTTTGCTCTCAGCAAATCTAGCAAATTCTGTAACACGTTTTAAAAACCACTTGCTTCTATGGGCCAGGCTGTGGCATACCTGGTTAAGAGCACACATTATAGTGCTCAAAGACCCAGGTTCAAGCCCCTGGTCCCCACCTGCAGGGGGAAAGCTTCACGAGTGCTGAAGCAGGGCTGCAGGTGTCTCTCTGTCTCTCTTTCTTTATCTTCCCCTTTCCATCTCGGTTTCTGGCTGTCTCTGTCCAATAAATAAAGTAGTTTTTTTTTTTAAGCTCTTGTTTCTAAATTGACATCAAACAAAACAAGGCATGATCAATGAAACCTGATTTGGGAGAAACTACCCATCCACTGAAAAGAAAAAACAATTTTCATTAAAATGCTATTGTAAGATATAGTCACTCATAGTACTTCTGCATATCAGGAACATTTGATCAACACAGCACACTAGAAATCTGAAGGAAACTAGAGGGTTGTAATATATATATATGTTCACTACTTATGTTCCTCAATGCTGCTATTAACTGCCTTCAAACAATGAATGCCTGGTGAGTATGATCTGATTCTGTAATTAGTTCTCACTTCAATGCCAGATTCAGAAAGCATTTCTGATTGAAACCACTGTTTTGGCATCAACTTACCAGTGTGTTATTTTTAGAGTCTCAAAATGTGAACACTTCACTTTCCTAGACAAAGAACTTTGAGTTTAAACAAATTGCATTGAAAAGAAAAAAAGATTCATGTCCAACAAGCTAGTGTGCCAAGGGAGCTCTTCAGTAGCAAAGATAACAATGGCTTCCATTTTGACTAAATACAATGGAGCCAGGGTGGAAAAGTGCAACAACGTTCAGAAACTTGAAAGTCACACAAAGACCTCCGTTGAGATTGGAATCTATGGAGGAGCCCAACGTAAGGAACATTTACTTCGCACCTGTTATGTCTCCAAGTAACCTAAATAAGTTATGACCAAAGAAATCGCTTACCACGGCTTTACAGGCTACAGAGAAAGGCAGACTCTAAACCAAGCCTGAGACACGGGCAAATGGAATCACTGAGCATATGAACAAAAACACACTGGGTCGGGGAGGATGCTGGGGTGCCGTCATTCTTCCTGGGAAACAGCTAGAACCGAAGAGAAGAGATGCGAATGAAAAGGACTTCCTAGAAAGACCAGAGAGAGTGTTCCATATCTGCTCTCAAACAATACAACGCTACTGCTTCCTTTTACTCTTCCCACAAAGGCCAACCCACTCTCCCAGCCTCAGAGGGAGGCCCTCTAGAGTTGTTCCAGTCACCCTAGCCCCTGACAACATCAGTCCACCCATCACAGTCCTTGGATAATCGCACACTCTGCTGCCACCATAACTCCGATGCTTGACAGGCAGTGTCTGCCCATCCCACCCTTCCTAGAAAACTCATATCCAGTCCTATCAGTCCCTCAGCTCAACAAAATGGCTCCTTCTTTTCTGTATCTGCAGTTCTTAACTGTGTTTCATACCACTCATTATAAACACTTACTGTGTTTAACTGTTGAATAATGTCTCCCGTGGCAGACTGTATGATTCTTAAGGACAGACTGCACATCTTCAGCGATATGGAGCTGACCTAGTGGATCCCACACAGGCTTGTAAATGAGAGGATGGGTGGACTGAGGTTGTCATCCAGACTATGTAAACAGCTCATACAAGTGTTGGCAAAGTTAGGGAGAGAACTGAGAAAAGTGAGTCATCTCGGCCACTGTGGAAAAACAATATGAGAGGGGCCGGGTGGTAGTGCACCTCACTGAGCACACATATTAAAATGCACAAGAACCCAGGTTCAAGCCCCTGGTCCCCATCTGTAGGGGGAAAGCTTTGCGAGTGGTGAAGCAGTGCTGCATGTGTCTCTATTTCTCTCTCTCTCTATCTCCCCATTCCTCTTGATTTCTCTCTGTCTCTATGTAATAAGTAAATAAAGATGATTTTAAAAAAATTAAAAGAAAACTATATGGGATTTTCTCCAAAACCCAGAAATAAAACTACCATGTGAGCCAGTGATTCCACCTCTGGGCATCTGATCAGAGACTAAAGCAAACACAAAATCCCAAAGTTATACAGAGCCATATGTTGACTGCAGCACTATTCACAATCATCAACATGTGGAAACAATCCAAGTGCCCACTGACACATGAATGGGTAAAGGTGTGATACACAATGGGATATGACTCAGCTACTGAAAGAGAGAGGAAACCCTGCCATCTGTGACACTGAGAGTAGCTGGTGCATGAATTGCGCTAAGTGAAATAAGACCGAGGGGGGGAGAGAGAGAGTCCAGGATACCACATGGCTCCATTTATAAGTGAAAGACAAAGTTAGCCAACAAGTAAAATAGAATAAACCCATGAACCGACCACAGAATGCTGATTAGCAAAGGAGAAGAAAGCTGGGGGTAGGGTGTGTGGGAGCCACTATGTGGGGCAGTTCAAGGGGGGCCATTGGCTAGGGGGTCAATAGTAAGGAAACATCAGGTCCAGCTGTAAACTGCAGCTGTGCAGCCCAAGCTTCCACAATGCCGTGTCAATCAACATCACCTTGGTCATCCATCCATTCCACCCCGGTTCCATGGCTGCCAGTCCTTAGCAACATCGCCCCTCCAGATATTCGTCGGGATGCGGCATCATCTAAGTTCATTGCCCACGTCTACGCTCGACCGGACCTGCCAATAGACGCGGATATCTTCGCCCACCCTGTCCGACGCTTGACGTCTCGTCACCCAATCTGGTCCCCTACGCCTACACTGAACTTCTCTGTTCCAGACTGTTGTTAAAATTTTCAGAGGCTCTGGCCGGGCTTGCTTCACGGCGGGTAACAGAGACGCGGAGACAACGGCTGGGCAGGGCAGCTGTATTTCTTTATTCAGGAACAACGATTCACAAACTAAGACAAACTAATCACCAAACAGAACTCTGCTGTCTCTTTGCGGCGGCGCAAGCACTCTTTCTTTTACTCTGGAACTCAGGAACCCTCTCCCTTACTCTCGAACTCAGACACTCTCCCACCCTCGCACTCTCGAACTCCGGAACTCAGGAACTCTGTCTCTCTGGCACTCTCTCTTACTCTGTAACCCTGAAACTCTCGAACTCAGGAACTCAGGAACTCTGGCACTCTGGAACTCATGAACCCTCTCCCTTACTCTCGAACTCATGAACTCTCGTACTCGGGAACCCTCTGAAACTCTGGCACACTGGAACTCTCTCTTACTCTGTAACCCTCAAACTCTCGAACTCTGGAACTCAGGAACTCTCGGACTCATGAACTCAGGAACCCTCCCTCAGGGTTCCTTGGGGCGGGGCCAAGCAGGCCCGCGAAATTAATTGGACTGATCCAATTCTCTTGGTTTGGGGAGGGCTAGAACAAACCAATGTAACGCATACGACACCAGACTCTTGGAAACAGAGCTGGCAGTCAGCTGAGGTCAAGAACAAACACCTCATCACAGACCCCTGCAAGCGTCAACCCGGCTTTGACCTAGCACGTTATGATTGGGCCCTCCTCAATCGCTATCGAACAGGCCATGGCCGATGTGCCGCTATGTTCCATCGCTGGGGAGCCAGAGACGACCCGAACTGCCCCTGCGGCTACAGACAGACTATGACCCACATAGTGAACGACTGCCACCTCTCCAGATTCAAAGGAGGTCTCGAAACTTTACATCAGGCTCAACCTGACGCTGTTGACTGGCTACGGAAGAAGGGCAAACGCTAGAAGAAGAACCTTGGTCATCTAAAATGCAGCAAGAAGGAAAGGTACTGGCATCATCTAGAAGCCTGCTCCACGTGAGTGGGAGGTGGCTTGGGGGTAGAGCACAGGGCTTACAAGGCTGAAGTCCTCAATTTGATCCCTGGCTCTGCATATGCCAGAGGAGTGTTCTGGTTCATATTATCATTCTCTCCCTCTCCCTCTCTCTCATACTGTTCAGTTCTGGTTTATGTGCTCCAGGGGATTGAATCTGGGTTCCCAGAACCTCAGGCATGAGAGTCTCTTTGCAGAACCATTACGCTATTCTCTCTCTCTCTCTCTCTCAAGTTGCTGTGTTGCTATTCTCTCTCTCACACACACACACACACAAATTGCTGTGTTGCTATTCTCTCTCTCTCTAAGTTGCTGTGTTTCAGTCCTTTATACAACATGCATGACTGAAACCATCCAGTAGCTACCGTTCAGAGAAATGCAGGTGATTTGGTGACAACGTCAGGAGTCCTTGAACACAAGCACCAAATTAAAGAACCTTCAAGGTATTATTCATGATAAGGATGAGAAAAACAAAACCAAAACAGACGTAGGCAAGACTAAAAAGTACTAGAGTGGTCCAGGATGTGGCGCAGTGGATAAAGCATTGGATTCTCAAGCATGAGGTCCCGAGTTTGATCCCCAGCAGCACATGTACCAGAGTGATGTCTGGTTCTTTCTCTCCTCCTGTCCTTCTCATGAATAAATAAATAAATAAATAAATAAATAAATAAATAAATTCTTTTTCAAAAAAAGAAGTAGTACTAGAGAAAAAATGACATAGGGGACCGTGTGCCTGGAAGTATATTATAATACTATATATATATAGTAAAAAGTATATTATATATAATTACATCCAAAAGAGTGGTTTTTTTTTTTTTTTGCCTCCAGGGTTATCACTGGGCTCAGTGCCTGCACCACGAATCCACTGTTCCTGGAGGCCATTTTTTTCCCCTTTTTGTTGCCCTTGTTGTTTATTGGTGTTGTTGTTACTATTATTGTTGTCATTGTTGTTAGATAGGACAGAGAGAAATCAAGAGGGAAGGGGAAGACAGAGAGGGGGAGAGAAAGATAGACACCTGCAGACCTGCTTCACCGGCTGTGAAGCGACTCCCCTGCAGGTGGGGAGCTGGAACCAGGATCCTTACACTTTGCACCACATGCACTTCACCCACTGTGCTACTGCCCAGCCCCCCAAGAGAGTGTTTTTAAACAGTTCTTCTGCCACCTTCTCTGCTTAGACAGCACCTAGCCATTCCTTCCTCCCCTCCCACACTAACAGTACAGCTCTTTATAGAGACAGCAACCTAAACAGAAGTCTTTTTTATGGATTTTTAAAATAATATAAGTCACTCATTTAACACTTATGAGTGACCATGACACCAACCTGTCTTCCCTGGGCAGATGACCTCACCATTGTGTCCCAGAACCCCACATCTCCAGATCCCTGCCCCACTAGAGAGAGACAGGGACAGGCTGGAGGTATGGATCCACCTGTCAATGTCCATCGGATAAGCAATTACTGAATCCAGACCTCCTATTTTCTGCACCCCATAGAGAACAGGGAAGCTTCCAATGGAGGGATGGAATATAGCATTCCGGTGGTAGGAACTGTATAATCGTACCCCTCTTATGCCACAATCTTGTCAACCATTATTAAATCGCTAATAATAATAATGAAGTTGAAAAATAAGAAAACACAAAGCAGAACTTGGACTGGAGTTGGTGTATCTCACCAAAGGGAAAGACTCTGAGGTGGCTGGTGGGAGGGGGAGAGTACAGGTCCAAGAAGGATGACACTAGTGGGGTTGTATTGTTATGTGGAAACTGAGGAATGTCATGCATGGACAAACTATTGTATTTACTGTCGAACGTAAAACATTAATTCCCCAAGAAAGAAATTAAAAAAAAAAAAAGACTGGGGGTGGGGTTCAGGTCCTGGAACATGATGTCAGAAGAGGACTAGTGGGGGTTAACTATTATGTAGAAAACTGGGAAATGTTATGTAGAAACTACTGTATTTTACTGTCAACTGGAAACCACTAATCCCCAAATAAAGAAATTAAAAATAAATAAATAAATTTTTAAAAAAGAAAGTACAAAAAAGGGGGAAATAATATGTACAAGTGGAATTTTTTTTAATTCCCTTCTCTTTTCATATTTATTAATTTATTAGGGACAAATCAAAAGGGACGGGGAGAGAGGAGGAGAGAGAAAGAGTGACATCTGCAGCCCTGCTTCACCAGTCGTGAGGCTTCCCCCTTGCAGGTGGGGACCAGGGGCCTGAACCCCAGCCTCTGAGCACTGTAGCATGTTTGCTCTAGCGGGCGGACCTGCTAACGCCATTTTTCTACTAAATACTGACAACTTTTCTTCTTTTAAATTTTTTTTAATCTTTATTTGCTGGACAGAGACAGTCAGAAATTGAGAGGGAAGGGGGTGATAGAGAGGGAGAGAGACAGAGAGACACCTGCAGCCCTGCTTCCCCACTTGTGAAGCTTTCCCCCTGCAGGTGGGGACCAGGGACTCGAACCTGGGTCCTTGAGCACTGTAACATGTGCGCTCAACCAGGTGCGCCACCACCTGGCCCCCTTCAAACTGACAACCTTTCTTTCCTGTGCTCTTGGAGTGATTTTTTTTTTAAACTGCCTAGCTGTTAGAATGTGAGAACTAGAGAGGAATATGAATGAGGAATCTGACTACAGATGTAGAGGAAGATCCAAATTTCAGTATTAAAGGGGTTTTCTTTTTTCTTAATTTTTATTTATTTAGTTAGTTATTGGAGGACATAGAGAAACTGAGAAGGGAGGGGGGAGAGAGAGGGAGAGAGACAGAGAGACACCTGCAGCCCTGCTTCACCATTTGTGAAGCTTTCCTCCCTGCAGGTAGGGACCAGGGGCTTGAACCCAGGTCCTTGAGCACTGTAATGTGTGCACTTAACCAGGTGCGCCACCACCTGGCCCCAGAATTCCTATCTTCTTCTGAGGGTCATTTCATCTCTCTGGAATTACCTTCCCTGGGAGACAGGCAACCAACATCAATTCTCTGAAAAACAGTAGTCCATACCTCTCTCACCGTCTGAGACTACCTTTCAGTAATACCCCCTCCCAGTGACGTGGATGCTCTGTGACAGGAAGTATCACCTGGCTGGAGCTCACACTAATCACTGGGGTCTGGGCACAACAGGTGCCCTGTGGTGAATGTCTTTCTGGCAGGTCATGTGGTTTGTCAGTATTGTAACTCTTTGCCAGGGCAAAGGGATCTAGTCTGCCCACTAATCAGGATTACAAACAAATAGGTCACCAGATCAAGTCACTTTCCAGAGATCACTTCCAGAACTCATTGTCATTTCTAGATTCCAGCCTAAGGTGTTCGGCTCCTGTGTGTTTATGAATCTTGTCCACAACCTGCCTTCCCACACACGTGGGGGGTCTAGGACATTATGAGGCAGCTCTGGGCTGTCAACCACTGGATTGTTTTTGCTGTCCTATCAATTCCAGCTTAAGAGCTTCAAGTAAGGGGGAAGTTAGAGAAAGACACAATGGATAAAACAAGCAGAGAAGTTGAGACAGAAATAAACATCAAAATCATACTGTTCCATATATGCATTATGCGTAAAGAATATGGGTTGGGCTAGAGAGACAGCATCATGGTTAGGTAAAAGGCTTTCATGCCTAAGGCTCTAAGGTCACAGGTTCAACTCCCCAGCACCACTGTAAGCTGGAGCTGAGCAGTGCTTTGGCATTTCTCTCTCAATAAAATAAAATAAAATAAAAAATAAAATGGAATTGGGGTGCCCATACAAAAGACAAGAGTGAAATGAAATATTACTACCTAAACAAAAGTTATTCTTTGTGGCTATAAGGGGTTTTGGATATGTGTAAATATGATTCTGTGCTTTCATGATTAAAAGTCAGTGCCAACCAGTTACATTTTAAAACATAGCTTTTTAATTTATTTTTATTTTAATGAGATAGAGAGATACACAGGAAGATCAGAGCACTGCTCAGTTCTGGCTAATGGTGCTGGGGATTGAACCCGGGACTTTGGAGCCTCAGGCATGAAAATCTTTTGCAGAACCATGACACTGTCTCTCCCGGCCCAATTACATTTTTATATGTAATATGGCACTAGATAGACGTACCTACGATATCATTTTCATGTAAAGTGCTGCACGAATTTAACAAAGCATCATTTTTGCTGGACGTTGAAAATACCGATCACGTAAAATTTAAGTAAGCTCTTCCAATTTACTATTACAATCCAGCCGCGCTGATGTGTTCTGCTGAGTGTCAGACTCATAAAAAAAATCGGCAAAGCATTTATGAATAAAGTGGTTGTAATTCGGTGTGGAGGGGGAAAGAAGCCTATTTCTCTACAGTTAAAAATAGAGCAGAGAGACGGAGGGCGGAGAACCGTTGAAGGTGCGTCTCAGAAGACGGGTGGGAGTCCTGTGCTAATTCATCCACAGAGTCGGGCTCTTTTTGGGGTCCTTGGATGGAGACAGGCAAACAGTGAAAGCATGAGGCAGGGGTCCCCCAGCAGGGGAGAGTTCAGGGGGTGGGTAGGGGGAAGGTGGACGCCAGACTGAGAAGCAGGTCAGACAGGCAATGGGGGGGGACTTGAAGGGCCCCCTGCCATCAGCTTCCCTACTCCTTTCTCACTCTCCAACTCCTTTCCAGCTCTCCTCTCTTACCTCCCACCCTCTTTTTCCTTCAGACTTTTTACTTTGTCTCTCTCCCTCCCTCCCAGATTCAAGCCCTGACACTACACAGAAAGTATGCTAGAGCACTGGAGCGGGTTCTAGGGCTGTGGTTTCTCTTCCTTCCACTCTATCTGAATGTAAAAGTTCCCTGGAGAGGTGAGATCAGGCCTGCACGAGAACCAGGCTCCGCCAAAACAAGCAAACAAACGCATAAATTAAAGAACAGATAGGAAGACAAAGTAACATGGGAAACATTTAGATCCTAGCTAATAACATATGGGGGGTTATTATTTATTTATTGGACAGGGACAGAGAGAAATCAAGAGGGAAGCGAGGAAAGGGAGAGGGAGAGCGTATGAGAAAGAGACATCTGTAGCACTGCTTCTCCACTCTCAAAAATTCCTCCCTGCAGGAAGGGACTGGGGGCTTGAAATCGAATCTTAACTTAGGACATGTGCACTCAACCAGGTGCATCACTGCTGGCCCCCTCTTTCTTTCTCTTGCCTTCTTTTCTTTTTTTTTTTTTTTTAAACATGTTGAGAGCTGAGGATAGCATAATGATTATGCTATAAAAGACTCTCATGCCTGAGGCTCCCAGGTCCTAGGTTCAATCCTCTGCACCACCATAAGCCAGAGCTGAGCAGTGCTCTGGTAAAAAATAAACACACACACACACACACACACACACACACACACACACACACACACACACACGTTGAGAACAGACTTATAGTTGCATGTAGAACCATAACCAGGCCAGATGTGCAGTCTGAAAGACCCTGCAACGTTTTTGTGATCCACCTCCACAAACTTCTTCACTTTCCCCAAAGGAAAGTTGGAGGTTGCCTAACCCTGAACCAACAGAGAGAGAAGGCAGGGAGGCCCAAGGTCAAGATCAGGGGCCCCTCCCCTGCCCTCCTTGCTTCTCCTAACTGACCTCCAAAGCTCCCTCCCCAGCCCGAGCAGCTGCCTCCCTGAACTTGCTGCTCCACTGAACGTGGCTCCCTACGGCCCAGCCTGTGCCAGGCTGCTGGCACCATTCTGTGGCCTAAATAGCTGTTGTCTGGGCAAACAGCTTGGTTTTAAGTAAAAAGAGGAGGAACAGGGCTGTGAGGCTAAGACAGAGGTTGACTAATTCCCAAGTCAGCTCCAAGAGTAGACTTGATAAGATAGCCACAGAGGGACCACTGTACCCACAGGGGCTTCCCACGAGCTCACTGCAGGGCACGGACCCCCCAGGAGGGCACCAAATTCTGTACAGAGGAACTCGAGGGGTGCAATGAAGTCTCCCGTCACCTGAGCAGAACCTGGAGGTGAACACAGGTGAGTGAATCTGCCCTGCAAGAAACAGACTGTGGGTGACGAGTGGCTGAGAGAGTTGTCTCTAAACACAATGGAAAACTACTCAACGGTTAAGAATGGTGAAGTCGCCTTCTTCACCTCATTCTGGCTGGAGCTTGAAGGAATCATGTGAAGTGAGATCAGCTAGAAAGAGAAGGATGAATATGGGATGATCTCACTTTTGGGTAGAAGTTGAGAAATAAGAACAGAAAAAGGGAAAGAGCAGAACTTGGACTGGGTTTAGTGTGTTGACCAAAGTAAATGACTGGGGGGTGGGGGTGGCAGCAGGGGGAGTTTTCGGTCCTGGTGCAGGATGGTGGAGGAGGGCCTAGAATGGGGGTGTGTTTTTACAAAAAAACTGAGACATTTTACACATGTCCCAACAATGGTATTTACTGTGTTAATCCCCTCAATAAAAAATGCTAAGAGTAAAGTGGTTTGTAACAGAAAAAAGACAAAAATGTTTTGAGGTACAAAATAAATAAAGAGTTTATCAGGAGCAGTAGTATGAAAGAAAGAAAGATAGAAAGAAAGAGAGAGAGAGAAACAGGCTGTCTAGTGGCTGTAAATCATGGGTGGATCTGGTGGGGCAAGATCTGGGTGAACCCCAAGGGAAAGTTATCAGGCCTGGCGTGGCCACATTCAGGGCTTGGACCCAGAATGTGGGTCATGCACAGCAAGGTTTGTACTGTATCAGCCAAACTACCAAGGGAAAGGAAACTATACAAGACAACAGGCCCTCTCAGGCCACAACACAGCCTTGCCCGGTCACACGAGCTCAGTGGTAAATGGAATTTACCAAACCAGCTTTGATGGTTTTCAGTCCCACATTCCCCCATCAGCCCTTAAATCTCCCAGCCATGCTGGGAAAACAGTGGCCAGGACTCTAGCACTAGAAGCACCACGGTCATAATGTGGTTTTTAAAACAGTAGAAGCCAGTTAAAATATTGAATCTGGGGAGACAGCATACTGGTTCTGCAATAGACCTTGCTTCCTGAGGCTCTGAGGTGCCAGGTTCAGTCGTTCACACTACCAGAAGCCAGAGCTGAACCGTGCTCTGGATAAAAATAACTAAATAAGGAGGCAGGTGGTAACATGTTCAGTGGGGCAGACACATTACCATGCATAAAGATCAGGGTTCAAGGCCCCAGTCTTCAACCTCTGGGGTGCGGGAGAGAGCTTCCAAACAGGTGGAATAGTGCTGCAGGTGTGTGTGTGTGTGTGTGTGTGTGTGTGTGTGTGTGTGTGTGTGTATCCCTCTCCACCCCGCCCCCAATCAGAAACAAACAAACAAAAAAAGACTATCAGGTCTATATACACAATGAAATGCTACTCAGCTACTAAAAATGGTGATTTGGCCTTCTTCACCCCATCTTGGATGGAGCTTGAATAAAGCATGTTAAGTGAGATGAGTCAGAACAAAAGGATGAATATGGGATGATCTTAATCATAGACAGAAGTTGAAAGGCAAAATCAGAAAGGAAAACACTGGGGCCAGGTAGTGACGTACCTGGTTCAGTGCACACACTACAGTGTGAAAGGACCCGAGTTCAAACCCCTGTTCCCCACCTGCGGGGGAAAGCCTCATGAATGGTGAAGTAGAGCTGTAAGTGTCTTTCTCTGTCATTTTCCCTTTCTATCTCTCACCCTCCCTTCTCAATTTTTCTCTGTCTCTACCCAGTAATTAATAAATAATATTTTTTTAAAAAAGAGGGGAAAACACTAAGCAGAATTTGGACTGGAGTTGGGGTACTGCACCTAAGACACGGGGCGGAGGGGTAGGGCTCAGGTCCTAGAACACAGTGACAGAGGAGGGTCTAGTGGGAGTTGAACTGTTATGTGGAAAACTGGGAAATGTTACGCATGTACAAACTATTGTGTTTTGCTGTCAACTGGAAACCATTAATCCCCCAGTAAAGAAATTAAAAAAAAAAAAAAAAAAGACCATCAGGAGCATGGCATGCAAGACCTCAGTCCCAGTGAGAACCCTGGTGACGAGTAACTAAAAGTAACAGCAATGACAAAAGCCTGGCAACTAAAATATGCAATGTGCCACTGGATTTAGTTTTAGTCTACATGTAATTTCAGAATATTTCAGTAAGGGTACTACTTCCACAATGATAAAACTGTAATCTGGGGAGCCAGGCGGTAGCGCAGCGGGTTAAGCGCAGGTAGCACAAAGTACAAGGACCGGCATAAGGATTCCGGTTCAAACCCCGGGCTCCCCACCTGCAGGGGAGTTGCTTCACATGTGGTGAAGCAGGTCTGCAGGTGTCAATCTTTCTCTCCCCCTCTCTGTCTTCCCCTCCTCTCTCCATTTCTCACTGTCCTATCCAACAACGATGACATCAATAACAATAATAACTACAACAATAAAACAATAAAGGCAATAAGAGGGAATAAATAAATAAAATAAATATTAAGAAAAGCATTAAAAAAAAACTGTAATCTGAAACTTCTGAGTAGGGACAGGAGACAGCTTACCCAAAACAGTGCACAGCTTGCCAGGCCTGAGAATCTGGGATCAAGACCCGGCACCACCTAGGAGCACCATGGAAGCCACCAGGAGATTAGGGGCCTCCACAGACAATGGGGTGCTGCCTGCTGTGATTTCGCTCCTCTCTGACTTCCTCTCCCTTTCACTGCATGTGCCAGAAGGATGCTCTGGATCTCTGTCATACTCAGTCTCTCTCTACAGTGAATAAATAAACAAACAAATACATCCCAGGGCTGAGGAGATAGCATAATGGTTATGTCTGAGGCTCTGAACTCCTCTAAGTTCAGTTCTCAGCACCACCACAGAATAGAGCTGAGCAGCACTCTGGTGATGAAAGAAAGAAATAGCTATTTTTGGGAGTCGGTGGTAGCGCAGAGGGTTAAGCGCATGTGGCCCAAAGCACAAGGACCGGCGTAAGATTCCCGGTTCGAGCCCCCAGCTTCCCACCTGCAGGGGAGTCACTTCACGAGTGGTGAAGTAAATCTGCAGGTCTTTCTCTCTCCCTCTCTCTGTCTTCCCCATCTCTCTCCATTTCTCTCTGTCCTATCCAACAATGACATCATCAACAACAACAATAACTACAACAATAAAACAACAAGAGCAACAAAAGGGAAAATAAATAAAATATTTTTTAAAAAGAAAAAAGAAATAGCTATTTTTAAGCAAACTTCTCGTGCCAGGGATGTAGTGCACCAGACCTGCATTCCTAGGGCCCAGAGGTTCCATATTCAGTCCATGGCACAGCCATATGCCAGACATGAGTAGAGCTCCAGTCAGTCTTTCTCTTTCCTTCATAAAAAAGAAATTTCGTGGTCCAGGAGGTGGCGCAGTGGTAAAGCTTTGGACTCTCAAGCATGAGGTCCTAAATTTGATCCCCGGCAGCACATGTGCCAGAGTGATGTCTGGTTCTTTCTCTCTCCTCCTATCTTTCTCATTATAAATAAAATCTTAAAAAGAAACTTAAAAAGAAACTTTTATGGGGGTGGGTGGGGCGATAGTGGTTAAGCGCACATGTCGTGAAGTGCAAGGACCGGCATAAGGATCCTGGTTCAACCCCCAGCTCCCCACCTGCAGGGGGGTCACTTCACAAGCAGTGAAGCAGGCGTGCAGGTGTCCGTCTTTCTTTCCCCTTCTCTTTCCCTCCTCTTTTGATTTCTCTTTGTCCTATCCAACAATGACAACAACAGCAATGACAACAACAATGATAAACAACAAGGGCAACAAAAGGGAAAAAATGGCCTCCAGGAGCAGTGGATTCGTAGTGAAGGCTTGACCAAGCCCCAGCAATAACCCTGGAGGCAAAAAAAAAAAAAAAAGAAAGAATTTTTTTGCTCTTGTTGTTTTAATTATTGTTGTTGTTACTGATGTTGCTGTTGTTAGATAGGACAGAGAGAAGTGGAGAGAGGAGGGGAAGACAGATAGGGGGAGAGAAAGACAGACACCGGTAGACCTGCTTTACCACCTGTGAAGCGACTCCCCTGCAGGTGGGGAGCCAGGGACTTGAACCGGGATCCTTAACGCCGGTCCTTGCGCTTTGTGCTACGTGTGCTTAACCCGCTGATGCCACGTGTGCTTAATCCGCTGATGCGCTACCGACCGACTCCCGAAAGAAAGAAATTTTATAGATACATAATAGAGAAAACAATGAGCCAATAAAGAAGTAAAACTTTCACAGTCAAGAGACAAGCCTGACTCGGGGTTTAACAGATTATTACCCGGGTAAGGCTATGGAGCAGATGCAGCTGTTTCTCTCCTCTCCTCTCCCAGGCCAACTAGGACCACCAAAGGAGACCACCTGGGACCACAATGAGGCAGGACTAGAACAACTTCAGGAACCCACCCAACCACGGGTGAGTGCAAACACATGTGGCTCCTGGACAGAGAGGAGCCTAGGGAGAGATTAAGTGGCTGGTAACAGTCCGGCAGTTTACCAGTTGAGGCACCACCTCCAGCCTGTTTCACCAACAAAAAGATTGCTGAAGGGAGGAGAGGACTCTCCTAAGACTCAGCAAATGCAACTGTGAGACTCCATTGCTGCTGCCCTCAGAGGCTGGAGCAGCAGAGGGGAGGCCCTGTGCTGACACCTGGGAACAGAGAACTGACCAGGAAACTCAGGAGAAGAGCTACACCTAGGTGGCCTAGCGGTGGGGCTGTATAGTGGGAGCCTTTCCATATTTTTCTCCTATGAGAACATGGTGAATAATTGCCTCAGAACCTACAGACTATAAACGGAACTTGTTTAGAAACACACAGGGCACAGCAGTGTTGCCCGGCTTGGCAGAGAAGCTGAATTGAGCCTGGAGCTTTGGATCCTTGGGGTGTGAGAGTCTCTTTGCATAGCCACTGTGCTATCTCTCCCCACCCTGATTTATCTCTTGGTCAGGAGTAAGGGATTAAGCTAAAAAGTCTACTTATAGTTTAAAAGCCCTCAGGCTTCCATAGCCTACAGGGAAGAAAAAGAACAAAAGAGGCTTTTAACAACCTCTGTGCTCCAACTCGGGGCTTTAAATAATATTGAAAGAACTGTTAATTTCCACAACTGTGAGCTCTTTAAGTACCTTACTTAGACACAAGTCAATCCAGGCAAGAGTGATAAGTAATTTTAAAAGTACTGAGAGAGAAACCTCATAACATACTATACAGAATGGTTATACCAACAAGAAGAAATATTGGAGAAATGAACCAGGACAAGAGTCCAGCTAAAAAAAGCCCCAAAGGTTGAACCACAAAATAGTGAGGTCAACATCCAAATGCTTGTTAAGGAAATAATCACAGGAGTGAGTAAAGAGCTTGAGAGAATTGAAATCAGAAGTGCAGAAAAAATAAATGAGACTTTGGAAGAAAACACTATCTCAAGGTTATTAGAGAGCTGAAAGCTGAAATAGCTGAGCTAAGAACACAACTAGCTGAACAAGCTAAAACAGCATCAGAACAGGGTCACAAAATAGATGAAGTACAGAAAACAGTAGAGGAGAGAGAGAATAGAATAAATGAGGCTGAAAACAGCATTAGCAAGATCAAGGACAAATTAGAGACAACTAAAAAAGAAGCAAGAGATCTCAAAAAGAGATTAAGAGATACTGAAAACAACAATAGACCTATGGGATGATTTCAGAAGAAATAATATATGCATTATTGGCTTACCAGAGGAAGAAAGAGAGGGAGAGAAAGAAAGCATTCTTCAGGCCATAATAGCTGAAACCTTCTCTAGTCTAGACAACACAGAAGACATAAAGGTTCAAGAAGCCCAGAGGGTCCCAAACAGAATTAACCCAGACTTAAAGACACCAAGACACATCATATTTAGAATGGAAATGAATAAGGATAAAGAAAGGATCCTGAAGGCTGCAAGAGAAAAACAGAGTCACCTACAGAGGAAAACCCATAAGATTAGCAGCAGACTTCTCCACACAAACATTAAAGGCCAGAAGAGAATGGCAAGATATCTATCAAGTGCACAATGAGAAAGGCTTTCAACCAAGAATACTGTACCCTGCTAGATTGTCATTCAGACTAGATGGAGGCATAAAAACCTTGTCAGACAAGCAACAATTGAAAGAATCAACTATCACCAAGCCTGTGCTCAGAGAAGTTCTAAAAGGTCTCCTATAAACAGTCAGACCACCATAAATATGCCATCTATCAGAACACTCTAAAAACTTCAATAATGGTGTCAAAATATCTTATTAAGTCCTTGATATCAATGAATGTCAGTGGACTGAATTCACCTATTAAAAGGCATAGAGTAGGAAGACAGATCAGAAAACACAACCCTACAATATTCTGTCTACAGGAAACCCACCTAACTCAACAAGACAAACACAGACTCAAAGTGAAAGGATGGAAAACTATCATACATGCCAATGGCCCACACAAAAGGGCAGGAACAGCTATTCTCATATCTGACACGAGAGACTTTAAAATAGATATTAAAAAAGATACACTACTTAATGATCAAAGGATCAGTCAACCAAGAGGACTTAACAATTAACATCTATGCACCCAAGGAGAAGCCATCTAAATACATCAAACATCTACTGAAAGAGCTACAGCAATATATTAACAGCAACACAGTCATAGTAGGGGACTTCAACACCCCACTCTCTCAACTTGACAGATCATCTGGGCAGAAAATCAATAAAGACACCAGGGAGCTAAATGAGAAGATAGATACACTAGAAGTATTGGACATTTTCAAAGTCATTCATCCAAAGAAACCGAAATACACATTCTACTCAAGTCCACCTGGGTCATTCTCAAGGACAGACCATATGTTAGGCCTCAAAGACAGCATCAGCAAATTCAAGAGCATTGAAATCATCCCAAGTATCTTCTTAGACCACAGTGGAATGAAACTAACACTAAACAATCAACAAAAGATTAGTAACAGTCCCAAAATGTGGAAGTACACTACTTAACAACTACTGGGTCAAAGAGGAAATCAAGGAAGAAATCACAATGTTTCAAGAGTTCAATGAAAATGAAGACACAAGCTATCAAAATATCTGGGACACAGCTAATGCAGTTTCTTCTTCTAGCGTTTGCCCTTCTTCCGTAGCCAGTCAACAGCGTCAGGTTGAGCCTGATGTAAAGTTTCGAGACCCCCTTTGAATCTGGAGAGGTGGCAGTCGTTGACTATGTGGGTCATAGTCTGTAGCTGCAGGGGCAGTTCGGGTCGCTAAGGCAGTAATGAGAGGGAAGTTCATAGCCGTACAAGCACACATTAGGAAACAAGAAAAAGCACAAATAAACAGCCTGACTGCACATCTTAAAGACCTAGGAGAAGAACAAAGGAACCCTAAAGCAACCAGGACAGAAATCACTAAAGTTAGGGCAGAAATCAGTAACATTGAAAATAATAAAACCATACAAAAGATCAACGAAAGTAAATGTTGGTTCTTCGAAATAGTGAACAAAATCAACAAACCTTTAGCCAGACTCACAAAACAAAAAAGGGAGAAGACCCAAATAAATCAGATTGTAAATGAAAGAGGAGATATCACAACAGACAGCACAGAAATTCAACATATCATGTGAGGCTTCTATGAGCAAGCTAGGGAACCTGGAAGAAATGGACCACTTCCTAGATACCTACAAACTTCCAAAATTAAATAAAGAGGAACTAGACAATATGAACAGGCCCATCACAGATAACAAAATTTAAACAGTTCTCAAAAACCTCCCCAAGAATAAAAGTCCTGGACCAGATGGTTTGAGAAGAAAGAATAGAACTGGAGGCAACACACTCCCAGATCTCAAATTGTATTATAGGGCCATTGTCATCAAAACTGCTTGGTACTGGAACACAAATAGACACACTGACCAGTGGAATAGAATTGAGAGCCCAGAAGTAAGCCCCCACACCTATGGACATCTAATCTTTGACAAAGGTGCCCAGATTATTAAATGGGGGAAAGTAGAGTCTCTTCAACAAATGGTGTTGGAAACAATGGGTTAAAACATGCAGAAAAATGAAACTGAACCTCTATATTTCACCAAACACAAAAGTAAATTCCAAGTGGATCAAGGACCTGGATGTTAGACCAGAAACTATGAGATACTTAGAGGAAAATATTGGCAGAACTCTTTTCTGTATTAATTTTAAAGATATCATCAATGAAACAAACACAGTTACAAAGAAGACTTAGGCAAGTATAAAACTATGGGACTACATCAAATTAAAAAGCTTCTGCACAGCAAAATAAACCAATACCTAAACCAAGAGACCCCTCACAGAATGGGAGATCTTTACATGCCATACATCAGACAAGAGGCTAATCAAAACATATAAAGAGCTTGCCAAACTCAACAACAAGAAAACAACCCCATCCAAAAAATGGGGAGAGGACATGGACAGAATATTCACCACAGAAGAGATCCAAAAGGCTGGGAAACACATGAAAAAATGCTCCCAAGTCTTTGATTGTCAGAGAAATGCAAATCAAGACAACAATGAGGTACCACTTAACTCCTATGAGAATGTCACACATCAGAAAAAGTAGCAGCAACAAATGCTAGATGTGTGGAGTCAAAGGAACCCTCCTGCATTGTTGGTGGGAATATCAATTGATCCAACCTCTGTGGAGAACAGTCTGAAGAACTCTCAGAAGGCTAGGAATGAACTTACCCTATGATCCTGCAATTCCTCTCCTGGAGATATATCCTAAGGAACCCAACACATCCATCCAAAAAGATTTGTATATACCTATGTTCTTAGCAGCACAATTTGTAATAGCCAAAACCTGGAAGCAACCCAGGTGTCCAACAACAGATGAGTGGCTGAGCAAGTTGTGGTCTATATACACAACGGAATACTACTCAGCTATTAAAAATAGTGACTTCACTGTTTTCAGCCCATCTTGGATGGAACTTGAAGATACATTAAATGAAGTAAGTCAGAAACAGAAGGATGAATATGGGATTATCTCACTCTCAGGCAGAACTTGAAAAACAAGATCAGAAGAGAAAACACAAGTAGAACCTGAACTGGAGTTGGTATATTGCACCAAAGTAAAAGACTCTTGGGGGGGGGGGTGGGTTGGGAAGAGTACAGGTCCAAAAAGGATGACAGAGGACCTAGTGGGGGTTGTATTATGTGGAAAACTGAGAAATGTTAGCATGTACAAACTATTATATTTATTTTTGAATGTAAAACATTAATCCCTCAATAAAGAAATTTTTAAAAAAGATCATAACCCAGCTCAGTAAAAATAATTTTGCTAGTAGTTTTTCATTGCAGTTAAAATGCAAAAAAGGGGGAGTCGGGAGGTAGCACAGTGTGTTAAGCACAGGGGACTCAAAGCAGAAGGACTCGCATAAGGACCCCCTCCTGGCTCCCCACCTTCAGGGGAGTCACTTCACAGGTGGTGAAGCAGGTCTGTAGGTAGTTATCTTTCTCTCCCTGTTTCTTCCCCTCCTCTCTCCATTTCTCTCTTTCCTATCCAACAACAACGGCATCAACAACAGTAATAACCACAACAATAAAACAAAGGCAACAAAAGGGAATATTTTTTTAAAAACTTTTAAAAATGCATAAAAGCTGTCACCTCAGACATGCTTTAAGCATACAGAGTACAGTAGTGTCTTTTTTTTCTTTATTATTGCCTCCAGGGTTATCACTGGGGCTCAGTGCCTGCACTACAAATCCACTGCTCCTGTGGCCGTTTTTTCAGTTTTTTTATTTGGACAGGACAGAGAGAAATCCAAAGAGGACGGGAAAACAAAGAAGGGGAGAGAAAGATAGACACCTGCAGACCTGCTTCACCACTTGTGAAGCAAATCCCCTGCAGTGGGGAGCCAGGGACTCGAACCCGGATCCTTATGCCAATTCTTGTGCTTTGTACTAACTGCACTTAACCCGGCCCCCAGAGTTCAGCACTGTTAATGATATGTATAGTGTATGACACAGCTCTAGAACTTCCTCATCTTCCAAAACTGTAACTTCATAGGCATGGAAGAACTCTGGATCACAGCTCATTTGTAGCTAAGCCTCACTCCCCTGTGGGCAGGTGATGAGATTAGAATCTAGAACCTGCCTCCTGGTTTGTATGTATTCCTGGACTCCAGTACTAGGGAGCCAGGCATCGGGCAGGGGCCCTGTGACACAGGACTGCCAGCCTTGAGAGCCACCAAGGCCACATTCCAAAGCTTTGGGCTCTGAAGACAGTCTGAGGCCTCCACACTTGTTGTTACAAGGCACACATCTTCACCGTCTTTTGTGAAAATGGCCTTGGTTCCGCTGCAAGGCCTGTTTCCTTTCCCCGCCTATCATTCTATCACTTAGATAGCAGGGAATTCTGTAGCAGATAGAAAAGCACATGCGATTCTGTTTATGAACCATTTAAAAAGGAAAAGAAAAAAAAAGGAGGAGCCTTCGAAAGGCTCAAAACATTCTTCCTCTCCAGCCACTGCAGGGATGACTGACAAATGGGATCCAGTCAATCAGCCAGTGTGTGTCCTCTGCCAGGTCTGGAAGGGTTTCCCAAAGCACTGGGGTCACTGGAACCCCTAGACCTCAAACAGTACCCCCGCCACCACCCCTCACCACGCCACCCCTCCGCTCAATGTGGCTTCCAGCCAGTCTCCTGGCTGTTCACAGCTTAGGGGTGGGGTGGGGTGGGGTGGGGAGGGGAGGGGGCTGCAGAAAAAAACTGTCTGGTTGTGTTCCCATCTATTAATAACAGCTATTTTGAAATGCTATTTAAATCTTTCTATTGTGAGTTAAGCTTCTCGTGGATTCTGTCTCCCCAACTGAGCTTTTTTTTTTTTTTGCAGGGGGGGTGTGAGGGGGAACAGCAGGGACCCCCACACAGCAGAGGAGACAGTTACTCCGGAAGCCTAGCCGTATTTGCTTATGTTCTTCTTGTTCTAATTTAGTCAGTGGGTTGCTGCCCTGCCCGAAGTGACACACCCGTCAGAGGCTGATTTAGGCTCCCATCTCACGGCCCATCTCACGGTGAGCCTGGTGGACCCTCCCGGCTCCAGGTGCACGCTGGGGCCAAAAAAGAAGTGTCTCTGTGTTACTTTCAGGGTGTTTTCTTATGATCAGTTGCTATATTTGGCAAGTCTTCTTTCAGGCATTAGAGAAGACACATTACCCAATGTTACACAGGGAGCCTGCCAAATGCAACAGCCAGAAGAGAAAAAATATTATTCCAAGCTGGTATAAACTCTCTTACCTACTGAACTCCCCACACCCCCCAAGAGGTTCCAAGGATCCTCTACTGGTTGAGACTTTGGCGTTCTACCCACAGAAGCTGACAGAACAGCAGCCAGCCTCCAGGTCCAGGCCCCAGAGGGCGGGTGGCTGGAAATTCCTGCCCATCTGGGGAGTCTGGAAGAACCCTCTTTTAATTTGAAGCAGAGACCAGAGCTCAACGCCTTCATTTGATAACTATTTTCAAGAGAGCAGGGGAGGATCCTGGGAGTCCTTCCAGAGGTAATTAGGATTGGGGTGGGGGGGAGGGGGAGGGAGAAGAAAAGGAATCTGCAGTCAACAATAAACAAGCGGAAGGTACCAGGGGTTTCGGAATAACATCTTCCCGGTCAAACCATTTTAAGAATTCTGTAATGTGAAAGCAGCCCCCACACGCTCGCTCTCTTCCCACATAAACACACGCTTTATTTCAGCCGCACTTGGTGAGGCAGCAGGCTCTCTTGCCTCTGCTTCTGTCAGAAGATTCATCTGCACAGAGGTATTGGCTGTGGCAGGGGACAGGGAACAGGGCCGGCACCCCACACTCACCCCAAGAACACCAACCTCCCCACCCTAGGTCTGATTTTATCTTGCCAGAGACCAGGAAAGCCAGAGCCTTGGATGTTTATCCAACAGCACAACCCCTGGTGTGCCAAAGATTCAGCCAAATAAACCATTTTATTACCACCCCTAATTACATTTTTTTAAAACTCCCCCAGAACCACTGAGTGAGGTTAGGGGGGAGGGTGTTATTAACAGACCACAGAGTAGCAAAGAGTGATTGCTTTGTCTTTCTCTCTTGTCTGGACATTGACTCACCCAACACATTTTTAAAAAGAGAGAAAGAGAACATTTAAAAAGCTAAAATAACTCATGTAGGGAAAAAAAAAAAAAAAAAAAGGAAAATGTTCTGGGCCCAGCAGTCTGAGCCAACGCATGTCTTGTATGTGTGAGGACCTGAGCCCGATATCTCAACACTGCCTAGATGCAGGGGTCTTTCACTTTAAAATAAAGTTAATTGGGGGCCGGGTGGCAGCGCAGTGGGTTAAGCGCACACGGTGCAAAGCAAAGCGCACAGACTGCCTTAAAGATCCCGGTTCAACCCCGGCTTCCCACCTGCAGGGGGGTCACTTCACAAGCGGTGAAGCAGATCTGCAGGTGTCTATCTCTCTCCCTGTCTCTCTCTTCCCCTCCTCTCTCCATTTCTCTCTATCCTATCCAATGACAACAACATAATAATAACAACGATAAACAAGGGCTACAAAAGGGGAAAAAATAGCCTCCAGAAGCAGTGGATTTATAGTGCAGGCACCAAGTGCCAGTGATAACCCTGAAGACAAAATAAATAAATAAATAAAAATAAAATAAATGAAATTAAAAATATTTTGGGGTCTGGCAGTGGCACATCCAGTTGAGGGCACATGTCACCCAGGCACAGAGACCTGGGTTCAGGCTCCTAGACCCCACTAGTCAAGTGTATATGTGGGGGGCTGGGGAGGTTCATTGCCGGGCTCCTCTAGGTCTCCTTTAGGGACTCGGAGAAGAGAGGAAAAGAGAGAAACAAGAAATAGAAGTGACTTTTACAGGATAAAACCGGACGTGGCAAGTCAGAAACAGAAATGGCTAGGAAAAGGGGGTAGAGAAAGGAAAAAGGCATGCTGGGAACTTCCTTAGCAACTGTTGCAATGGTTTTAACTGGTGGGATTAATGTTACCCTGCAGGCAAGGCAGGTCTCGAGGTAGAAAGAAGACAGATCAATGGGTGGGGATGTTTCAGGCAAAACACTGACTATGTAAATAGGCCACAGTATCAGTAATGGAGTGGGGGGTGGGGGGCTGGCTTAATGACGGACATCTCGTGGATGGTGGAACAGTGCTGCAGGTGTCACTTTCTCTCTCTGATTCCTCTCTGTCTCTATCAGAAGTAACTCACGCTGGGTGGTGGCACACCTGGTTAAATGCATGTGACCATGCACAAGGACCCAGGTTCAAGCCCCCAGGGCCCCACCTGCAGGAAGAAAGCATCACAAGCAGTGAAGCAGCGCTGCAGGTGTCTCTTTGCCTCTCCCTCTCTATCCCCCACACCCCTCAAATTCTCTCTATCCTATCAAGATAATTTTTTAATTTTTTTTTTATTTTCCCTTTTGTTGCCCTTGTTGTTCATTATTGTTGTAGTTATTGTTGTTGTTATTGAATAGGACAGAGAGAAATGGAGAGAGGAGGAGAAGACAGAGAGGGGGAGAGAAAGATAGACACCTGCAGACCTGCTTCACCGCCTGTGAAGCGACTCCCCTGCAGATGGGGAGCCGGGGACTCGAACTGGGGTCCTTAAGCCGGTCCTTGCGCTTTGTGCTACCTGCGCTTAACCCCCCAAAAATAACTCAATACATGTTTAAAAAAATAAGTGATAAATATTTTGAATGAAGCTATTAGGAAAATGGGAGAGGCAAGAGGAAGGGAGGAGAGACGCAGTGGCCGGGAAAAGCGTCAGCAAGTGAGCCAGACCTTGGTGAGGAGGGGGGCAGGTGCTTGGAGGACTCAGGAGGAAGGGTGACAGTCAGAGAAGCCGGTGCTCACACATTTCCTCAGCTGCTCACTTGGGGTGTGAAGAAATATGCTGTGTTAGGTCTCTCTCTCTCTCTTCCTCCTCCTCTCTCTTTTTAAAATCAAATTGACCTCTTCTGTCTTGAGAGGTCTATACAAAACAGAGGCATCATCAGGGGAAGGCCCCTCATTCATTCACCACACACACACACACACACACACACACACACACACACACATCAAGAAAATAGCTTTTGGGGACCAGGTGGTGGCACACCTGGTTAAGTGCATGTATTATTTCCATGCACAAGGACCAGAGTTCAGGCCCCGGCTCCCCACCTGCAGGGGAGTCGCTTCACAGGCGGTGAAGCAGGTCTGCAGGTGTCTGTCTTTCTCTCCTCCTCTCTGTCTTCCCCACCTCTCTCCATTTCTCTCTGTCCTATCCAACAACGACAGCAATAACAACAATAAAGAACAACAAGGGCAACAAAAAGGGAAAATAAATTTAATTTTAAAAAAGAGAGAAAGGAAGGCAGGTAATAGGAAGACAGCACAACTCACAACTTGCATGTTTGAGACTCTAGAAGTCCCAGGTTCAATCGCTGGCACCACCTTACATGGGAGCTGAGCAGTGAGCTAACGCTTGTGCTCCTTCTGTCTCTCTGTCTCTGTCTCTCTGTGAGAGAGAGAGAGAGAGAGAGAGTGTGTGTGTGTGTGTGTGTGTGTGTGTGTGTGATAGAAATAAATGTTTGGGGCCTGGGTAGTGGCATTCCCAGTAAAGTGCACACAGCACCACGCACAAGCACCCAAGTTCTAGCTCCCAGTCCTCCCCTGCAGGAGGGAAAGCTTGATGAGTGGTGGGCCACTGCTACACTACAGGTTTCTCTCCCTCCCTCCCTCTCTCTCTCTCACCTTGCTTTTCTTCCCCCTTCCCTCTTCATTTCCATGAAATGCTAGAAAGAAAATAGACACACACACAAAAAAGGGAAAAATAAAGCTTACAAGTAAGCAGATAAATAGCAATAGAAAGGAAATTCGCAATAGCAAGAAAACAATAAAGGAGGCGGGTGGAGAATCCATGATGACCTAGTGAAAGTCACCGGGCCAGGGCTCCGCTGGGGAAGCAGAAGACAAGGGGTGGGGTGACAGTGTGCAGAAACTTGCAGGTCACTGAAACAGGAGATCGATGGCAGAGAGGACAAGGCAAGGACAGATTAAGGGAACAGTCTGCCAAGAGCACCTCAATACTTGACCACCAACTGGCCTCGGGCGTGTGATAGAGAACAGGAAGTCAGCAGAAGGGCCAGGAGAAATTGCAGGTTACAGACTGGATGAAGAGAGTGTGGAAATCAGGAGGGACTAGGAGCTGCCCTCAGCCTGGGTACCACCCCAGAGCAGGAGGAAGTACCAGCCTGCCCGAGTTCAAGCGCAAGTTACAAAGTCATGGATCCAGTGGTGTGGGAGGTGGCACAGTGGATAAAGCATTAATGGATGGTCAACCATGAGATCCCAAGTTCAATCCCTGGCATCACATGTACTAGAGTGACGTCTGAGTCTCTCCTTTCTCTCCGCCTATTTTTCTCATGAGTAAATAAATGACTTCTTTAAAAAAAAAAAAAACAACAACAACAAGGTCACAGGTCCACACTCCTCCTAAGTGTCAAGATCATGGAAGACAAAGGGTTAACTGAAGAGCCACCCATCTCTCTCTCTCTCCCCTTCCCCTCTGCCCCCCCCCCCCCACACACACACACAAACACATACACACAGCAGCACAAGGCCCCAGGTTGGATCCAAGCTCAGGCCAAAAGGCTGTTTGTTTGTTTGTATAAGAACTTTTTTCCACTCTTTTGCTGTAAAGGGCATTATTAGGACGATGAGTGACACTTAAATAAGGTCTGTGGATTAGATAATAGTATAGAATCAATGAGAAGCTCTTGGTTTGGAGGTTTGTTATGCAAGGAAATTCACCTCTTCTTTTGGGAAATATACACTCATGTACGGGTTGGGGGGAGAGCAGTATGTCTACAGCTGACTCTGAAATGGCTCCCAAAAAACTTAGTCTGTGTGTCCAAGTGTGGACAGAGGACAGAACAGAACAGGAGGATAAAGTAGGTTTACAGTAACTAACAGTTACAGGATTTGGCATGCAAGCTTATGGAAATGATCTGAATCATTCTTGCAACTTTCTATAGATCTTAAGCTAAATTAAAATAAAAAGTTAAAATTATTAAGGATGGAGGTTGGGCGGTAGCGCAGTGGGTTAAACGCACATGGTGCAAAGCACGAGGACTGGTGTAAGGATCCTGGTTCAAGCCCCTGGCTCCCCACCTGCTGGGGAGTCGCTTCACAGGCGGTGAAGCAGGTCTGCACATGTCTGTCTTTCTCTCCCCCTCTCTGTCTTCCCCTCCTCTCTCCATTTCTCTCTGTCCTATCCAACAACGACGACATCAACAACAACAATAACTACAACAATGGTAAGAAAAAAAACTAGGGCAACAAAAGGGAAAATAAGTAAATTTTAAAAAATTATTAAGGATGCCAGAATTGGGAAACTCTTATATACATTCATGCCCAGTGAAGCAGGGCTGCAGGTGTCTCTCTTTTCCTGTCTATCTCTCCCTCCCCTCTCAATTTCTCTCTGTCCTATCAAATAAAATAGAAAGGAAAAATAAATAAAGAGGAAAAGAATTGCCGGTAAGGGCACCAAGTAATACTAGCAGCGAGCCCCAGTGATAACCCCGGTGGCAATAAAAATAAACAAAATGTCACAAATCAAACCTCAGAGCCCACTGAGGCTTGGAGGGAACCTCTCACAACATACTGGCCTGCAGAGGGACATCAAAGATTTCCATGACCAAGAAGGTGAAGCTTCAGAAGGTACTTTGAGCTGAGCATCAAGCCAACAAAAAAAAACTATTTTATCTACTTTATCTTCCTTCTGGGGCTTGTCTTTAAGGATCTGGAGGTCTTGCCTACTTGAATGATGCTGACTTGCTATGTCTGGGAGAGTCTAAAAGGCCCTCCTTTCCAGCATCATCTCTTTTACTGTGAGAGGATGGTGTCACTATATGGCAGAATGGGCATGGGACAGGGAAGAGGGAGCAAAGAAACTGGAGAAAGGGAATTAAAAAAACGGAGCAAGACTGCAACAAGTACAGCAGGAAGGTCAAGTGCAGAGAACAGGCAGCGAGGACTATGGGACTATGTGGGGCGCGGGGGGGGGGCAGGGGAGGAAGAACTTAAAGACAGAGATGAGTAAGGGCACGTGGCTTATTCACTGAGGAGGATACGGCGCCAGCTTCTACTGACTCTCGAAGGTGTAGACATCCCTGATCTTATCAATGAGGGAAAAAACAGCAACCATCTCCTGAGAGGAAACAGACTGGTAGTTTAAGGAATGGGAGAGTCTGACTATGGGATGGAATCAGGAGTGGACAGAGGGTGGACTGACTGTTTTTACTGTAAAGCAAGAACGAGGTTACAAAGAGAGCATGACAAGCCCGACCTGTTACAAGGATTCTGAGATTCCAGGCAGCGCTAAAAGGACCCGGCAACAGAGACGCTCTGAGTGGAGAGAATGAATCGCTCAGAGACTGGGAATAGCAAGTAATCAGGGAACAGACCTCATGATGGTGAGTCTGGTGCTGTGGCTGGAAAGAATAAACTACCTTCCAGATCCGAGGGAGAGAGAGAGAGAGAGAAAGTGAGAGAGAGAGAGAGAGGAGGAGGAGAGAGAAAAAAATTCCAAGATGTGAAGATAAGTAGAAATAAGTTATTGAGAACCTTGAGGAACTTCAAGGTCAAGTAACTAATAGAGGCCAAGGTTTAACATAAACTCAAAAGTAAGAGAAAAGATAGCCAGGAGAACCAAGGGAGTCACATTCATGCTGTTCAAATACTATTTTGGAGCATCAAGGGAAGGGATCCCCAACCCTGAGTGCAACTGAGAATCATTCCCAAGGGAAATAGCTAGTCTCCTCTTTTGTCTGTTTCCTAAAAATAAAAGGTGTGTGTGTGTGTGTGTGTGTGTGTGTGTGTGTGTGTGTACACCATCTTCTTTTGGGGCATTTGGTTCCTAAAAATAAGGGTGTGTGTGTGTGTGTGTGTGTGTGTGTGTGTGTATACACCATCTTCTTGGTTCCTAAAAATAAAGGTGTCTGTGTGTGTATGCGTGTGTATGCGCTTTCTACTTTGATGACTTGGTATGTTTGAGTATATATAGTCACTTTTTTTTTCTGCCCCTAAAAATGTTCCTGGTGATTCTGAGGACATACTGACTTCGAAGGTGAAAGCAGCTTGTGGGCCTACAAACAGATAACAAAACCTTCTCAAGAGAAGGTTCTAATAGTGGTGGGCTAACAGTCTGGGAGGCACAGGTTCCCTGCTCTCTTGAGGCTGGAGAGGGCTCTGATTCTCAGGCAGGCTCAGCTGCAGAACCATGAAAACACACAAAAATCTCACCTGGGAGATGCGGGCAGCAAGTGAATTGCACGGAAGCTGCAGAGTTAGACCCACTGCAGAGAGGAGGTTGCTAATTGAGGAGTGATTCAGGGAAAGGTTGACAGGACTTAGTGGACAAATTCCTGGCAAATTAAGAATTTATTTTTTTCCTCCTAACCCAATGCTATCAGATTTCTAACGTGTAAGCCATTAAAGGTTATTAAGCACTCCAGGAAACAAGCTTGCAGAAGCTTATTCATTAACGCAAGCAATTCTGTCTCTCCAGCCCACATTTTTATACACGTGAGATCCTACTGGGAGGGCTAGGACTCCAAGGGGTGGCCTTGGGGTAGAAAGACAGAAGAGCCAAGCAGACAGACAGAAACAGAGCTGTTCCTCCCCGTCTCCCATTGGCAAAGGGAAGTTTATGAAACGAGAATAGAGACAGGAGCCTGAGTGCCTTTTTAGCATCCGCCAGAACTAAAAATAGGAGAGGTGTGACACAGCCCACTGGTCTCAGAAGTGCAGCAGACACGCACTACACACACACACACACACACACACACACACACACACACACACACCAGCAGGGCCCTGAATGCCAGCACAATATGCAAAGCCTAGAGCTGCTCTGGAGTGAAGAATCTATTTACTTTAACGATCCAAGCAACCCTCTTATAAAAAGGAAGCTGCTTCTGAGAGTTCCAATTTTGAAGACTCACATCATTCCAGCATTCTTCCTGGGGGTACTCCGATAAGATAATTTCTAACACACACACATACACACACACACACACACACACACACATACACACACACTCCCGTGTTCCCTGAAGCAATGACTCACTTCATTCGCTGCTGCCAGCCACCAGCCACGACTGGGTTTGCATTTTACCTGCTCACACAGAAAGTTTCTTATTGGATTCACTACAGGGAAAAAGAAGAACTCAGTAGTCTTAGCCTCATTGTTGGTCGTGACTTTAGAGTCCCCGAGAGGTTTTATAGTTGGAGGGGAGGGGAGGGATGGGAGGAGGGTGGGAGACAGGAGATCTGGCAAAGCCACTCTCTGCACCCGCCTACTGCTTTCTCTCCCAAATCCCCCCTCCACAGTCTGGCCACTTTGGGGAACAATTCATGGATACCCCTTGGAGAGAGACTTGGAGAGGGACTAAGGGAAGGGGGTGGTAAGCCTTGAGGCTCCAGTTACCTGCAGAGCCAGGCTTGGGGTGGTGATGGGGGATGCTGCCTCAGCTCACCGTGCAGACCGCATCTGCTAAGAAGCCAAGCTCCCCTCTTTTCCACGACTGGGGAAGGGGGGGTGATTTAGTAGGATGCAGTGGAGGGGGGAGCTGAGAGGTTAAACAGGAATCCAAGGTCATTGGGTTGATGGTGTGCGGGGGGGTGGGGGGGAGCAGCTCCCCTGGACTGTGTGCCCTTGCAAGCCTGCAAGTCCCCCACCCCAGCCCCGCGGGCTGCACCCCGCGCCCAACTCCAGCTCCACGGGCCCCGTGCACTTCGCCCCACCCCGCCCCAGTCTGTCTCTCCGGGGCGCCCCCAAGGTCACCGACGCCCCCTTTCCCTGAGGACGGGGAGGCCCAGGCTGCACTCACCAGGGGAGCGGGGGGCGGGCGCTGCTCCCCGGCCCATGTCCTCGGCGGCGCGGCTGCGGCTGCGGCTGCGGGTGCGGATGCGGGTGCGGGTGCGGGGTGCCAGGCTGCGGGCCGCGCCGCGGGGAGCGCCGTCCAATCAGCGCGCGGGCCCGGCGGCTCCCGGTTGCGGGGGGACCGGGGCGGGGCGGGGCGGGGCGGGGGGCCGCTTCCGGGCGCGTTGCCTGGACGCCGTTGCCGTGGCAGCCCAGCCCGAGACTTCCCCGCGCCCCCGCCGCCGCGCCCCGCACCCCGGCGCCCTGCCCGGCCTCCCCAGCCTCCTCCTCCAGCCTGGGGAGAAAGTCTCTTCGCTCTCGGGGTCTCCGGCGCCCCGAGCTGACCCCCTGGCTGCTGTTATTTCTTTCTATTTATTTATTTGTTTACTATCTTTTTATTTATTGGATAGAGACAGCCAGTAATTGAGAGGAAGGGGGGAGATAGAGAGAAGAGAGGCAGAGAGACACCTGTAGCCCTGCTTCACCGCTCGCAAAGCTTTCACCCTGCAGGTGGGGACCGGGGACTCGAAACTGGGTCCTTGAGCAATGAATGTAACCTGTGGTCAACCAGGTGCGCCACCACCCGCCCTTCTTTTTTTTTTTTTTTTTAATTAAAAATATATATATTGTAGGTTAAGCGCAGGTGGCGCAAAGCACAAGGACCGGCGTAAGGATCCCGGTTCGAACCCCGGCTCCCCACCTGCAGGGGAGTCGCTTCACAGGCGGTGAAGCAGGTCTGCAGGTGTCTGTCTTTCTCTCCTCCTCTCTGTCTTCCCCTCCTCTCTCCATTTCTCTCTGTCCTATCCAACAACGACAACAATAAAAATATATATTGTAGAGTGATGTCTGGTTCTGTCTCTCTTTCCTCCTAGCTTTCTCATTAATAAATAAACAAAATATATTTTTTTAATTTTATGGGCTAGGGACAGAGAAACTGAGAAGCAAGGAGAAGAAAGAGAGAGAAATACTGCTTCACCACTCGTCATGCTTCTCCATCCCACCCACACCTCCACCTTTGCAGGTGGGGAGCAGAGGCTCGAACCCCAGGCCTTTTTGCCTGGAAAGGAGTACATCCACCACCTAGCCCTGCCACTGTCGTTTTCTTTTCTTTCTTTTTCTCTTTCCTTTCTTCCTTCCTTCTTTCTTTTTTATAGTTTATTCTTTTTTTAATTTTTAGTTATTATTGGATAGAGGCAGAAATTGAGAGGGGAGGGAGAGATAGAGGGAAAGACAGAGACAGAGAGACACCTGCAGATCTGCTTGACTGCTTGTGAAGCTGCCCCCTGCACTTGGGGGCCAGGGGCTTGAACCCAGGTCCTTGCACAATGTAATGTGTGTACTTAACCAGGTGCGCCAGCACCTGGCCCCGACAGTCTCGTTTTAACACCTGGACAACCCAGATCATGTCTCACCCACCACAGACCGGAACCAAGAAAGAACTGTCGCCACTTTGATGCTCTCCTCCTTCTTCCCCTGCCTCCTGGGGCCTCCTGACTCAAGCCCCCCGCCACCCCCCACACACACTTTGCAGAGTTGAGCCGGGCGGGGCACAAGCCCACCCAGTCCTTTTTTTCCCCCTCCATTTATTGTATTTTATTTACTCATTATTGGATAGAGACAGAGTAGAAATTGATGAGGGAGGGGGAGATAGAGAGGGAAAGATACTGAGAGACACCTGCAGCACTTTTTTCCCTAGCAGGCGGGGACCAGGGGCTTGAACCCAGTTCCTTGCTCACTGTAATGTGTGCACTTAACCAGGCCCCTGCCCACCCACTCCCCATCCTGCTGCTTCTCTCTGCGCAGGCTTGGAGTAGGGTGGGGCTGGTGGTGGAGCAAGGTGGGAAGTGTCCCCTAGTTTGGCCCACCTCATACTGCTTTGGTAACTGGGAAGGTATCCCCCTCTCTGCCACCAGCCTGAGCCTCAGCCCCTCCATCCCAGGGAAAGAGCAGGGCAGGAAGACCCGGGGTGGTGGGGTCAGGCTGAGCTGTTCTGCTGGGATCCCCTTTGCAGCAGCTGCTTGACATGTGCTGAGTTTCCTGTTGTTTCCACACCTTACCAGTGGGATGGTGCCAACCATCAAAGGGTTGTGGCAGCCACACTGGGTACTAGGAAGAAGGCTTAGCTCTAAGACGGGGAGACACCTCTCTGCTCTCAAAGAGCTGACAGCCCCCGCTAATCAAATCATCAGACACGGGAGAGCTATGGCTGAAATAAGGTGAGGGCATGACCTTGAGACCTTCTTCTTCTTCTAGCGTTTGCCCTTCTTCCATAGCCAGTCAACAGCATCAGGTTGAGCCTGATGTAAAGTTTCGAGACCTCCTGTGAATCTGGAGAGGTGGCAGTCGTTGACTATGTGGGTCATAGTCTGTCTGGAGCCGCAGGGGCAGTTCGGGTCTCCCCAGAGATGGAACATAGCGGCGCACCGGCCATGGCCTGTTCCATAACGATTGAGGAGGGCCCCATCATAACGTGCTAGGTCAAAGCCGGGTTGCCGCTCGCAGGGGTCTGTGATGAGGTGTTTGTTCTTGACCTCAGCTGACTGCCAACTCTGTTTCCAAGAGTCTGGAACAGAGAAGTTCAGTGTAGGCGTAGGAGACCAGACCTTGAGACCTGAGACACAGGGAATCTGACCTCACAGCATCCCTTTAACCTAGAAAGACTCCATCCTCCTCCTCCTCCTCTTCTTTCTCCTCTTCCTCCTCTTCCTCCTTCTCCTACTCTTCTTCCTCTTTTTCTCCATCAGATTTCCACTCCTGGGCAGTTAGTATATATTTACTCAGTGAACAGTGAATTGAATCTTACGTCATAGTGATAAGAATTAGTCTATCTCAGTGACTTTCTGCCACTGAAAACATTTTTGATGGAACATGAAGGAATCATGTTAAGAGAGATAAGCCAGAGAGAGAAGGATGAAGATGAGATGATCTCACTCTTAGACAGGAATTGAGAAATAAGAACAGAAAGGGAAACACTAGCAGAACATGGACTGGGTTTGGTATCCTGCACTAAAGTAAAGGACTCTGGGGGCAGGGGCTTCAGGTCCTGGTGCCTGATGGCGGAGGAGGGCCTAAGCTGGGGGTGAGAGTGTTTTGCAGAAAATTGAATTGTTTTTATTCAGATCCATAATTTCTTACTCCTAACCTCCCCCCCAACCCATGTTCAAAGTGACTTGTTCTGAGCCACGAGAGGATGAATTTTAGTGCACAAAGAATTAAGTAGATCCTAGGTGTGTGTGTGTGTGTGTGTGTGTGTGTGTGTATTATTCATACACTATTTCTGTGGGATAAAGAACTGTTTTTCCAGAATGGTTTGATCATGACTCATTCCAGGAAATACACCTTTTGTAATGCTTTCATTTACAAGATCTAATTCACCACAAATCATTTTATGCTGGTGAAGGTTACCAGAAATAGCTCCACCAAAGAGAGCGATTTTATAACTTCCCATGGCTGTCATACCAACCAGTCATTAAATGGCCATAACTTGTGCTGTGGATTGTGCTCGATGCTGTGGAGATATTTTTAAGTGGTTTATCACATAGCTAAGTTCTGGTCCTTACCTAGGCCTGGGCACCATCCCCAGTCACAGTGATTAAATAAAGATCTGTGAGACCAGGTCAAGTTCATCTAGATCAATGACTCATGAGGGTCCAAAGGAATGTTTGTAAAAAGGCTGAGAAGCAGTTAGACCAAGAATGAGTTGAGTGTGGTAGTGTGGATACTTTGTTAGCTTTGGGGGAGCCTGATGGCAACACACCCAGTTGAATGCACACATCACAGTGCACAAGGACTTAGGTTCAAGCCCCCTGTTCCCACCTACAGAGCAGGGAAACTCCACAAATAGGGAAGTATGGCTGCAGGAGTCTCTCTCCTCTCTTTATCAACCCCTCCTCTCAATTTTTCTCTGTTTCTATCCAAAAATAAAGAAATGAAATATCTTAAAAATTGAAAGGTGGGCCAGGCAGTCGTGCACTCAGTTAAGCACACACGTTACTATGCACAAGCACGGGGGTTTGAGCCCCCTCCCACTCCCCATCTGCAAGGAGAAAGCTTCATAAGTGGTGAAGCAGGTCTGCAGGTCTCTCTCTCTCTCTCTCTCTGTTTTTTTTTTTTACTCTTTTTTTTTTAATAATTTATTTCTTTATTGGGGAATTAATGCTTTACATTCAACAGTAAATACAATAGTTTGTACATGCATAACATTCCCCAGATTCCCATTTAATAATACAACCCCCACTATTTCATTCATCATTTTTCATGGACCTGTATTCTCCCCACCCACCCACCCACCCCAGAGTCTTTTACTTTGGTGTAATACTCCAATTCCATTTCAGGTTCGACTTGTGTTTTCTTTTCTAATCTTGTTTTTCACCTTCGGCCTGAGAGTGAGATCATCCCATATTCATCCTTCTGTTGTTGTTTTACATAATTTTAGCACTTATTTTTTTCACCACTCCTGTCACCAAAGGTCTGTGTACCCATCCCGCCACTACAGATAACTAGTGTAGTTCTCCCACAGGCTGAAAAATAGGGTGACATTCTGCTCTCTTCACATTCATATACTCAGTTCTCTATTTCCTGCATATGAGTGAAACCATTCTGTAGTTTTCCTTCACCACCTTACATGCTTCTCTCTGCTCTCCCTCTCTACACCTCCTGGCCCCCTCTCAATTTCTCTCTGTGCTGGAAGGAAGGAAGGAAGGAAGGAAGGAAGGAAGGAAGGAAGGGTGGCTGCCAGAAGCAATGGATTTGTCATGAAGCACCAAGCCCCAGCAATAACCCTGGTGGCAGTCATACTACTACTACAACTAATAATAATAATAAAATAATGATAAGGAAAAGGAGGAGGAGAAAAAGAAATAAAGTCAGAAAAGTCTCCGAATAAAGAGAGTCAAGGCAAGATCCAGTGTGGCAAGCTGTGCAGAGAGACAGAGTGAACTCTGCCACAGGGGAGGCAGAGTGACTTCTGCTGGCCTGCAGCCAAGTCACCACCCTCACACTCAACCTCTCGCTGGAGGAGCACGGCAGATAGTGACTGACCATGGAGCCACAGAACGCCACCTCTGCCCATCTTTTCTAACCAGAAGACAGGGCTTAGCTTTCCCTGGCTCCTTTTCTCCAAAAAACGAGTCTGTTGCATGAAAGGCTACTGAATATTGCCTCAGCTGGTATCAGGAGGTAGCTTACTTGGTAGGGCTCACGTCTTACTGTGTGTGAGACCCTGGGTTCGACCCTTGGCGTGGAAGCATCATGAACAGCACAAAGGGAGCTCCCTGGATGGTGGGGGTGGTGCTTGGTGTCTCCCCAGTCTCCACCTCTCTGTCTCTCCCACTCTCATCTCGCTCTAAGTGTATCCAATAAAAATTGGTTCAACTGTCTGGTCTTACACATGAAATGAATGTGTTCACCTCAGTCACTGCAAGTCAGAATATTCTTAGGTTTCAGTGACACGAAAACTGCTGCAGAATCATTATCAAGTATAAGCTGAAAACTCAAGCAGCATCTCACTTTGGTATAATCCATTTGACTTTTTTTTTTTTTCCCAAAGAAGACTCAACCCTTTTCCTAAGGAGAGAAATAATGCCTGCTGGTATCTGTAGGAAAGTCTCCAAAAGCTATAACAGCTTCCCGGGAGCCAGGACATAGCTGGTCCAATAGATGAGCACCCTCTACTGTATAGTGAGGAGCCAAGTTCAAGTCCCAGACCAGCACATGGGAGCACCACCCAGAGGCTTCATGAATGGTGGAGCGGAACTGTGGTGTTTCTCTCGCTCTCTAGCACCCCATCTCTTCTCGATTTCTCTCTATCCTATTGAATAAAATAGCAAAGGAAAAAAGGGGGGATGGTCACTGGGAGTGGTGGATTTGTAGTGCAGGCACTGAGCCTCAGCAATAACCCTAAAGGCAGAAAAAAAAAAAGAAAGAGAAGAAGGAGGAGGAGGAGGAGAAGGAGAAGAAGGAGGAGAAGAAGGAAGAGAAGAAGGAGGAGGAGGAGGAGGAGGAGGAGAAGGAGAAGAAGGAGAAGAAGGAGAAGAAGAAGAAGAAGAAGAAGAAGAAGAAGAAGAAGAAGAAGAAGAAGAAGAAGAAGAAGAAGAAGAAGAAGAAGAAGAAATAATAAAAAGAAGAAATACGAAGAAGGAGGAGAAGAAGGAGAAGGAGACGGAGAAGGAGCAGAAGGAGAAGTCAGTCGTCTTAGGACTGTAATGAAAGTTAAACATCCAGGACTGATGTCCAGTAAGTGTGATGATCAACCAGTGCAGACTGACGCAGACAGCAGAGGCCCAGAGAGGGCAAACTCCCAAAGAAATGAGGGAAAGAGTGAGACAAAGAGAGGCCAACGTAGCCAATCTTAGTGGGAAGAGTGACAGCTCCAGCAGCTGTTTTGCATGTTAGCTAGTGACAAGTGCACAAAGAATGTCACCCTACAGTTGAGAGAGGCAATTACCAAGTAAACCAAAACAAAACCAAAAGGACAAGGATATTTGGCTCAGCTGTGAAATGCAGACACACTATAAACATCAAATATGAATTGAATTTTTAAAAAAATCTTGTTACTTGATTACATTTGGAAAACCAGGTAAAAGAAATATGGGCGGCAGAAAGTGATTGAGGCATTAGGGAATGGTGAATCCTCGCTTTCTGTCATAGGAAGTCAGTAGATAATGTTGGTTGGTAAAAGATTTAAAAGCATGGGGGTCGGGCGGTAGAGCAGCAGGTTAAGCGCATGTGGCGCCAAGCGCAAGGACTGGTGTAAGGATCCCGGTTCGAGGCCCGGCTCTCCACCTTCAGGGGAGTCACTTCACAGGCGGTGAAGCAGGTCTGCAGGTGTCTATCTTTCGTTCCTCTTCTCTGTCTTCCCTTCATCTCTCCATTTCTCTCTGTCCTATCCAAGAATGATGACATCAACAACAACAACAACACTAATAACAACAACAAAAACAGCAAAGGTAATAAAAGGGAAAATAAATAATAATAATTTAAAAAGCATGTGTCAAGCTCACCCGGTAGAGTGCAGGCTTTGCTGTGCATGAGGACCTGGGTCTGAGCACCTGGCCATCACACAGGAATACCTGCGGGGGGGGGGGGGGAGGACTTGCATGAAGGTAGACAGGTGCTGTAGTGTTTTTCCTTCTCCCTGTGTTTGTCTCTCTCCCTCCCCAACTCTCTATCCTACTGTGTATTGTGCTCTCTCAAAATAAATAAATAAATAAATGAGATAAAAAGTATCACTATAAACTTTATAAGCTATATGTATTTCCCTCATGCAAAGCAGATTAAGAGAAAAATTCAGTGTCATAAAGGAGATTTCAAAAAAAAAAAGCCATCACATATTTTTTTAAAGTACATGCTTCTGTTATTTTTTAAATCCTTAGGTCATTCAGTTGACTCTTGTTATTGTCTTACTTCCTGGGACATAATTTCTATATTTCTATTTTGGGCACTTTCAAAATGTGTGATTAGCAAAGCACAATCTTTCCACTCGAGAATGACATTATGAAACCTTTTTTTGTAAAGGACTTAAGAGACCAATTTAAAAAAAGAAAAAGATTTCTGTTCAAAAGAACACAAGCCCTTTGACTGCAGAGTAAATGGTTCTAAATGTAAGTATGAATTTTCTCACAAAAGAATCAGTGCATTGGTTTTCACTGTCAGTTTTGGTCCTAGTCTAGGTGAAGTCTGATTTTTGTTTTTCTTTTTAAATTGTCACCAAGGTTATCACTAGGTCTCAGTGACTGCCCAACAAATCCACCAGCGGCCATCTTTTTTCCCTTGATAGGACACGCAGAAAGAAATTGAAATTGAAAGGAGAGGAGGAGTTAGAGAGGGAGAAAGAGGAGCATCTGGCAGATCTGTTTCACTGCTCCTGAAGCTTCGCTCCTGCAGGTGGGGCGTGAGGGCTCAAACCCAGGCCCTTGTGCATAGTAACCAGATAGGCCACTACCAAGCTCCTGAACTGTTTTTCTTTTTCTTTTTTTTGCCTGCACCACGAATCCACCGCTCCTGGAGGCCATTTTTTTCCCCTTTTGTTGATATTGTTGTTTATTGGTGTTGTTGTTACTATTATTGTTATCGTTGTTGTTGGATAGGACAGAGAGAAATTGAGAGGGGAGGGGAAGACAGGGAGGGGGAGAGAAAGATAGACACCTGCAGACCTGCCTCACCGCCTGTGAAGCGACTCCCCTGCAGGTGGGGAGCCGGGGGGCCTTGAACCTACGCCGGTCCTTGTACTTTGCGCCACGTGTGCTTAACCCACTGCGCTACCGCCCAGCCCCCGAACTGATTTTCAAAAGACTTGTTTGTTTTTGTTTATGAGAGAGAGAGAAGCAATGATTCTGGCATGGGTAGCTTTAGATACATAACCTGGGACTTGAGGTTTGCAAGTGCTGAATCACCTCCCCTGTGTAAGCCCATTTTATTAATCCAAACATAGCTTCTAGATATGCAGATTACTTATTAAGTATGATATGTCGGATTGCAATAATCTTTTGGAGGAAAGGCAAAGAAAAAAAAAAAGGTTTTCTAGTCAGTTTCCGGGGGCGGAGATGGGGGGAACTCCAAGATTGGTGAAGGAATGCTGCGGGTGTCTCTCTTCCTCTCCCCCTGGCCCCCTACCCCCAATTTCTCTGGGTCCTGTCAAATAACAGAAACAAAAAAGAAAGAAGGACAATGCTACCAGGAACGGTGGATTCAGTGTGTAGACAGACGCCAAGCTCCAGCAATAACTCTGCTAGCAAAATAAAGCCATGTGGTGGTGACTGGTGTGGAGCATGGTGGCTTCAATAGAGAGGGTGGCTAGCATGGATTTTACTAAAAAGAGGCACCTGACACACACCTGACCGGGATAATTAAATGTCAGCTAGGGGAAGAGGACTGAGAACTGGCAGAAGGAACAGCCAGTGCCAGGAAGGGTGCTTTTCAGCTACTGGATGGATTCACAGGGCAATGGCTACAGGAGTTTGGAAACCACCAAAGGGGAGGACGGTGCTGGCAGTGGTGCGGTGGGTTAAGCGCACGTGGTGCAAAGAGCAAGGACCCGCGTAAAGATTCTGGTTAGTAGCGCCCCGCCCCCGCCCCCCCCCCTCCCCACCTGTAGGAGGATCACCTCACAAGTGGTGAAGCAGGTCTGCAGGTGTCTGTCTCTCCCTCCTCTCTCTGTCCTATCCAATATCAACAAGGGTAACAAAATGGAAAAAATGGCGTCCAGGAGTAGTGGCTTTGTAGTGCAGGCTCTGAAACCCAACAGTAACCCTGGAGACAAAAAAATAAGAAAGAAAGAAAGAAAGAAAGAAAGAAAGAAAGAAAGAAAGAGAGAGAGAGAGAGAGAGAGAGAGAGAGAGAGAGAGAGAGAGAAAGAAAGAAAGAAAGAAAGAAAGAAAGAAAGAAAGAAGGAAAGGGAATGGACTTTATCTGTGTTGCTCTGATGGCTCCTTTGAGAATGAACTATATACAGAGCATAAAAGAAAGCAGAGAAACTAGCTGTGTGTCTAAGGGCGAGGTATGGCTTGGATTACAATGATGGTGGGGAAGTACAGAGAGACAGACGTGGGCTGGGAACACCACCAATAACAACAAGCCGAGAGTCGGGCGGTAGCGCAGCGGGTTAAACTCACATGGTGGGAAGCGCAAGGACCGGCATAAGGATCCAGGTTCCAGCCCTCGCTCCCCACCTGCAGGGGAGTCCCTTCACAGGTGGTGAAGCAGGTCTGCAGGTGTCTGTCTTTCTCTCCCCCTCTCTGTCTTCCCCTCCTCTCTCCATTTCTCTCTGTCCTATCCAACAATGACGACATCAATAACTACAACAACGACAATAACTACAACAACAATAAAAAACAAGGGCAACAAAAGAGAAAATAAATAAATAAAATATATTAAAAAGTTAAAAAAAAAAAAGCCAGCCAGTCAACAAATGTGCCTAGCATGGGTCATGGGTCGCATGGGGGAGGGGAACTCAGGAGGAGGAGAGGGAGTAAAGACATCCATAGTAAAATATTTCCTAAGTGTAACTAACAGAGTCCAAAATGCAGAGAACATCTGTGTGTGTGCGTGTGTGCATGTGTGTGTGTGTGTGTTTTCCTTGCTCAGTCATCCTGAACATGGCAAAATTCTCTCACTGACCCTGATAAATAATAATAACAACAACAACAATAATAATAATGATGATGAATCACAAATGGGTGGGGTAGAGCTATCAAGATGGTCATGCATCATATCATGTGGTCTGGGAGGTAGTGCAGTGGATAAAGCATTAGACTCTCAAGCGTGAGGTCCCAAGTTCAATCCCCGGCAACACATGTACTGGGGTGATGAATGGTTCTCTCTCTGTGTGTCTCTCTCCTTCCTTCTCATTAATAAATACATAAAATCTTAAAAGAAAAAAAAAGAGTGGGCTCGATTTGGGAGCACAGGTGAAACGAGTTAAGCAAACTCATAGCGAATTCGTTAAGGGTGGAGAAAAGACAAGTTGAGGTTTTGTTTCAGTTTGTTTGTGGGATGCATTGGATCGACCTTCTCGTGGTGCATCCCGTGAGTACCCATTTATTGGGGAAACTGACGATCCTTCCTAGCCGACTGAATCCACATGGATCCCAGTCACTTTCAAAGCCAGCAACAAGCAGACATCAGGCTCAACCTGACGCTGTTGACTGGCTACGGAAGAAGGGCAAACGCTAGAAGAAGAAGTTTGTTTGCAGGTTGAGCAGCTGAATAGATTGTGGCAGCACTCGTGGGGTGGAGAACTTCACAGGAGAAGTAAGTTTAGAGGCAGAAATGAAGAGCTAACTTCTTTTTTGCCTCCAGGGTTATTGCTGGGGCTCGGTGCCTGCACTACGAATCCACTGCTCCTAGAGGCTATTTTTCCCATTTTGTTACCCTCGTTGTGCTTGTTGTAGTTGTTATTGCTGTCATAGCTGTTGTTGTTGGATAGGACAGAGAGAAATCAAGACAGGAGGGGAAGACAGAGAGGGGGAGAGAAAGATAGACACCTGCAGACCTGCTTCACCGCCTGTGAAGCGACTCCCCTGAAGGTGGGGAGCTGGGGGGCGAACCGGGATCCTTATGCCAGCCGTTGCGCTTTGTGCCCTGTGCGCTTAGCCTGCTGCACTACCGCCGGCTCGCAAAGAACTCACCTTTTTTTTTTTTTTTTTAATTCCAGGGTTATTGCTGGGCTCGGTGCCTGCACCATGAATCCACCGCTCCTGGAGGCCATTTTCCCCCCTTTTTGTTGCCCTTGTTGTTGTTGCCTCGTTGTGGTTATTATTATTGCTATTGTTGATGTCGTCGTTGTTGGATAGGACAGAGAGAAATGGAGAGAGGAGGGGAAGACAGAGAGGGGGAGAGAAAGAGAGACACTTGCAGGTCTGCTTCACTGTCTGTGAAGTGACTCCCCTGCAGGTGGGGAGCCGGAGGCTCAAACCGGGATCCTTACGCTGGTCCCTGCGTTTTGTGCCGCATGCGCTTAACCCACTGCGCCACCTCCCGACCCCCAAAGAGCTCACTTTTAAACATGACATGCCAGCTAGAGCTCTAGGAAGAAACACCAGAATGGCAACTACAGTTCTGTAGTTTGGGGAGAACTCTGAAAGGAGGTTACCAGTGAGCTAGCATTGGTACTCTGGAGGGAATTAGAGTCACAAGACTGGACAGGATCTCCCAAGAAAGACAAGGAAAAATGCAAAGAGACTCTCATGCCTGAGGCTCTGAAGTTCCGGGTTCAGCACCCCTCCTCCCCGGGATCACCATAAGCCGGAGGTGAGCGGTGCTCTGGATAAAAAGAAAAAAAGGGGGGGGAGTCAGGCTGTAGCTCAGCGGGTTAAGCACAGGTGGCGCAAATCACAAGGACTACGTATGGATTCCGGTTTGAGCTTCCAGCTCCCCACCTGCAGGGGAGTCGCTTCACAAGCGGTGAAGCAGATCTGCAGGTGTCGGTCTTTTTCTCCCCCTCTCTGTCTACCCTCCTCTCTCCATTTCTTTCTGTCCTATCCAACAACGACGACATCAATAACTACAACAATAAAGACAATAAGGGGCAACAAAAAGGAATAAATAAATATTTTTAAAAAAGGAAAAAGAAAAAAAGAAAAAAAACAAGAAAAAGAGGGGCTGGGTAGGTGATAGAACCACACTCTGTGTCAGAGAAGAAGGAATTGGATGCCAGAATCAAGAACCAAAAAAGGGAAATTGAGAAGGAGGAGGAACTGGGTGGATGGAAGACAACCAGGAGAGGAGAGTTACACGAAAAGAAACACAGAGGAGGGTGTTGACCCAGTTGTGTTGACATGGGGCCAAGGGTGTGGGGGCAGGGGGGCGAGAATCATGGGAATAGGCAGTGGCACACCCGGTTAGGCGCACACAGTACTCAGCACAAGGGCCCCAGCAAGGATCCCAGTTGCAATCCCCAGCTGCAGGGGGTCACTTCACTTCACAAGCAGTGAAGGAGGTCTGCTGGTGTCTATCTTTCTCTCTCCCTATTTCCTCCTTCTCTCTCATTTTCTCTCTGTCCTATCCAATAACAAGCTGTGGGACTATGTGAAAGCTTGGTAGAGCTTAGGGAAGCTCTCCCACCCTTGGATGGAGGTCTGGAAAGATACCTCACTTGTTAGCCTCTCTCCTTATAGAGATGAGCCAAAAGGGAACAGTCTCCCAGACTCAGTTTCTCCTTGTTAGTCTCTCAAGCTCACGGAAAGCCTACAAACCTCTCACACTTAGTTTCCCCTGCTAGCAGCAGGCCAAATGGCTGCCTGCTTTAGCGTTCACTCAAAGTTCACACATTCACTTCACCTTTTGATCATAAGGAGAACACACTCTATAATACACCCCTAACACCAGACAGTGAAAAATCCCCCAACTTCTAATTCCTTGTGCCTTTTCATATCTGTGATTCACATCAAACTTTGTCCTTTTCTCTACCTCACCTTACTGGTTTAACTCCTATGCTTCTCTCAAATGCCTTTGGATAATTAACCTGCCTGCATCATGGAGACTAATCGTTTTGACCTTTATGTATCGCATCAATTCTTGTCATACCAGCCCCCTACCATAGGGGCAAGCTGACCTTTAAGAAACCTGTAATTTCTGACATACGTGAAAAATGTTCTTTGTTTAACTCTCTATATAAACCTGTATCCATCTCCAAATAAATGAGTGTTTGTATCAGAATACTCCCCAAGTCCTCCTTTCTGAAGCATGCAGTCACTAGAGCTGGTGAGGGAGGATCGGAGACTTACCCCCTGGCTGGATCCACTCTATGGGAGTGCCAGCAACAAGCAAACAAAAAACAAAACAAAAAAAAAAAAAGGAAAGAAGGAAGAAAGAGAGAGGGAGAAAGGAAGGACGGAAGGAAAGAAGGAAAGAAGGAAGGAAGGAAGGAAGGAAGGAAGGAAGGAAGGAAGGAAAGAAAACCGTAATCAGAAGCCTCCAAGCTGAATAATGGCTTTGCCTCCCAGAAGTCATGAGTGCCCTGGAAGAAGGTTGTTGGAATGGGGCAGAGGGGACAGAATCTCTGGGGAGCTGAGGAGGAAGAGATGGGGAATGAATAAAGAAACAGTAACAGGGAGACAAGGCTTTCAACACATAATGTAGGTCTTGAGAGGTTCACCTGGGGTTTTTCAAGGTTTGTGTGTTTTCAGATAGAGAACACTACCACATGTTTGCTCTCTGATCCCAGTGACCCAGTTAACAGAGAGGAATCAGGAATGCAGAGGAAGGAGCCAAAAAAGCTATAAATCCCAGTTTCATATCCCTGACAGGTGATTAAGTACATGTCCCTTACGTCATATGCAAATCTTTGAGCAGTCCTGTGGGTATTGCTGGTGTTTCATTAGCTGTTTCACATTCCGTGTTTCTCAGCATTTAATCTTGAGTTTACATGAATCCAATTTCTGGCTTGCTAAGAATTTAACTTTGTCCATAATTCCTGCTTGTCGTAGATAATGTCATTGTCCACACAGGGAGTTATTTTTCTGTGATTAAGAGATTGAGTCCTGGTGTCAGGCTCTCTTGGAGTAAGGCTCAGCTCTGCCACTTGGGAGCTGTGTAGACTTCAGTGAGTTTATTATTATTTCCAAGCTTCAGTGTTCTTTTCTATCTAAGTTCCTAAGTGGGACTGGGAGATAGTTCACCCAGTAGACAGCATTCCTAAAAAATTGCTCACACTGATTTAATTCACTAGCAGTTTCTGAACTCTTATGATGATAGTTTCTTTTTATAATTCAATCATTAATTTATTTTTTTATTTATAAAAAGGAAACACTGACAAAACCATAGGATAAGAGGGGTACAACTTCACACAATCCCCACTACCAGAACTCCATATCCCAACCCCTCCCCTGACAGCTTTCCTATTCTTTAACCCTCTGGGAATATGGACCCAGGGTCATTATGGGGTACAGAAGGTGGAAGGTCTGGCTTCTGTAATTGTTACCCGATGAACATGGGTGTTGGCAGGTCGATCCATACTCCCAGCCTGCCTCTCTCTTTCCCTGGTGGGGCGAGGCTCTGGGGAAGCGGGGCTCCAGGACACATTGGTGGGGTCGTCTGCCCAGGGAAGTCTGGTTGGCATCATGCTAGCATCTGGAACCTGGTGGCCTCTCCGAGAATCCCAGGTTGAAAGCAGCTTCTTTGCAGCGACTCAAACCAGGTGTTGTCTCTAAGTCGCCATCTTCAATTTTTAATTTATTATTAGACAGAGACAGAAAGAAATTGAGAGAGGAGAGGGAGATAGGGAGAGAGACCTGCAGCCCTAATTCACCACTTGTGAAGCTTTCCCCCCTGCAGGTGGAGACCAGTGGCTTGAATCTGCATCCTTACACACTGTAATGTGTGTTCTTGGCCTGGTGCACCACCATCTGGCCCCATACATTTTTTTAAATATTTATTTTATTTATTTATTCCCTTTTGTTGCCCTTGTTGTCTTATTGTTGTAGTTATTATTGTTGTTGTCGTCGTTGTTGGATAGGACAGAGAGAAATGGAGAGAGGAGGGGAGACAGAGAGGAGGAGAGAAAGACAGACACCTGCAGACCTGCTTCACCGCCTGTGAAGCAACTCCCCTGCAGGTGGGGAGCCGGGGTTCAAACCGGGATCCTTATGTGGGTCCTTGTGCTTTGCGCCACCTGCGCTTAACGTGCTGCGCTACAGCCCAACTCCCACATTTTTGTTTTTAAATTTTAATTTTATTTGAGAGAAAGACCAGAGCACTGCTCAACCTTGGCATATCCATGAGCCTGGGGCCTTTAGGGCTTCTGGCATGAAAGTGTGCATGACCACTAAGATATATCTTCCTGACCCTTCTTTTTTTTTAAATTTCCTGTTATAATAATATTATCAGATTTTAAAATGTCTACTCTATGTTTATACATTACGTATAGTTCCTTATTTAACCCTTAGAGAAATCCAATGAAACAAGTAATGTTATGAACTTTAAAATGTATATTTAATTATTATTAACTAGGACAAAGAGAAAGTGAGAGGGAAGGGAAGATAGAGGGAGAGAGTGAGAGAGACACCTGTAGCAAAGCTTCAACATTCAGGAAGCTTCCCTCCTCCCTAAGGGACCTGGGGAGGGGGCAGAACCCGGGTCCTGTGCATAGTGACATGTATGCTCAACCAAGTGCACCGCCACCTGGACCCTGGTATGAACTATTTATTTAGTGATTTATTGGGTAGGGACAGAGAGAAATTGAGAATGGAGAGACACTGCTTCACTGCTTGTGAAATTTACCCCCTGCAGATGTGCGCCCGGACCTTGAACCTAAGTCCTTGCACATGGTACCATGTGAACTCTACTGTGTGCACCACTGCCCAGCCCCCATATGAATTTTTTAAATGTGGTGTGAGAGAGAGGAGTCTCAAGCAGCACCAGGGAGAGTTCCTAGCCAGTAGGTATTTCCTGATTTTTGTTTTACAGAACACTGCTCTGTTCTGGCTGATGGTGATGTGGAGGATTGAATCAACAACCTGGGTGCCTCAGGCATGAGAGTCTGTTTGCATAACCATGATGCTGTCTCCCCCATCTAGGTATTTCTGTTACCCCCTTAAAGTATCCTTCAGAAACCTGAGTCTTGCCCAGCTTTTCTGCTTTTATAGCAGGGTCAGCCATCACTGCAGGAGCTTTCTGACCGGACATGGAGACCACACGCCTTGCACCCAGGAATCTCTAACTGAGCTCTCAAGGACCTACTTCTCCTAGGAGTCTCTAGTCCACCTAGAATGCTGGGCACTGCCAGCATGTCTGTGTTAGAATGCAGGTTCATATGTCCCTAATCAGACCCACCAAACAGAACCTGTATTGATTTGCTTGTTGGTTGGTTGGTTTGTATCTCTAGACTTTTCAGATCTACACAATTCTACCCATTCCCAGTGGGTTTATTTTTTTGTTTTTGCTTAGTTATTTATTTGTTTGTATATTTATTTTTGCCTCCAGTGTTATCTCTGGGGCTTGGTGGCTCACTATGAATCCACTGTTCCTGGAGGCCATTTATTCCCATTTTTGTTGCCCTTGTTATTGTTATTGCTGCCATTGCTGTTGTTGGCTAGGACAGAGAGCTATCGAGAGAGGAGGGGAAGACAGAGAGGGGGAAAGAAATATAGACACCTGCAGACCTGCTTCACCGCCCGTGAAGCGACACCCCTGCAGGTGGGGAGCCAGGGGCTCAAACTGGGATCCTTACACCAGACACTACAGCACCACTCCACTTCTCATGAAGCTTCCCCTGTGCAGGTGCTCCTATGTGGTGTCTGGGGGCTCAAACCTGGGTCCTCAGGTATGGTAAAGTACACGTGAGCTATCTCCCCCCAACCCCAGTCTACATTTTATTATTTATTTATGATTGGTTAGAGACAGAGAGAAATTGAGAGAGGAGTAAGAAGACAGAGAGGGTAGAGAGAGAGAAACCTGCCCTGCTTCATCACTTGTGAAGTTTTTCCCCTGCAGGTAGGGATGAGGGGCTAGAACCAGGGTCCTTGCACACTGCAGTGTGTGTGCTTAACCAGGTAGAAAGAGATACAACTCCACTTTAACATACTCAACACAGGGGATAGAACCCTGGGACAAAACCCAGGGCTTCACACATGCAAGTGCTGCACCCACTGGATCATCTCCCTGGCTGCAGGCTCCGAGTTTTAACAAGCTTTTCTTAGTTCACATGTGTGCACATGTCTGAGTGAGAAGCATCTGCTGGGAGAACACAGGACACAATTCCAGCAGAACTTGGCAGTGTCTGCTAGGCTGGAAAGTGGGAGGTAAGAACCCTAGTTAATGACATCATTAGGAAAAACAAACTTGGAATTTTGTGTTTAAAAATGACAGAAGCCAGACCTTCCACCTTCTGCATCCCATAATGACCCTGGGTCCATCCTCCCAGAGGGGTAAAGAGTAGGAAAGCTTTCAAGGGATAGGAGGGGATACGGAGTTCTGGTGGTGGGAATTGTGTGGAGTTGTACCTCTCTTATCCTATGGTTTTTGTCAGTGTTTCCTTTTTATAAATAAAAATTTAAAAAGAAAAGAACCTCAACAGTGCTTTGCCACTTTTAGGGGGTGATTTTTGGTTATATAATAAATCCTATTAACAGCTATGGAAAAAGGTGAGAGATAAGAAGAAATGAAAGGGGAAGTTCTAGACTGATATTTTGCATGCAACAATTTACAACCGATCTTTTGTACAACGCAGGTTGATTATTCCATTAAACTCAGATGTCCTAATTTAAGTGGCTCTCCAAAAATATCAGTTGCTATCTAGCTTCCGCCAGTTAAGAGTTGTCTATTTTTTTTTTTTTTTGACAGTGGAGTTAATTCTCATCCCTGCAGGAGGGTGAGCAGAGTATTATAAAGCCACAGAAGTTTGTCCCCACCTACGCAATGTCACAGCTTCATGACTTGAGGGCACTGTCACCAAAAGCACTTCCTGATCACACAAACGTGTGAGGTGTGGTCACTAGGGATGGCCAGAGGCAGCACTAGAAGCTGCAAATAAGCAGTGATCTTCCAGTTTATGTGGACTTCTAAAAAATGTTTTTATTTAATCATTGGATAGAAACAGAGAGAATTGAGAGGGGAAGGGCAGGGAAAGAGAAAGAGAGACACCTGCAGCCCTGCTTCACCGCTAATGGAGCTTTCTCCCTACAGGTGGGGACCAGGGGGTTGAACCTGGGTCCTTGTGCACTGTAATGTGTGTGCTTAACCAGGTGCGCCACCACCTGGTCCCTTGTGTAGGCTTTTTTTTAAGTTTCCATTTTCCAGCAGGAATCTTTTTGTCTGCCTTTTATGAGTGGCAGATCCTAAGGAATGAGTCTTCATTTTCATCCTGCAATAGATTTTTCAAGATCGTCCTTTTAGATAAACTTCCTGATCAATCCAGTAGCTACCAGGTACTTTCTTAGAACCCAACTCTGGGTTCTGGAACAAGACCAGACTTCATATATATTTAAGTAGCATGGTCCCTAGTCTTGAGAGGTTTGTCATTTTGTAGGCAGAGTGGTTTTTTTTTTTTTTTAATACATATAAAGCCCAATAAACTATCAGGAAGAAATGATAGAGTAATAAAGTACTAAATTACATGGTTTACTATTTAAATACTATAGAAGGTCAGGGAAAAATTATTTTTTCCCCACTAAAAGGAGGAAAGGAAAGCTTTAAATAGGCCTTGATGAATGGCTGACATTTGAAGACGTAGAGTTGGGATTAGGCGAGGCCGGGCAGCAGCGCACTGGGTTAAGTGCACATAGTACGGAGTGCAAGGACCACCTCAAGGATCTGGGCTTGAGTTCCCGGCTCCCCACCTTTGGGGGGGGGTCACTTCACAAGCAGTGAAGCAAGTCTGCAGGTGTCTGTCTTTCTCTCCCCTTCTGTGTCTTCCCCACCTCTCTTGATATCGCTCTGTCCTATCCAACAATGATGACAACAGCAATGGCAGCAATAATAACAACAAGGGCAACAAAGACAAAAAAATGGGAAAAATGGCCTCCAGGAACAGTGGACAGTGCAGGCACCAAACCCCATTGATAACCCTGGAGGCAGAAAAAAAGAAGAGGAGGAGGAGGAGGAGGAAGAGGAAGAAGGAATTAGGGACCCTTATTAAAGAGGGAAGAGGGAGAGTAAGTGCCCAAAGGTGGGAGAGATTTGATATCTCTGAATGTTTGATTGAGTTTAACCCAAAGACCACTCACCCTCATTTTCACTTACCTAAGCACAATGAAGAGTAGTTATTTTGACTAAGTCATGAGTTTTTCTGAGAATTAAGTGAGATGGCACTGGTAAGAAACTGGGTTGTTTTTTTTTTCTTATTATTTTTATTTATTGGATAGAGACAGCCAGAAATTGAGAGGGAAGGGAGAGATAGAGAGGGAGAGAGACAGAAAGATACCTGCAGCCCTGCTTCACCACTCATGGAGCTTTCCCCCTGCAAGTGGGGATCAGAGGCTTGAACCTGAGACCTAGTGCATTATAACATGTGCGCTCAACCAGGTACGCCGCCACCTGGCCCCCTTGGTAACTGTTCTATAGCCTAAAGAGCTAATCAAAATGACTACAAAGGTTGGAGCAGTAAACTGAGCAGCAGTGATTTGATTTAAAACCCGAAGATAAATTTTAATTTTACTAAGTGACGCTAAAACCAGCCAAATGATTTGGATTCGCCTTTGGCATAAGATCTTTATTTCTGGGGCCGGGCAGTGACAGAATGGGTTAAGAGAGCACAGGATATGCATGTATAAGACCGCTGAATTTTATTCCTACACTGCATATGCAGGAGTGGTATTCTGGTTCACTCTCTCATATACATCTTTAAGAAAAAGAATTTATGGGAGTCCGGAGGTAGCGCAGCGGGTTAAGCGCACATGGCACAAAGCACAAGGACTGTCAGAAGGATCCCGGTTTGAGCCCCTGGTTCCCCACCAACAGGGAAGTCCCTTCACAGGTGGTGAAGCAGGTCTGCAGGTGTCTGTCTTTCTCTCCCCCTCTCTGTCTTCCCCTCCTCTCTCCATTTCTCTCTGTCCTATCTAACAACGACAGCAATAACAACAAAAATAATAACTACAACAATAAAAAGACAACAAGTGCAACAAATGGGAAAATAAATAAATCTTTAAAAAAAGAAAAAGAATTTGTTTGTGGCCTGGTAGATGGCACAGTGGGTAAAGTGTTAGACTCGAAAACACAAGGTTCCAAGTTTGATTCCTAATACTGCATGCACCAGAGTGATTTTCTATCATCTATCTATCTCACTAACAAATAAGTTCTTTAAAAAATAAAACTGAAGGGAGTCAGGAGGTAGCACAGTGAGTTAAGTGCACATAGCGCAAAGCGCAAAGACGGTCACAAAGATCCCGGTTCGAGCCCCCAGCTCCCCACCTGCAGGGGAGTCGCTTCACAGGCGGTGAAGCAGGTCTGCAGGTGTCTGTCTTTCTCTCCCCCTCTCTGTCTTCCCCTCCTCTCTCCATTTCTCTCTGTCCTATCTAACAACGACGACATTAACAACAACAGTAACTACAACAACAAAACAATAAGGGCAACAAAAGGGCAACAATAAAAAATTAAAAAATAAAATAAAACTGAGAGGGCTAGGCAGTAGTGCAAGTGATTATTTATACATATCACCATGCACAAGGACCTGGGTTTGAGCCCTGCTCCCCACCTGAAGGGGGGATGTTTCACAAGTAGTGAAGCAGGTCTTCAGGTGTCCAGCTTTCTCTCCTCCTCTCATCTTCCCTCCCCTCTCAATTTCTTTCTCTCCTGTTAAATAAAAAGAAACATAGAACGGAAGAAATAAATGGCCACCAAGAGCAATGGATTCGTAGCACAGGCACCAAGCCCCAGCAATAACCCTGGAGGCAATTAATTAATTTATTGAGTGTCCATTGATTCTGTTTTGAATGGCTGGTTAGAAGTGGAGCACTTCCCCTTCCAGAGCTGCTGGCTGAGCCCACACAAACCAGCTGCCTGCTCAGGCTCCCAACCCTGGGCGCTCAGGGGGCCCCACTAGCAGCCCCAGGGACAGGTGACAGACAGCAAGGGACAGTCCCTCTGCTCTGGGTCACTGAAGTGATTCAGATCAGCCCAGCCTAAGCCTTCCCACCCGGCCTCACCTGACCTTCCCACAGAATAACTACAGTGCTGGGCAGCCCCACAGGACCCTTCCTCCCTCAGCCTTGTGACGGGTCCCTTGTGTCCCTGTCCTCTGCCCCGTCCCCTCTGTGGTGCTGCTTCTCCCCAGGGGGCTGAGAGACTCACCAGAAACCCCCTTCCAAGTGCTCTGTCTGACTGAGCAGGGGCCTCAGCCCAGCTCACTCAAAAGGGCAAGGTCAATACGCACGGTGTGTTGTGACATCAATTTTTCCCCACGGTCACGTATTTTATTGATTTTTTTCTCTCTCTCTGAGGTGGATGCAGTGAAGAGCCTCAGAGTGCTCAAGGTTAGTTTTGTTGCCAGCAGAACAAAGTCCAGAAAGGCCTGAAACAGCCCCTCTGAGGGCAACTCTCTGTCCTCTCACCCCCATGACCCTGCAAGGCAAGGGAACCAGCTTGCTTTCTGGAGAGCTATGTATTACTCATTTTAATGAAAGACAGAGAGAGGAAGAGAGGGAGAGAGACCAGAGCACTGCTCAGCTCTGGTTTATCATAGCGCTGGGAATTGAACCTGGGACCTCAGAGCCTCAAGCATGAATCTTCTGCAGAACCATTATGCTGTCTCCCCACCCAGAACTGTCTTGATTGGTTCAAAAACCAGGGACATAACTTCTGCTGGGGAGAAGTAACTTCACTGAGAACTCACAGGGGATTCTCCAACTATGAGGCCAATGAGTCTTTCCTGGCCCCACTAAATTCCTGCATCATGGCCTGGGAGGCGGTGGTACTGTAGATAAAGCTTTGGACTTGAAAGCATGAGGTCCTGGGTTCAATTCCTGGCATTGCATGTGCCAGAGTGATGCTCTAGTTCTCTCTCTCTCCTCCTCTCTTGTATAAATAGATAAATACTTAAAAACAAGCAAACAACAAAGCTCCTTCACCTCCCTGGCCATCATGAACATGGCACTACTTGCCCCAAAGTTCCAAATTATTTTTAGGAAGTCTGGGCCCCTTCCCACTCCGGAGCACTGAATACAGAATCACCTTCACACTTGGGGCAGCAGAGAAGCTGGGTCCAAGCACAGAGGGAACCAGGAGACCCTGAGCGGAACCCCAGGTGCCCTCCTCCTACAGTCTCCCCTGGAGGGGGTGTGTGGCTTTTCTCTGCTTCTGTCCCTTCGCTGCCCAAGGAGAAAGGATACAGCTCCCCTGAGTTTGGGTTCTGCTATAGAAATCACCATGGATCCTCTCCCCAGCCCTCACTTCTGGCTGGACTGTGGGCCAGTTGTTCTCAGACTGCTCAGCTCTAGTGGTCTCTGCTGGGAGCTGCTTGTAGACATGTCACTGATTCTGCTGAGGGTCCCAGCTGATCTTTCTTCTTTTTTAAAATTTTCCTCCAGGGTTATCGCTGAGACTCGGTGCCTGCACTATGAATCCACTGCTCCTGGAGGCTATTTTTTCCCTTTTATTGCTCTTGTTTATTGTTGTTGTCATTATTGTTGCTATTACTGTCGTTGTTGTTGGATAGGACAGAGAGAAATCGAGAGAGGAGGGGAAGGCAGAGAGGGGGAGAGAAAGATAAGACACCTGCAGACCTGCTTCACCGCTTGTGAAGCGACTCCCCTGCAGGTGGGGAGCTGGGGGCTCGAACTGGGATCCTTATCAAACCGGTCCTTGGGCTTCACATCATGTGTGCTTAACCCACTGCGCTACCACCCGGTCCACTCTTATATTTCTTCTTTTGTTTCTTTGAAGCCCACTCTGGACTGCCCGAAACCTGACACAGAAATAAAGCTTCCTCTCTGTGACCCCAGGGACTCTCCCAGGGGAAATCCCAGCCCGGGGTTCTGTCTGCACTGCTCCCTCACCCGCCTGGGATCCAAGCTCATTCTGATTCACTCAACAAAACATTGAATATGCAAGAGGCTAATGTCATTCGCCCACACTGTCAAAGCAAGATGCGCGACCTGGAGGAAACCGGTTCCCTGGGACGACTGTTTGTTTTAGCTGAGTTTAAGTGCAGCCTTGTTCAAACGCTGACTTTGAAAATGGCTTCTTTCTCCTGGGCATGCAATGTGAGAACATTTCTGAGTTAATCAGTTACCCATTTCCCTGTCTCACTCTGGGTCACCAGAAAGCACCTGGTGTCCTTTCTGTCCTGTTGTCTGTGACTGTTTCTCACAGTTTCAACCAGACCTTCCTCCCCCTGACTGGGGACAGTGGAAGTGGGGAACAGTGAACTCTGCAGATGGTAGGAGCTGACTGGACTCAGCTAACTCCATCTACCACTTACTCTGGAATCTGAAGTGGATATGATTACCCTCTCCAAGCCTTTGGTTCCTAAAAACTTAGGGCCACTAGTAGCACATAAAAAGAAAAAAAAGATACTGCTAATATTTTCTCCACCAGTAGTTCCTATGCTTTGTTAAGTACTGCTAGTTTTGTACTCATAATTTCCATATTCCGATAAAGATTAAATGTTGTAATCTAATGAGGCTCTTGATACTATATTCTTCATTCCTCCACTGCTGTTTTCTGTACTAATAACTTCTGCACTATTAGAATAGCATATCATTTTGTACTAAATTCTGTAGGGCCATAGGAATAATAGCCTAATTTTTTTACTGATAATTCCTACACTTGAATAATTTCTGTACAAATGATAAAGATAAAATTAAAAGTCTGGTTAATTAATATTTTATTAATCTGTGTTATTAATCACTGAAAATATTGATATCAGCTCTGTGGAATTTCTTTTTTTTTTTCTTTGTAGACAGGGAGAGAAAAAGGAGAAAGAGGGAGAGAGAGACACGCTGAGCACTGCGTTTCCACTAGTACACCTCCTCCTCTTCAGGTGGGGACTGGGGGCTTGAACCTGGGTCCTTGATCAACTAATGTGTACACTCTACAGGGTGCACCACCATTCTGTCCTTTTTGTAGGATTTCAATGCCAAAAATATCTTTATTAAGGAGATTCATATTTTTAGGATATTTATTTTTATTTATTTTCATTTTTTGTAATTTTATTTATTTATCTTCCCTTTTGTTGCCCTTGTTGTCTTTTTATTATTGTTGTAGTTGATGTCGTCATTGTTGGATAGGACAGAGAGAAATGGAGAGAGGAGGGGAAGACAGAGAGGAGGAGAGAAAGACAGACACCTGCAGATCTGCTTCACCGCCTGTGAAGCGACTCCCCTGCAGGTGGGGAGCCGGGGGCTCGAACCGGGATCCTCATGCCGGTCCTTGCGCTTAGCACCACCTGCGCTTAACCCGCTGCGCTACCGCCCGGCTCCCCAGGATATTCATATTTTTTAAATGAGACCAGTCATACCTCGATCTTGTAGATTTACTCCACACATTTTATGGGAGAAAAAAAAAAGAGTCTGGTGTATACTTAATAAGTACCAGTTATTATTATTGGTATTAGTGGTGGGTCTCAAGTCAGTTCCCTCTACTCCCCATACTCAGCCCTGTCACCAGAGTCACTTGTACATAAAAGCTAGAGCTGAGAGAGTCGGACGGTAGCACAGCGGTTTAAGCACACGTGATGCGAAGCGGAGGGACCGGCGTAATGACCCTGGTTTGAGCCCCCGGCTCCCAACCTGCAGGGGAGTCGCTTCACAGGAGGTGAAGCAGGTCTGCAGGTGTCTGTCTTTCTCTCCCCCTCTGTCTTCCCCTCCTCTCTCCATTTCTCTCTGTCCTATCTAACAATGACATCAGCAACAACAACAATAGTAACTACAACAACAATAAAAAATAACAAGGGCAACAAAGGAGAAAGTAAGTAAATAAATTAAAAAATATATATTTTAAAAAGCTAGAGCTGAGGGAGGAGCAGTAGCGCAGTGGGTTAAGCACAGGTGGTGCAAAGCACAAGGGCTGGCCTAAGGAGCCCCCTGCTCCCCACCTGCAGGGGAGTCGCTTCACAGGCGGTGAAGCAGATCTGCAGGTGTCTGTCTTTCTCTCTCCATTTCTCTCTGTCCTATCCAACAACGATGACATAAATAAAACAATAATAACTACAACAATAAAATAACAAGGGCAACAAAAGGGAATAAATAAATAAATATTTTTTTAAAAAAGAATAAGCTAGAGCTGAGCCAGCAAAATAGCTTGGAGAATACACCTGCTGTGGCATCTTTTGTTCTCTGTGTGTTTTGAAGCAAAAACAAACAAACAAACAAACAAAGTCAACCTGAACTAGAGAGACAACACAATGGTTCTGCAGGAGATTTTCATGTCTGAGGCTCTGAAGTCCCAGATTCAATTCCCACCACCACCACCGTAAGCCAGAGTTAAGCAGTACTCTAGTACAAAAGAAAGGAAGGGAGGAAGGAAGGATAGAAGACAGAAAGAAAGAAAGGAGTAAAGAAAGGTCAGCCCCAAATAGCGAAGGCCCAGTGACAACAAACAGCTACAGCTGTGTGGGTCTGTGCAGCGGCCTCCCACCCTGTGCCTCCCGTTAGGAAAGAAAGACGGTGAAGGAGGCGTAACTCTGCACGTTTCCAAGAGGCGTTGCATTGCACACTTCGAGCAGGTTCACCTCTTGACATATAAATTATGCCTCAATAAAGCTGTTTTTAAAAGTATTGAGAGTCTCACTGGGAGGCTGGGCAGTAGTGCAGCAGGTTAAACGCACATGGCGTGAAGTACAAGAACCTGTTGTATAAGGCTCCCAGTTTGAGCTCCCGGCTCCCCACCTGCAGGGGGCGGTGCCTCACAGGCAGTGAAGCAGGTCTGCAGGTGTCTGTCTTTCTCTCCCCGTCTCTGTCTTCCCCTCCTCTCTCCATTTCTCTCTGTCCTATCTAACAACGACGACATCAACAGCAATAATAACTACAACAACAATAACAACAGGGGCAACAAAATGGAAAAAATAGCCTCCAGGAGCAGTGGATTTGTAGTGCAGGCACCGAGCCCCAGTGATAACCCTGGAGGCAGAGAGAGAGAGAGAGCGAGAGAGAGAGAGAGAGAGCGAGAGAGAGAGAGAATTACCGAGTGATCGCATGGACTCAGGTTTTTTATTTGTTATTTAGAGAGACCGAGGAGACAGGCAGCACAGCACTACCCCACCATCCATGGAACTTTCCCTCCCTCGCCCCCTCAACCCTTCCCATTCCCACCCAGCACCATCTCTTATGATGCCCAGGCTTGAACTCAAGACCTGAAGCATGTAAGATCTGCACTCTACTGGCTGAGCTATTTATAGTTCCCCACCCCTTTCCCTTTACTCTTTCTTCCTTCCTTCCTTCCTTCCTTCCTTCCTTCCTTCCTTCCTTCCTCCTATTAATTGCCACCAGGGTTATTGCTGGGGCTCAGTGCCTCCCCAAAGAATTCACTGCTCCCAGAGGCCATTTTTTCTCTTTTGTTTTTTCTTTCTTTCTTTCTCTCTTTCTCTCTTTCTCTCTTTCTTTCTTTCTTTCTTTCTTTCTTTCTATTAGGTAGGACAGAGATAAATTAAAAGGAGAGAGAGAGAAACACCTGCAGATCTGTTTCACAGCTCATGAAGCCTCTACCCTGTAGGTGGGAAGCAGGGCCTCAAACTCATGCCCTTGTGCATGGTAACATCTGCACTCAGCAGGGCGCACCAAGCAGCCACTCACCTACCCCATTCCTTTTAAAGCTTGTGTAGACTTGTGTCTACAGGCCAGTGTCTACATCATGGTCTTGACTGTTGCAAACGCCATGAGCTGGAGAAGGTTCCTTCCCGGGCCCCCACTCCGCCTCCTGGTGTGCTGAGTGGAGGATGCTGACGGATCTCTCCGGAGCAGAATGCCCACTGAATGAGGTAATTTGCAGAAAACACTTAGCCTGGCAGCTGGCACAAAGCCACTGATTCTAAAAGTGCTGTGCTTTATCCCATAGCCGGGAATGTGGGGGTGTCCTCACCCGGGAGGTGTGAGATTGATCATTTTTTGACTTGAGGGAGGGATTTGTCAATGAGAATAATGTGAAAAGAACCTGCGGACAACTTTGCTTCTGACCCCACCAATACGCCCTGCATCCGTGGTTTTTCTCTGTCCCTTTCCGGAGTTGCTTGGATCTCACCTTCCACCAGGGTGAGGATGAGAGGGGACAAGAGGAGGAGTCGGGCGGTAGCACAGTGGGTTAAGCGCACGTGGCGCAAAGCACAAGGACCGGCAGGATCCCAGTTTGAGCCCCCCGCTTCCCACCTGCAGGGAGTCGCTTCACAGGCGGTGAAGCAGGTCTGATGTGTCTCTGTCTTCCCCTCCTCTCTCCATTTCTCTCTATCCAACAATGACAACATCAATAACAATAATAATAACTACAACAATGAAACAAGGGTGACAAAAATGAATAAATAAATTTTTTTTAAAAAGAGGAGGAGGCTGGGACTGGGCACAGGGAGTGAGCAGGACTACGACGGACCATGCCAGGCTGGGTGCTCTTATGGGTGCTCAGGACCGGGGGATCTGGACACTGACTCCCAAGTTGCCCACAGGACTCAGCACCACCACAGTTGTTTTGAACAGGGAAGGGGCGGAGAAGATAACATACTGGTTATGCAAACAGACTATCATGTCTGAGGCTCCCAAGTCCCAAATTCAATCCCCTGAATCACCATAAGCCAGAGCTAAGGAGTACTCTGGTAAAAAAAAAAAATGAACTAGGAGGCAAGTACTCTGAGTTTTCAATTATATGGGCTGTGAAGAGAGTAAAATTCTAGGTGCAAGAGTGTTCTCACTCAACTGCTAGCAGGGCCCCATGCCAAAGCAACAATGTCTCTTTCTTGAGGGTCCTACTCCACAGCCAGAACAAGGTGGGTCTCTCACCCCATAAGACTTCTTCCTGTTCAAGTCCTGCACAAAGGTGTCTTCCCTTTACCTCAACCCCAAGGATAAGCAGATTGGCTTGTTTGGGGAGGCCTTTCTCTAGAAGTAATTCAACCCCCATTCATACTCTGGCATTTAGTCTAAAGACACTGAAGAAAACACTTATGAAGATTTAGAGGAACTTAACCACGTGAAATGTGTCAACAGGAACAGAAGCAATTAGCTCCTCCTGTGTGCTGTGCATGCTAATCCCTCCTTCGAAAGCTCTACAGCCTCAACTAGCTCAATGCCTGATCTGGAAGAAGAATTTTGATGAGGCTTTCTGTCTAGAGACACCTTTCCATGGAATAACCCAGAGGAGCCAATCAGAGAAAGATGGTATTAGTTTGCTGAGGCTGCCGTGACAAAACACCCCAGGCTGGGCCAGGCGGTGAGGTGCCTGGTTAAGCACACACATTACAGTGCAAAAGGACCTGGGTTCAAGCCCTTGGTTCCCACGTGCAGTAGGACAGTTTCATGAGTGGTGAAACTTTTCTGCCTCTCTCCCTCTCTATCTCCCCGTCTGCTTTCAATTTCTCTCTCTCTCTCTCTCCTTCTCTCTCTCTCTCTCTCTCTCTCTCTCTCTCTATATATATATATATATATATATATATATATCCAGTAGTAAATAAATTAAAAGATTAAAATAAAAACAGACTAGGCACTGTCCACAACAGACATTTATTCTCACACATTTCTGGAGACTGGAAGTTCAAGATCAAGGTACAAGCAGGTGCCCAACACTCCTCTGCTTTTATTTATTTATTTATTTATTGCTCCAGGGTTATCAAGAGACATCAAGAGAGGAGAGGAAGACAGAGAAGAGGAGAGAAAGATAGACACCTGCAGACCTGATTTACCGCATGTAAAGCGACCCCCCTGCAGGTAGGGAGCCAGGGGCTCAAACTGGGATTCTTATGCTGGTCCTTGTGTTTCGTGCCCTGTGTGCTTAAGCAGCTGTGCTACCGCCCAGCCCCAATTGCTAGGCTTTTAAATTAATTAATTAATTTATTTATTTATTCATTCATTGTTGGATAGAAACAGAAAGAAATTGAGAAGGGAGAGGGAGATAGAGAGGGCAAGAGCAGAGAGACACCTGCAGCCCTGCTTCACCACTCCTGAAGCTTCCACCCTGCAGGTGTGGGCCAGGGGCTTGAACCCAAGTCCTTGCGCAGTGTATTGTGTGTGCTTAACCAGGTGTGCTACCACCTAGCCCCCTAGTCTTTTTTTTTTTTTCCCAGAGCAGTGAACCACTGGGTTTGAACCTGAAGCTCTGTCTGCCTTAGAGTCCATGTGCAAAGCCACTACACCAGCTCAGCACTCTAATTTGTGGGGTTTTTAAAAAGAGCTTTTCTTTAATTCAAGATAGAGGTAGAAAGTTTCTTATTTTTAAGATTCATTTATTTTATTTGATAGGACAGAGAGAAATTAAAAAGAAGGGGAGATAGAGGAATAGAGAAAGAGAAATGTCTGCAGAGCACTGCTTCACTGCTTCTGAAACTTCCCTCCTTACAGATAGGGGCCAGGACTTGAACCTGGACCCTTGGGCCTGATAATGTGTGTGTTCCATCAGGTGCCCCATTGCCGGGATAGCCTGAGGGTACTTCTTCCCGAGCAAATGCTCTCTGGGTTGGAGAGAACTCAACTGGAGCTGATCTAGGCTGCTGTGTGGGAGAGGGATCAGGAACTCGTGCTGCACCAACTTCCGCAGGAGATACACTCTGGAACTCTCGGAGCCGGAAAGCAATTTCCAAGTGTCTTTAATCAGAAGAGCAGCTGTTTTTATACTCTCCAAGTAGGGTGGAAACAGGATGTGATATAGAGAGGGTGGAGAGAAAAGTGACTGGTGAAAATCAGGGTGTGACAAAGAAGGGATCAGTGTGTGACAAGGAGGGGGTGGAGCAGGAGAGAATCCTATCATAGAACCACCAATGCCCTGGAGTGCTTTATGTAAAAGTGATTTATGTAAATAGACCAAAGCTTTGGATCAGTAAAATCCCTATATAGGCATATGGTTAAGCAGAAGCCAGGGGGAGGTGGCAACTACCCAACATCTCCCCCTTTCTTTTTAACTTTTTGCCATAGTATCAGGAGTGCGGGGCACTTTGTGAGGCAGGGAGACTGATAAGAGGCACACCTTTTTTGGGGTTCTACTGTCCCTCCTTGCTCAACCTCTCCGTGGAGAGAGAGACTAACAGGATTGACACACCCCTCAGGCTCAAGCCCTTCCAAGCTCAACCATATCCTCACAATTCCCCAACATCTTCCTCTTACTTAATGGCCATATATTACTGGGTCAATGTCAGTAAAAGGCTTCATCTCTGTCAGGGGAATAGCAGTGTAGGGGTGAACGGAAACCTGTTGTGAAGAAAGCAGAATGATAGTGTGTAAGTGTCTTTAAAAAGAACTAGCACAAGACGGAGGGATAAGTAAGAGTAGCAAGAGACAGAGTGAGCCTGGTGGGTGGAGGAGTGGGGGCCTGATAAGCCGAGGGGCTAGAGGGGTGATCTGGTATTGCAAAATCCCAAGTCAGCTGGCGGTAAGTTCTATGAACTGCTACAGTCATTCTTCAAGAAGTCCAGCAGTATAAAAGGAGTGTCCAGCAAGTTCTATAGAAGCATCAGTCCAATGTCAACGGCCAGGAAATAAATGCCACACGTCTATCTTGATGGAGGAGGACGGCCACCGGAACTTTTCTTCTCTGTAGAGAGTGACCTGGAACTGCCAAAACATGATGGGCGAAACAGAAGCAGGAAGAGCAGACACCGATGGTTGAGAGAAAGGCAGTAGGAAAGTCTTGTCCTTCGGAGTCTGTGAATCAGGTTCTCTAGATCGTGTCAGGTCACATCATGGGTTTCGGGGGATGGCTGTAATTGTGGGTGATGTCAGAGGTCAGGGGTCCAAGATGGATTTCTGGGGATTCTATATGAGCAGATGCTTCTTTATGCGAAGGCTTGTCATAGCTGTAGTCAATTACTTATGAAAAAACTTTGTAACAAATTAGAAGTTTACTACAATTGATAACTCAATGATTGTAACTGGTTTAGGTACCTTTATAATTTCGTGTAAAGGTCATCTTACGTGACCTCATGTAGCAGTCTTTATATAGCAAAGTTTTCATACCGAATTTAAGTTACATATATTGATTCTTAACTATTTTTACATTGGGTTTTTAAGCAAACTCAGGTTACTAGAGTTAACACATTTTAGTGACAATTTTTTTTTTTTTTGGTACATTTACAATATCAGATTGATGCCAAATTTGTTGTGGATTAATTTCCACAAGATAGCTTACAGGACATTTTTGGGGGCCCTCCAAAAATTTCCTGTATAGAGAATTTGTATTTTAACTTAGGAGATGATGAATTGTCACATTGAATATTTAGAGTTTTACCTTAAACACTCAGTTACTTAAATGAATTGATTTTACCTCTTCTCGTAAAAATGTAACTTCGAAGTTACAATTTAACTGTTAAGTTAATGTTTACCAAACTTGAAACACGCATATTAAACATATAGTTTATAACACACAGGAGGAGAAAAACTTGTAAATAAGATATATCATTTCAAATGTGAATTTAGAACTACTGTCATAGTTGAACCATCTTTACTCACACAGTTTAAGACTAAACATTTCATATTGATATCAAGACTTAAAAAAGAAATCAAAAGGGGGAATGAACAATTTTTGGACTGTTTCTGAACGTCTCCAGAAACCATGGCTGCGTACAGCCGTTTGATATAAAGTCAGTTAACTTTCAGAGTACTCTGAGCACAATGGGTCATATAAAAATTTTGGTCACTCAACTCACTCAATTTTTTTTTTTCACTCACTCACTCACTCACAAAACACAACTGGCCAGTCATAGCATAAGACATTCATTCGGGGGGGGGGGGAAGTTCTGTGAATCAGATTTTTTTTTTTGATTCTGCCATGCTGTATTATGGATCCTGGGGTGCATCCTGTAGCCAGTCCTCTTGCAGCCCGTCTTCTTGCAGTGTTTCTTGTTCTTCAGGGATATCAGTGCCATCATGTGGGTATTGCCGAACATGGCGGGCAGGAACCCAAACAGGCTTGGAGTAATTTTGTGGAAAAATACATGCGAAACCCCTCCCCATAGTCAACAGGGGGTCAGGTCCTTTCCAAATTTTATCAAGTGGGTCTTTCCATTTGACTTTAATAGCTGGGAGGGTGGGTGGTGTTTGCCAATGAAGAATTATAGGAGGTTGGTCTGTAAATTTTTGTAAATATTAAAGAGATTTAATGTAGTTAAGGCTTTTGCCAGCTGGATATTAGGGGGGTACATTTCCCCTTTTTCTTTATTTAATTGAGCCTTAAGAGTTTGATGGGCCCTCTCAACAATGCCTTGTCCCTGTGGATTATACGGAATGCCTGTAGTATGAGTAATGTTCCAGAGGGAACAAAAATCTTTAAATTGTTTGCTGGTAAAAGTAGGTCCATTATCCGTTTTAAGTTGAAGAGGTAAGCCCATTACAGCAAAACAGGAGAGCATATGGCTTATAAGCTTTTTTGAGTTTTCTCCAGTCTGAGCTGTAGCCCACATAAACTTAGAGAAGGTATCAATTGAGACGAACACATATTTTTGTTTGCCAAAGTTAGGTATGTGGGTAACATCAATTTGCCAAAGAGCGTTGGCTTTTAAACCTCGAGGATTAACCCCTAGAGTCTGAATAGCAGGTGTTTTGATTAGACCTGCACAGGAGGAACATGTAGCAAGAATACGTTTTAACTGTGGCAGAGGAATATCAGGAAATCGAGCTCGAAGACCTTTAAGATTAACATGGGTTAGGGAATGAAAGTCAGCAGGATTAGAGACAGAGGCTAGGAGAATTCCTGTGGAGGCAAGGCGGTCAGCTGCAGCATTCCCTTCAGACAGGGGACCAGGAAGAGGGCTGTGGGAACGTAGGTGCTGAACATACAGTGGATGGGTTCGAGAACAGAGCATAGAGGCAATTTGAATTAAAAGAGGAGAAAGTGGGTTGTCATCAATTCTTACATAAGATCGAGCAAGCCATGGAAGTAAGTTAACAGTATACACACTGTCAGAAAAAAGGTTGAAGGATTCTGGTACAGCTTTTAATGCAAGGAAAACAGCATAAAGTTCTTTGTACTGAGGGGAATTATCAGGAAGTTCAGTAAAGAGAGGTTTGGGGTGTTGCTGGTCTGGATAATATATAAGGGCAGCAGCTCCCTTTTTTCCACCATCAGTGAACACTGTAGGAGCAGAGGGGATGGGATCTCGAGAGAAAAGTTTAGGTACTAGTAGAGGCAACAGAGGTAAAGAAGCTATCAAATTATTAGAGGGAAAATGATTATCTAATTGTCCTGGAAAACCCATTAAACTTATGGCAAAACGAGAATGGTGGCGTATGAGCCATTCTGTATCAGTGAGAGAAAAGGGAAGAATGATTGAATCTGGTTCCCTTCCTAAGACCTGAACCGATCTGTTTCTTCCTTGGCGAACCATAAATGCTAAGGCATCAATCTCGGTAAGGAGTCTTGGAGCTCCACCTACTGGCGTATGAAGCCATTCGAGAACACCATGTTTCTGCCACAATGCCCCCACTACCGTGGGGGTGGAGTTAAAGATTAGAAGATTTACTGGAGAGGAGGGGGAGAATCGAACGAGGTGCATGTCCTGGAGAGCCTGGTTAACTTTTTCCAGAGCCAAGGATGCTTCGGGGATTAACATACTCTTTGAGGAGGGCTGTTTGTTTCCTTTTAACAGATCGAACAGTGGTTGCAGGCAGCTCGTAGGCAGATAAAGATACTGCCTAAGCCAATTCAAATTTCCAAGAAAACTTTGTAAAGAAGCAAGAGTGAGATTAGAAGGAAAAGTAACACAAGGTTTTAAAGGACGAATCTGCGTTAGGGAAATCTCTGAACCTAAGAAAGATATTGGAGGGATTAGCTGTATCTTCTCAGGAGCTACATTAAGTCCACTTCTCTTTAAGGCAGGGATTAGAAAATCACGTAGGGCGGAGAGATCTGTATCTAATTCTCCCCATATTAGCACGTCATCCATATAATGAAAAACCTTAAGGCCCTTATGAATATATGGAAAAAGGGCAGATTTAACAACCTCTTGACAAATAGTAGGACTATTAGCCATGCCCTGGGGCAGTACCACCCATTCAAATCTATCCGCAGGGCTGGCATTATTAATAGAAGGAACAGAGAAAGCAAAACGTTTACAATCTTGTGGGTGTAAGGGAATAGAGAAAAAACAATCCTGTATATCAATAGCTATGATTGGAATTCCTGTGGGAATTGCGGAAGCAAGAGGCAAACCCCTTTGGGGGGAGCCCCAAACCTGCATGATTTTATTAACTGCACGAAGATCTTGGAGGAGGTGCCATTTTCCTGAGCGCTTTTTAATTACAAAGACTGGAGTATTCCATGGGCTCCGCGAATGACGAATGTGTCCCAAAGATAACTGCTCTTGGACAAGTTTTTTAAAATTTTCTAGCTTCTCCCTAGGCAAAGGCCACTGTTCAACCCAGACAGGCTCATTAGAAAGCCAATCTAAGCGGGGAGTTCTGTTACGAACAGTGGCAGTTAGTATTGGGGGTGCTGGTTGGGTCTAGCAGTCTCACAGGAGTGAGTGTGGTGTCCTGCAGAGGTGTCTGAGGATATCACTACATCTAAAGATTCCAGCAAGTCTCTTCCCAATAAATTGGTGCTTATATCAGCTATTAAAGGCTGAAAGTGTCCGGTAGTCCCTTCTGGATCTTCCCACACAAGGGAATCTCGTGTGCGGAATGCCTGAGTCAATCCTCCAACACCATGTAAGTGTGGTCCTGGGAGGAGTTCCCAACTCTGGGGAACCTCTGCTTGTCTTAATATTGTCTTATCTGCTCCCGTGTCAATCAAACACTTAAAAGGAATATTACCAATCTTTACTGTCATAGTTGGGTGACCCCTTTCTAAAACAGGGGTGGTCCATAATATCTCAGGCTCTGAATTCGAGCTGTTCTCTTGCTCCAGCCGGTTATTTCTATGCTGGAAGTTCCCACATACCGTGGATTCCTCCTTCTGCTCACCCTCTGTTATTGTTACTTGGCGTGGTGGGTATAGCGACGGATTGGGTCCCAAGCTGGGCTTCTGTTTGTGGAAGAAGGGCACAGCACCAAGCGGGCGATCTGCTTCCTTCCCTCTTTCTAAGGGAAGCCCCATACCTAGTTTAAATCCCTGTTTACATTTGGCAGAGGCGTGCCATTCCTATGGAACCTTGACCAACAATCTCTCCTCCAGTGAAATCCTTTCTGGCATCTGGGACAAGGCATTCGTGGTCTCTGATTCCCTGTCTGGAGGCGGGGTTGCCCTGATTGGAGGTGGGGTCGCCCTGACTGGAGGCGGAGTCTCCGTCTATTTTCTGGACATTGGTTACGCCAATGCCGTTGGCGACCGCACTGAAAGCAAGCTCCTTTTTGCTTATGTAAGGTAGCTGCATAGGCCTGTAACATAGGTCCTTGAAAAGAGCTTGATCTGAGATCCTGTGTAGCTAGAATCCAAGTATCTGGGTGTTCGTTTTTAAGAGTGATACAGGCCTGTCGAAAATGCGGAAGCATTCCATCCCAGACTATGGATCTGTTCAGGCGCCAGATGCCGGGATAGCCTGAGGGTACTTCTTCCCGAGCTAGTGCTCTCTGGGTTGGAGAGAACTCAACTGGAGCTGATCTAGGCTGCTGTGTGGGAGAGGGATCAGGAACTCGTGCTGCACCAACTTCCGCAGGAGATACACTCTGGAACTCTCGGAGCCGGAAAGCAATTTCCAAGTGTCTTTCATCAGAAGAGCAGCTGTTTTTATACTCTCCAAGTAGGGTGGAAACAGGATGTGATATAGAGAGGGTGGAGAGAAAAGTGACTGGTGAAAATCAGGGTGTGACAAAGAAGGGATCAGTGTGTGACAAGGAGGGGGTGGAGCAGGAGAGAATCCTATCATAGAACCACCAATGCCCTGGAGTGCTTTATGTAAAAGTGATTTATGTAAATAGACCAAAGCTTTGGATCAGTAAAATCCCTATATAGGCATATGGTTAAGCAGAAGCCAGGGGGAGGTGGCAACTACCCAACACCCCATGCCTGGTTACCAGGAGTTTCTTATAAATGTGAAAGAAAGAGTGAGAAAGAGAAAGAGCTCCACTCTGACGCATGTGGTCTTCAGGTTTGGCCTGTCTTTTAAAGACTAACTCCTCAGGGAGTCGGGCGGTAGCGCAGTGGGTTAAGCGCACGTGGCGCAAAGCGTAAGGATCCCAGCGCCCCACCTGCAGGGGAGTCGCTTCACAGGCGGTGAAGCAGGTCTGCAGGTTCTCTATCTTTCTCTCCCCCTCTCTGTCTTCCCTTCCTCTCTCCATTTCTCTCTGTCCTATCCAACAACGACGACGACATCAATAACAACAATATTAACCACAACAATAAAACAAGGGCAACAAAAGGGAATAAATAAATAAATATTAAAAAAAAAAAAAAAAAAAAAAAGACTAACTCCTCACAGAAAACAAGGTGGAAAAGCAGGCAAGGAAATGCCCTGTTACTGGCATCTCGGCCGCATGTCCTCAAGTTGTAGTAGCTGGCAAATCAAAAGGCATTTTTTTTTCAAACCTCTGATGGCTTGGCATTTAGAATGCAGAGAGCAATCTGGAGAACCCCAATAGGCAGCGTGATGTCTTCATCGCTCCGGCAGAAAACAGATTGTCAAGATAGGTTTTGGCAGGCTCTGAGGAGAGTATCCTCTCCTTCATCGCTTCCTTAATGAGCTCCAGGGACTCGGGCTTGAGCAGTGAGCGAGTCTATACCAGTTAATTTATCTCATCAGCCTTTCAAATGTCAAGTCCTGGGCAGTGTGGCATTTTGCACCCTTACAGCAAAGGTCTCTGCTTTAATATGCTCACCTGCAATTGGCAAAGCTTCAATGGATTAACAGCAGCAATAATGAGGAAGCGGAGTTGGAGGGGTGGGGAACAGCAGATGGCTGACCCAGACTCAGTAGAGCCCATGTATTACCATGCACAAGGAACCAGGTTCAAGGCCCGGAGCACCACTTGGGTGGAGCGATGCTGTGGTGTTTCTCCTTGCCATTCTGTCTCTTTCTCTGTCTCTCACCCTCTGTCTACAAGGAGAGAGAAAAATGGCCACTGGAAATGATGGAGTCATGCTGTCAACTGAGCCCCAGTGTGGTGGCACACCTGGTTAAGTACACACATTACAGTGCACAAAGCCCTGGGTTCAAGCCCCCAGCCCCAAACTGCAAGGGGAAAGCTTCACAAATGGTGAAGCACGGCTGCAGGTGTCTCTCTGTCTCTCTCCCTCTCTATTCCCCTTCGGTCCAATTTCTCTCTGTCCTATCAAAAAAATATTTTTTTTTTTAAAAAGTGATAATGGGTTTGGGCGGTCAGGCTGTAGTGCAGTGGGTTAAGCGCACATGGTATGAAACTCAAAGACCGGCGTAAGGATCCCGGCTCGAGCCCCCAGCTCCCCACCTGTAGGGGGATCAATTCACAGTGAAGCAGTTCTGCAGGTGTCTGTCTTTCTCTCCCCCTCTCTGCCTTCCCCTCCTCTCTCCATTTCTCTCTGTCCTATCCAACACAACAACATCAATAACAGCAACAATAATGATAACCACAACAATGATAAAAACAGCAAGGGCAACAAAAAGGGAAAATAAATAAATAAATAAATAAATAATTTTTTAAAAAGTGATAATGGGTGGTCTGGGAGGTGGTGCAGTGGATAAAGTATTACATGTACCAGAGTGATGTCTGGTTCTTTCTCTCCTTTCTCATTAATAAATACATTAATACATACATAAATAAATAAATAAATAAAAAGCAATAATGGCCAAGAGATAGATAGGAGAAGAAAACCTGGAAATGTTCTAGAAAACTGAGATTAAAATAATCAAATGTTATCCATCCCATAGTGTCCACATGTCTGAGGAAATCTGAGAGTCTTCCAGAGTTGAGTTCCCATTCTGGCTGAAACATTTTTGCACTCTCACTGTTTTGAAGCCAGCAACAATGCTTCTTGGGGGAGAACTGCTTAGTAATGAAAACGCCTAGTTCATTTCCTCTGCACTCGCCCATCTGATTCTCCTTCCCCCACAGTCCAAAACCACAATCACATGCCATGACTTGGAACCAGCGAGGAGGAGGAGCCCGGGTGTCAGGTGCCTGCCAAGGGTCTTGGCAAAGTAACCTCCGTCCCTCTCCAGAGGATGTGCACACCGGCTTTATGAGGGCTCAGCCTTGGCAACATGGTGATATCTAGGCTTGTGCAGTCACTGGAACATTCATGGGGGATTCAGGGAAGTCAAAATCATGAGGTCTCAGGAGTCCAAATGGCAAGACTTCTCTCCCTTATACCCCCCTCTTTGTCATGTCAGCAACCAGCTATCCATATATTGCTCTGGCTAAGCAGCTTCTATCCATCTGGTTCCAGGGGTCCTGTTGATCTATGTATCAGGACTCAGCTTTCCTTTTTTTTTTTTTAAATATTTATTTTCTTTTTGTTGCCCTTGTTTTTATTGTTGTTGTAGTTGTTATTGTTGTTGTAGTGATTGTTGTTGTTGATGTCATTGTTGGATAGGACAGAGAGAAATGGAGAGAGGAGGGGAAGACAGAGAGGAGGAGAGAAAGATAGACACCTGCAGACCTGCTTCACTGCCTGTGAAGCGACTCCCCTGCAGGTGGGGAGCTAGGGGCTCGAACCAGGATCCTTCTGACAGTCCTTGTGCTTTGCGCCACGTGCACTTAACCTGCTGTGCTACCGCCCGACTCCCTCCCTTTTTTTTTTTAATAAGTTTCTTTTTGCCTCCAGGGTTATTTCTGGAGCTTGGTGCCTGTACCACGAATCCACCACTCCTGGAGACTACATTTTTTCCCCCTTTTTTGTTGCCCTTGTTGGGTTTTTTTAATCTTTTATTATTATGGTTATTATTATTGTTGTTGGATAGGACAGAGAGAAATGGAGAAAGGAGGGGAAGACGGGGGGGGGGGGGGGGGAGGGGAACAGCCGACCTGCTTCACGGCTTGTGAAGTGCCCCCCTGCAGGTGGGGCTCGAACCAGGATCCTTATGCCAGTCCTTGTGCTTCGTGCCATGTGCGCTTAACCCGCCGAGCAACCGCACTCCCGCCTGGACTCAGCTTTCTATGCAGACTCTGGGAAGAGTTGGGCTTAAAGAGGAGACCAGGCAGTTGGGCAGTAGCACACCAGGTTAAGCACACATAGTACAAAGCGCAAGGATCCTGGTTGGAGCCTCTGGCGCCCCACCTGCGGGGGAGGGGTCACTTCACAAGTGGTGAAGCAGGTATGCAAGTGTCTATCCTTCTCTCTCCCTCTCTTATCTTCCCCTCCTCTTTCAATTTCTCTCTATCCTTACCTATAAAATAGAAAGAAAAAAAAAGGCCTCCAGATGCAGTGGATTAGTGCAGGCACGGTGCCCCACCGATAACCCTGGAGGCAAATGTATATGTATATATATATATATATGTAAAAAGGGAGTCGGGCGGTAGCACAGTGGGTTAAGTGCAAAGCACAAGGACTGGCATAAGAGCCCCCGGTTCCCCACTTGCAGGGGAGTCGCTTCACAGGAGGTGAAGCAGGTCTGCAGGTGTCTGTCTTTCTCTCCCCCTCTCTGTCTTCCCCTCCTCTCTCCATTTCTCTCTGTCCTATCCAAAACGACAACATCAATAATAACTACAACGATAAAACAATAAGGACAACAAAAGGGAATAAATAAATAAATATAAAAAATAAAATTTAAAAAAATGTAAAAAAAATAAAGAGACCAGCAAGGACTCTTGGCACTCAAAGTCCTTCTCTTACATTCAGTTAATATCACTTAAATATTTGAAAGTGTGCTTAGTACATGCCTGGCACTGTGGCAGGTACAAGGGATACAATGTGATTTTTTTTTTATTGGGTCTTTCTCGTAGAGAATTGAAGTGCACTGCATGACAATGGTTAATGGCTATTGAACAGCTGTTGTGAGCCTTAAGTATTTTACTTAAGCCTTCAGCACTACAGACCTGTGAGAAGGTATTATCACACCCATCTTATAAATGAGGAAGATAAGGAAGACGAGGCCAAGAAAGGGTCCAGTGTTAATGTTTTCCCACACCCATGTATGAGAGCTGGGTTTGACCCCAGGCAGCCTGGGTTGAGAGCCTGAGCTCTTAGCTGTTACCCTCCCTTTCAAAACAGAAAGAGATAGATGGTGCCTGGACAATGAGTCCCCAAGACACTCCCCAGACAAGCAGAACTACTCTCTGAAGGCAGGAATGAGGTAAGAGAAATGTGATTCTAACCAGAAGTTGGAGAAAAATGGTAGGTAGCAGGGGTAGATAGCATAATGTTTATGCAAAGAGACTCTCATGTCTGAGGCTCCGAAGTCCCAGGTTCAATCCCCCACATCACCGTAAGCCAGAGCTGAATAGTGTGCCCTGGTAAAAATAATAAGAATAATAACAACAATAAGAAGAAGAAGGAGAAATAAGTGAGTAAAATAGGTCCAGGTGGTGCCACACCTGGTTGAGCACACATGTTACAATGAGCAAGGACGTGGGTTCGAGCCCCTAGTCCCCACCTGCAGGGGGAGAGCTTCACAAGTGGTGAAGCAGGGCTACAGGTGTTTCTTTCTCTCCCTCTCTATCACCCTCTTCCCTCTTGATTTCTGGCTGTCTCTATCCAATAAATAAATAAAAATAATAAAATTTTATTTTAAAAAGAAAAAAATTGGTAGGTATTTGAAATGTTTAGAATCTCCTCCCCCTTTTCCTTCTTTCTCTGGGGTAAATTATATTGCAGCAATGAACTCTGGACAAGGGATAGGAAGTCCAGTGCACCATGGTAAAGAGAGACTTTGGTTGTTGGTAGAAGCCAAGTGCAGACACCTATGATGAGGAGGTGAGAGACTGTGCCCGTGTGTCAACAGTTACCCTGAAAATCATTACTTCCCCAGTAAGGTGGACAAAAAAGAAAAAAAAATCAAAAAGGAAAAAGAGAAAGAAAATGGAAAAGAATTATATTGTGTTGGTTCTTTAAGTGAGCGGACAGGTTTTCTTCTTCTCTTGTCTCCTTACTCTGGCATCTCAGTCCATGGTGTGGTCATATCCCCCCAAAAAAGGATGTAGCTTTAGCACTACTGGACAGAAACCAGATCTGCCATGTTGGCATGAGATCAGACGCATTTATTTGACTGGCTAAAAGTTTCTCTGAGAGTGTGGTCAGCAAAAGCTAAGAGATTCCTGGAAATAAGATTGAGAAAAGTGTTTAATTTTTTTTTTTTTCCTGGCTGCGTGTCAGTTTCTGTGATTGAGTTGTAAGAATCCTGTCAGAAATGTACTCTTAAGATCAGAAGTGTGCACGTGGTGCTAAGCGCAAGGACTGTGTAAGGATCCTGGTTCGAGCCCCTGGCTCCCCATCTGTAGGGGAGTCACTTCACATGGTGAAGCAGATCTGCAGATGTCTATCTTTCTCTCCCCCTCTCTGTCTTCCCCTCCTCTCTCCATTTCTCTCTGTCCTATTCACCAACAACGACATCAATAACCATAACAATGTTAAACAGCAAGGGCAACAAAAGGGGGAAAAAAATCTGCTGACAGTGGTGCAATCAAATAGATCTGAATTCCAGTGGCAAAAAAAAAAAAAAAAAGATCAGAAGTGTGTGGGGGGGGTTGAGAGCATAAAGGTTATGTAAAGCAAAGAGACTCTCATGCCTTAGGCTCTAAAGTCCCAGGTTCACTCCCCTGCACCACCATAAACCAGATTAAGAAGTGCTCTGGTAAAGAAAAAAAAAAAAATCAGAAGACACAAAAACTTAATAGCTTGAAAATAGGGATTTGTTTTTATTTTATTAAATATTTCACTTATTTATTAATGAGATCGATAACAGGAGAGAGAAAGAAGGAACCAGACATCACTCTGGTACATGTGTTGCCGGGGGGGGGGGGGGGGGGGGTTGAACACGGATTGTGCTTCAGGGGCCGTTGCTTTTCCATTGTACCATCTCCCAGACCACTATTTTATTTTATTTTTTAAATTTAATTAATTAATTAATTCCCTTTTGTGGCCCTTGCTATTTTATTGTTGTCATTATTACTGTTATCGTCATTGTTGGATAGGACAGAGAGAAATGGAGAGAGGAGGGGAAGACAGAGAGGGGGAGAGAAAGATAGACACCTGCAGACCTGCTTCACCGCCTGTGAAGAGACTCCCCTGCAGGTGGGGAGCCGGGGTTCAAACTGGGATCCTTATGCCGGTCCTTGTGCTTTGTGCCACCTGCGCTTAACCTGCTGCGCTACAGCCCGACTCCCTCCCAGTGGCCATTTTATCTGATAGAGAATGACGGACAGAAAGAAACAGAGAGGGGGAGGGGGAGGGAACACATGAGAGAGAGACCTACAGCACTGCTCTACTACTTGTGAAGACTGCCCCTGCAGGTGAGGACTGGGGACTTGAACCCAAGTCCTTGTGTATTATAATGTGTTTGATCTACTAGGCACTCCACCACTTGGCCCCAGATCATGATAAGCAAAAGTGAAGGTGCCCTGTTTCTGACTTGGCCACCCTGCATGTCAGCTGACTGTGGTGGAAAATTCAATTTAACTTGGGGGTGGGAGAAGGATTGACTTGCTTTTGTGTGACTGTCTGTGATATCACAGACCCACGTCTGGGGCTGTCTCAGAAAGAAAGAGGTGGGGCTGGGCAGTAGCACAGCAGGTTAAGTGCACATGGCACAAAGGGCAAGGACCTGTATAAGGATCCTGGTTAGAGCCCCCGGCTCTCCACCTGCAGGGGTGTCACTTCACAAGCTATGAAGCAGGTCTGCAGGTGTCTATCTCTCCCTCTCTGTCTTCCCCTCCTCTCTCCATTTCTCTCTGTCCTATCCAACAACAACAGCAGTGGCAACAATAACAACAAGGGCAACAAAAATGGGAAAAATGGCCTCCAGGAGCAGTGGATTTATATGTAGTGCAGGCACTGAGCCACTGAGCCCCAGTGATAGCCCTGGAGGCCAAAGGGAGAAAAAAAAGGGGGGGGGAGGTTTGCAAATCTTTGCCTGTGATTTCTCAGGTCAGACTACTATCTGTGATAATCTGCAGAGTCCTACCTAACCCTAACCTTTCCCCTTACCTTCCACCATTCCTCTTTCGCCAGTGGAGAGACTAAAGGCTCCCCACAGTGACAGGGTGGGAGAGAACTGAGAACTGAAGCTCCCTGAGGATGCCGTTGTTAGAATTCACAGCTGCCCTGGCCTTCTGGCCTAGGGTTTTGTCCAGTCTATAGCTTTCAGGAGCAATGGCATTGCCCTGTGTCAGCACCAGTGGAGTTCCCCGGTCATCTTACCCATGGCTTGAAAACACTGGAGGCAGCATCAGCATGGAGTGAACATCACTCAGTTCAAACGTGGCAGCATGTGTGCTCCTTCTAAATGTGATTCGAGTGGGGATGAGAGGAGGACCCTGTAGAGCTAGGTCAGGTGTCTGGGACTCTCTCTGTGACATCTCACCGACTGTCCTGCGATGTCTCCTGCAGGGCAGGCTTTGATGTCAAGCTTGTGTGCATGTGGGGACGGGCTCCTTTCAGGAATGTTTCGTGTCTGGTCCTTAACTCTGTTACACCATGAACTCTCACGAGGTGTCTCTATTCCTACTGCATAGAGACAGTACCACGCTCGCCTGCAACGGCGACTCATTCCAACGAGATCTCTGATGATTTCAGACTTGCTGTAGACTGAATACCTCACCCAGCACCTGGAGGAATCTGTACTCAGTAAAGTTATCTGGAAACCCCTCAGATATGCCTGGTGGGAGGCAGGGGTTGGTGGCAAAAGCAGTGAGGATGCAGTAGCCCCTGGGTAAGCTGACTCCTGGTTATGTTAAAGGAGAACCAATAACTTACTGGGACAATTGGCCTCTTAGATGCTCTGTGGAGATTTACACGTTTAAACCCGATTCTCACCTCCTGTCTCCTCAAACTGTCAGCTCACGTACCCCACTGTCCTGCTTCATGCTAAATAATCAACTCCTTTGGAACCTGAAATTTGTTTTTGCCTCTAGGGTTATCTTGGGGGGCTTGGTGCCAGCACTATAAATTCACTGCTCCTGGCGGCCATTTTTTTCCATTTTACTGGATAGGACAGAGAGAAATTGAGAGGGAGAGGGGAAGCTAGACACCTGCAGACCAGATTCACCGCTTGTGAAGCAGCTCCTGTAAGGAGTGGAGGGCTCAAACCCAGACCCTTGCGCTGGTCCTTGCACTTGGTACTACGTGCACTTTACTGGATATGCCACAGGTGGGCCCCCATAACCTGGAATTCTTGATGTATTATAAAACTTGCTATAAAAAGATCCCGACACTTAAGGAGGGCTTCCATTGTTAGCGTCACTTTTTTTTTTTTAAGATTTTATTTATTTATTCATGAGAAAGATAGGAGGAGGGAGAGAAAGAACCAGACATCACTCTGGTACATGTGCTGCCGGGGACTGAACTCAGGACCTCATGCTTGAGAGTCCGATACTCTATCCACTGCTCCACCTCCCAGACCACATAGCATTACTTTTTTAGGGTTACGTGTTTGATGGGGACATCTTCAGGGTCTCAGACATATAACTTACATCTCTGAGTAATCTTTAGGGTTCATGTGTCACCCAGTCCTGCAGGCAGACAAGACTCCCCCATCTGTGGGGCTCCCCATTTCCAACCTGGGTGCTCCTTTCGTGCTTGCCAGGAGACGCCCTAGCTGGGTGAACTGAAAGCATGATTATATATTTTTCTTTTCTTTTTTTTTTTTTTAAAGATTTTATTTATTTATGGGAAAGATAGAGAGAGAACCAGACATCACTCTGGCACATGTGCTGCCGGGGATCGAACTTGGGACCTCATGCTTGAGAGTCCAAAGCTTTATCACTGCGCCACCTTCCGGACCACGATTATATATTTTTCTTAACTTGATATGACAGAGAGAAATTGAGAGGGGACAGAAAGAAAGAGGGAGAGAGACACCTGAAGGACTTGCTTCATAGTTCTTGAAGGTCCCCCCCACAAGTGGGGAGTGGGGGTTCAAACTTAGGAAACTTAGGTCCTTGCACATGGTAACATTGTGTGCTTAACCAGACATGCCACCACCTGGCTTATTATTATTATTATTATTATTATTTGGGGCTTCACCACTCTGGGATTTTTTTTTTTTTCAGATAGACAGATAGACAGCAAGACAGCGAGACAGAGACCATAACAAGGAAGGATGCTCCAATGTGATAGTAACTGGGCTTGAACCTGGGTCGGGCACACGGCAAAGCAGGTACACTTCCTGGTGAGCTATTTTTCTTCTTTTTTTTTTTTTTTCCTCCAGGGTTATTGCTGGGCCTTGGTGCCTGCACTATGAATTCACTGCTCCTGGAGGCCATTTTTCCCCTTTTGTTGCCCTTGTTGTCTATCGTTGTTATTGTTAATATTATTGTTGTCATTGTTGGATAGGACAGAGAGAAATGGAGCGAGGAGGGGAAGACAGAGAGGGGGAGAGAAAGATACACATCTGCGGACCTGCTTCACCGCCTGTGAAGTGACTCCCCTGCAGGTGGGAAGCCGGAGGCTAGAACCGGGATCCTTATGCTGCCGGTCCTTGTGCTTTGCGCCACGTGCGCTTAACCCACTGCGCTACCACCCACCCCCTCGGTGAACTATTCTGCTGATCTAAGAAAGGTTATTTTTTATCACATCAGGAAAACTAAAAACCTGCGGTGATTTTCTCTGGCTTTAGAGAGCCTCTTCCTTGTTCCCATCCCTGCTCTGCAGGAAACAGCTAGAAACAGAGGGTCCGTGTGCTCTGTGCCACAGAGCACAGAGCAAGGGAGCAAGGGCAAGGGAGCACCTTGGGGTGTGGGGTGAACTCCCCCTTAATACCCTGCTCAACAGAGCACCCCAAAGTGTGCAAATGACCTAGAGAACCCAGAGGGCTGGGCCATGGTGCACCCGGTAGAGCTCATATGTCACCATGCACGAGGACCCAGGTTCAAGTCCCCGGTCCCTACCCACAGAGGGAAACTTGACAAATGGTAAAGTCATACTGAGGTGTCTCTGCTTCTCTCTCTCTGTGTCTGTTTCTGTCTTGCCATCTATCAAGAGAAAAAAATGGGAAAGAGGAAAAACCACTGGAAGTGGTGGAATAGTCATGCAGGCACTATCAGTGGCAAATAAAAAAGTCATAAAACCCATCCCTTTACCTGACAGTTAAACTATGGTCTTGACTTTCCCCAGATCCTCCAGGGAGAACTTACAAAGATATTCAGTTAGGACTGAAATGCCTGGAGTCTGTCTGATGGACAACACACAGGACCCCAGAATCCCCTGCCCAGACATGCCCACATCTGTGTCTTGGCCCAGAGCAGGGCTTGCTCAGCTCTTCATCTTGGAATCTGGCCGTGGCCGGTGCACCGCTATGTTCCATCGCTGGGGAGCCAGAGACGACCCGAACTGCCCCTGCGGCTCCAGACAGACTATGACCCACATAGTCAACGACTGCCGCCTCTCCAGATTCAAAGGAGGTCTCGAAACTTGACATCAGGCTCGACCTGACGCTGTTGACTGGCTATGGAAGAAGGGCAAACGCTAGAAGAAGAAGAAGCTCTTCAAAGAGAGACCTCCACGATGGCATGATGGCATGTGCTCCCAGCTTACAGGAGTCAACAAAGAGGGGCTGTCAGAAGCTGAGTAAGGTCATGAACCCAGGGACTGGGAAGCCCACAGAACAATGAGGGCGACCCCTGCAGATAAGGCAGAGTGGAAAGAGGAAGGAAAGCAGGCAGAGAGCCAGAGGCCCACATTCTGGCAGAAAGCTTTAAGAAGGGGCAGGGAGATAGTACTGTGGTAGTCACCAGCCATCCATGCCTGAGGCCTCAGAAGCCCCGGGTTCAATCCCCAGCACCACTGTAAACCAGAGCGGAGTAGGGCTCCAGTTTTTCTCATTAAAATAAGCAAATTTTGGAGAGTCGGGCAGTAGCAGCAGTGGGTTAAGCGCAGGTGGCGCAAAGCACAAGGACCGGAGTAAGGATCCCGGTTTGAACCCCGGCTCCCCACCTGTAGGGGAGTCGCTTCACAGGCGGTGAAGCAGGTCTGCAGGTGTCTGTCTTTCTCTCCTCCTCTCTGTCTTCCCCTCCTCTCTCCATTTCTCTCTGTCCTGTCCAACAACGACAACATCAGTAACAACAACAGCAATAAAAAACAACAAGGGCAACAAAAGGGAATAAATAAATAAATAAATATTTTAAAAATAAGCAAATTTGAGAGAGAGAGAGAGAGAGAGAGAGAGAGAGATGGAAAGAGAAAGGAAAGAGAGTAGCTCAGGGGCTGACACAGTGGCTAAACACTGGACTCTGGACTCACGGGCATGATGAGCTGAGTTGGAATCATGATATTGCATGTGCCAGAATGATGCTCTGGTTCTCTCTCTCCACCCAGATAATAAACAAACAAATGCGCCAGGCAGTGGCACACCAGGTTAATCTCACACGTTACCATATGTAAGGACCAGGGTTTGAGTCCCCACTCCCCACCTGGAGGGGGAATCTTCACAAGCCGTGAAGCAGGTCTGAAGGTGTCTATCTTTCTCTCTCCCTTTGTCTCTCACCCTCTCCTCTCTCAATTTCTCTCTGTCCTATCCAATAAAATGGAAAAAATGACTGCCAGGAGCAGTGGATTCCTAGTGCTGGCACCAAGCCCTAGTGATAACCCTAGAGACAAAAGAGAAAGGGAAGGAAGGAAGGAAGGAAGGAAGGAAGGAAGGAAGGAAGGAAGGGAGGAAGGGAGGGAGGGAGGGAGGAAGGAAGGGAGGAAAAAGAGAAAAAGAAAGAAAAAAAAAAAGAAATGAAATTCCAAGGAGGTCAAGAATTGGAAATTCAAATCTAATTTTCCAGGATGTCCCAAAGGCATTTTTGTTGAGGTTAGGAAGCCGAGCTAGTCTCTGCAAGCATATGCCAACTGGATCGTAACTTTAAATCCTTAGGCAGCTGGTCCATGGGCCCCCATTGCTCTTGTCATGGGGCTAACCGCACTTCACACCCCACCCTGCTGCCTTCTGGGAGAGAAGCCTTTGCAGCCCACACATTGAACCCACATGCTAAACAGCCTCAAACCTGTCCAACTCTCCCACATCACCCCATTCTGGCTCCTAAGAATGGTTGGATTTGTTTGTTTACAAATATTCATTTTTTAATTTCATTTATTTATTTTTAATTTTTAAAATTTATTTGCCCTTTTTTGCCCTTGGTTTTTTTTTAATTGTTGTTGTAATTATTGTTGTTGTTACTGATGTCATCCTTGTTAGACAGGACAGAGAGAAATGGAGAGGGGAGGGGAAGACAGGGGGGAAAGAAAGACAGACACCTGCAAACCTGCTTCACCACCTGTGAAGTGACTCCTTTGCAGATGGGGAGCTGGGGGCTTGAACTGGGATCCTTGCACTTTGTGCCACGTGCACTTAACCCACTGCACTACCACCCGATTCCCCATTTCATTTATTTTTAATTGCTACCAGGGTTATCACTAGGGCTTGGTACAGGCACAACGAATCCACCACTCCTGGTGGCCATTTTTTTTCCCTTTTTTTTAAAATTTTATTTATTTATTTTCCCTTTTATTGCCCTTGTTGTTTTTACTGTTGTTGTAGTTATTACTGTTGTCATCATTGTTGGATAGGACAGAGAGAAATGGAGGGAGGAGGGGAAGACCGGAGAAGGGGAGAGAAAGATAGACACCTGCAGACCCACTTCACCGCTTGTGAAGTGATCCCCCTGCAGGTGGGGAGCCGGGGGCTTGAACCGGGATCCTTATGCCGGTCCTTGTGCTTTGCACCACATGTGTTTAACCTGCTGCGCCTCTGCCCGACTCCCTTTTTTTTTTCCCTTGTTAAAAATGTATATTTATCATTAAATAGAGACAGAGAAATTGAGCTGGGAGAAAGATAGGGATACAGAAAGAGACAGAGAGACAAAGAGACAACTAAAACACTGCTCCATCACTCATGAAGCTTTCCCCCCTACAGATGGGAACCAGGAACTTGAACCCAGGTCCTTGTGTGTGCACTTAACCAAGTGCATCACTGCTCATCCTCCCCACTTAACCAAGTGCATCACTGCTCATCCTCCCCACTTAACCAAGTGCATCACTGCTCATCCTCCCCACTTAACCAAGTGCATCACTGCTCATCCTCCCCCCCTTTTTTTCTTTCTATTTTATTTGATAGGACAGAAAGAATTCTAGAGGTGAGAGGAAAGATCAAGAGGGAAGGAGGTAGAGGAACACCTGTGAACCTGCTTCATCGCTCATGAAATGTCCCCCCTGTAGGTGGGGAGCAGGGGCTCAAACCTGGGTCCTTGCATATGATGGCAGCTGTGTCCAATGGGATGTGCCGTTGCCCGCCCCCCATCTCTTTTAAAAAATTTATATATTTATTAATTTTATTTATGAGAGAGTAGAGGTGAGAACCAGAGCATCATTTTAGCATACGCAATGGTGAGGATGAAACTCAGGACCTCAGGCTTGAAAATCTAACACTCTATCCATTTAGCCACCTCCTAGGCTAGTTTTTTTTTTTTCTTTTTTGCCTCTGGGGTTATCGTTGGGGCTCGGTGCCCACACTATGAATCCACTGCTCCTGGTGGCCATTTTTTCCATTGTTGTTGTTGCTGTTGTTACTGTTCTTGTCGGACAGGACAGAGAGAAATGGAGAGAGGAGGGGAAGACAGAGAGGGGGAGAGAAAGATAGACACCTGCAGGCCTGCTTCACCGCCTGTGAAGTGACTCCCCCGCAGGTGGGGAACTGGGGCTCGACTCAGAATTCTTGAGCCAGTCCTTCCTTGCTCTTTGCATATAAAATGCGCCTCAGCCCAGTCTCCTGTTTTGTTTTTTTACCAGAGCCCTGCTCAGCTCTGACTGATGGTAGCACCAAGGGTTGAACTTGGGACCTTGGAGATTCAAGTAAGAAAGTCTTATACAGAACCATTGTGCTATTCCCCTGTGGGAATCTCAAGTGAAGGATCATCTCCTGTGGTCACATGTTTTGCACAGAGCTTATGCCAGGTTTCTGGGCTGCAATATTTAGGGTGCTAGGGGTAGGGGTAGGTAGCATAATGGTTATGCAAAGAGGCTCTCCTGCCTGAGGCTCTAAAGTTCCAGGTTCAATCCCCTGAACCACCATAAGCCAGAACTGAGCAGTGCTTCGGTAAAAAAAAAAAAAAAAAAAAGGGAAAAAAAAAATATTTAGGGTGCTGAATCAAGTCCGAGGCTTTCATCCATGGCTTCCAGGGACCATTAAACTTAATGCAATTGAAGTATGATCCTTGGAAACATGCCTGAAAAAAAGACTCGGTGCTTCAAATTTGGCTGACAACCTGACTTGCTGCTTGCTGGGCCAGCTGAGGAAGAAGGGAGTCCTATCAGATTCAAGAAGCCCCCGGAGGCAGTGTGGGCAGTAAGACGGGCTGAAGCAACGGCTCCAGGAGAAGGGGTTCAGAGGAAAGAGCAGATGTGTGTGTGGGTATCTTCAGGGATGCGTTACTGTACCTCGTGAGGAAGCTGGCTATTCCCCCAACAAAGATTATCAGAGAAGGGGCTGGGTGGTGACGCATCTGGTTGAGTGCACATGTTACAACTCGTAAGGACCTAGGTTCAAGCCCCCGGTCCCCACCTGCAGAGGGAAAGCTTTACAAGTGGTGAAGCAGGGCTGCTGGTCTCTTTGTTTCTCCCCCTCTCTGTCTCCCTCGTCCCACTTGATTTCTGGTTATCTCTATCCAATAGATAAGATAATAATAATAATAATAATGCAAGCCGTGTGCTTAAAAAAATATTGGAGGCTGGGAGGTAGCACAGTGGGTTAAGCGTACATGGTGCAAAGCACAAGGACTGACATAAGGATCCTGGTTTGATGCGCCAGCCCCTCACCTGCAGGGGAGTCGCTTCACAGGCGGTGAAGCAGGTCTGCAGGTGTCTATCTTTCTCTCCCCCTCTCTGTCTTCCCCTCCTCTCTCCATTTCTCTCTGTCCTATCCAACAACAACAATAGCAATGGCAACAATAAAAATAACAACGAGGGCAACAACAAGAGCAACAAAATGGATAAATGGTCTCCAGGAAGAATAAATTCTTAGTGTAGGCACCAAGCCCCAGTGATAACCCTGGAGGCAAAAAAAAAAAATTATCAGAGAACTGGACATGACTCCAGTATACATATAGAGTTGGATTTGCTTGTTTCAAGAGGGACAGGACTGAAAGATGGGACCATGTGTTAAGTCTAATTAAAAGTCAGCTTAGTTCCTGTGCTACAGTTTCCTTCCACCAGGCACGTTCCGGCATGGTGCAACCCCCAGGTACTTCCTGCCATTTCTGACCTTAACAGCAGGATCATAGAAAAAAGTGGAGAAAATATATAGATAGATAGTTAAAGAAGTAATAGACAACACATATCTGTCACCTTGGGAGAATCACTGTACTTTCCATGGAGGGAATAGGGACACCAAACTCTACTGGTGGGGACAGTATGAAATTGTACCCCTGTTATTTTGTAATTTTGTAAATCATAAGTAATAAGCAAATACATTATGAAAGATGCTCATGTTAAATGCTCTTACTAAATAATATACTTATAAATATGTGAACTACGTGAGAGTAGATAGAATAATGGTTATATAAAGAGACGCTCATGCATAGGTAGAATAATGGTTATGTAAAGAGACTCTCATGTCTGAGGTTCCAAAGTCCTAGGTTCAATCCCCCGCACCACCACAAGCCAAAGCTAAGCAGTGCTCTGGTAAGAAAGGAAGAAAGAAAGAAAGAAAGAGAGAGAGAGAGAGAGAGAGAGAGAGAGGAAGGGAGGAAGGAAGGGAGGAGGAAAATGTGAACTAGCAAAAGAAGAAGGATGAGGAGACATGAAAGAGGTAAAGAAAAAAAAATGAGTTTGGAAGGGACCCAGGAAGTGCATGAGGAGCTGGGAATTGGAAGGTTTATGAAGAGATATTATCAGGCATCTGCTTCTCTTCCCCCCAGAGGTGAGTGTGTGGAGACTTCAAAACTGATGACCAAGTGTGCGAAAATGACAGAGGCCCTGAGCAGACTCGCTGGGGCTTTTCCTGGAAGATGCACTGAGGAAAAGACAGCAGCAGATCTGACCAGAGGCCACCCGGCCCTCTGCTTTGAAATGCGCACTTTGGAGCGTCCTCTTTACTGTTTTTACTCTAAAAGCAGCTCACGTTCATTAAATAAAATTGGGGAAATATGAAACACATTCGAAGAAAAAGAAGAGGAGAAAAAAAAAAACTATCCCTGGTCCTACCATCTGAATCCCATCAATGTAAATAAACATTTGTTGTATTTCTCTCAAAGCTTCTTTTCCAGGTTGTGCTTTATATAGATGTGTGTGTGTGTGTGTGTGTGTGTGTGTGTGTGTGTGTGTCTGACAGAGACAGAGAGATTTTACAATTGGATCCACTCCTCTAAAAAATATTGTTTTTCAAGGCAGCAGGGTGAATGTGATTTCAAAGTACTGAAATGAGTCATTCTCAGATTATTGAGCAACTTCATGAGGTTTGGTAAAAACAACGTCCCCTTTCCTTTTATCCTGACATCAGAAGTCACCTACTCTGATTCAGCTGCTCTTTTTTTTTTTGCCTCCAGGGTTATCGTTGGGGCTTATTGCCTACACCACGAATCCACTGCTCCAGGAGGCCATTTTTGTGCAAGGTTGTTGTAGTTATTATTATTGTTGCCATTAATGTTGTTGTTGTTGAATAGGACAGAGAGAAATGGAGAGAGAAGGGGAAGACAGAGAGGGGGAGAGAAAGATAGACACCTGCAGACCTGCTTCACCACCTGTGAAGCGACTCCCCTGCAGGTGGGGAGCCGGGGGCTCGAACTGGGATCCTTATGCCCATTTTTGTATTTGGCGCCATGTGCACTTCACCTGCTGTGCTACCACCCGACTCGCTTAGCTGCCCTTTATCCTGGCATCAGAGGTCACCTATTTTGATTCAGTACTCTTCTGGTGGTCTGTGTTCAGGGGGAAGAAAACAGGAAACATGAGAGACATGGCTATAAAAAGTAAGATTACAGGGGCGGGATGGGGGCGCAGCTGGTTGAGCGCACATGTTACAGGGTACAAGGAGTCCGGTTCAAGCCCCCGTCCCCACCTGCAGGGGGGAAGCTTCACAAGTGGTGAAGCAGGGGCTGCAGGTGTCTCTCTCTCTCCTCTCTCTGTCTCCCCCTTCCTCTCAATTTCTTGCTGTCTCTATCAAATAAATAAAGATTAAAAAGAAATAAGATGGGGGTCGGGCGGTGGCGCAGCTGGTTAAGCGCATGTGGCGCAAAGCGCAGGGACCGGCGTAAGGATCCCGGTTCGAGCCCCCGGCTCCCCACCTGCAGGGGAGTCGCTTCACAGGCGGTGAAGCAGGTCTGCAGGTGTCTCTTTTTCTCTCCCCCTCTCTGTCTTCCCCTCCTCTCTCCATTTCTCTCTGTCCTATCCAACAACGAATTGCGTCAACAAGGGCAATAATAATAACCGCAGCGAAGCTACAACAAGGGCAACAAAAGGGGGAAAAAATGGCCTCCAGGAGCGGTGGATTCATGGTGCAGGCACCGAGCCCAGCAATAACCCTGGAGGAGGAAAAAAAAAAAAAGAAATAAGATTACAGAGGAATGCCATAAGGACTTCTTTACTTAGGTTACAAAATGTAGCTATCTAGGAGTCAAGTAAACCTGTTTCTGACTCAGGTTAAAGAGCTCAAAAAGGAGCTGGGCAGTGGCACACCTGATTGAGCGCACATATTACAGTGCGAAAGGACCCAGGTTCGATCCCCCTGGTCCCCACCTGAAGGGCGAAAGCTTTGCGAGTGGTGAAGCAGGGCTGCAGTGTCTCTCTGTCTCTCTCCCTATCTCCCCCTTCCTTCTCAATTTCTGGCTGTCTCTATCCAATAAATAAATAAAGGTAATAATAATTTTAAAAAAGCTCACAAAGCAGGGTTAGGGGCTGGGTGGTGGTACACCAAGCTGAGCACACATACTACTGTGAAAAAGGACCTGGGTTCAAATACCCATTGCCCATCTGCAGGAGGGAAACTTCTTAATTGGTAAAGCAGTGCTGGAGGTGTCTCTCTTTCACTCTCCTTTCCCACGTCCTACCTCCTTCTTGATTGCTCACTCTATCGCTATCACAGAAATCTCTCTATATCCAATAAGTAGACAAATATAAAAAGTATTTTTATTTTTAATTTTTATTTATTTATTTACCCTGTTGTTGCCCTTGTTGTCTTTTTATTGTTGTAGTCATAATTGTTGTTGTTATTAATATTGTTGTTGTTGGATAGGACAGAGAGAAATGGAGAGAGGAGGGGAAGACAGAGACAGGGAGAGAAAGACAGACACCTGCAGACCTGCTTCACCACCTGTGAAGCGACTCTCCTGCAGGTGGGAAGCCGGGGGCTCTAACCGGGATCCTTACGCTGGTCCTTGTGCTTTGCGCCACATGCGCTTAACCCACTGTGATACAGCCCAACTCCCAAAAAATATATTTATATATATATATATTTTTAAAATTTTTAGTTGATATTTATTTCCTTTTGTTGCCCTTTTTTTTTTTATTGTTGTAGTTATTATTGTAGTTGTTACTGATGTCGTAGTTGTTGGACAGGACAGAGAGAAATGGAGAGAGGGGGGAGACAGAGGGGAAGAGAAAGACACCTGCAGACCTGCTTCACCGCCTGTGAAGCGACTCCCTTGCAGGTGGGGAGCTGGGGGCTCAAACCGGGATCCTTACGCCGGTCCTTCTCTTTGCGGCACGTGAGCTTAACCCGCAGCGCTACCGCCGGACTCCCATATTTATATATATTAACCACAAGCAAGTTTAGCAGCTGGGGAGGCAGGTCTGTGGGTAGAGCTTTTTGAGTCTTTGTAACTCAGACGTCAGAGCGCTGCTCTGGTTTCTTTCTCATGAAGCAAAGCAATACATCTTTTTTTTCTTTTATTTAGGCTTAATCCTTTGAATTTTCTAACAAGTCTAGTCTTTTGACGGAATTAAAAAATCAAATTTCATGGAACTTACAAGTTACATTCCAGGGGCTGGTTAGCGGTGCATTTGATTAAGCACACACATGATAGTGTGCAAGGACCCAGGTTCAAGCCCCTGGTACTTTTTTTTTTTAACTTTTTAAATTTATATTTATTTATTTTCCCTTTTGTTGCCCTTGTTGTTTTTCATTGTTGTTGTAGTTATTACTGTTGTTGTTGATGTTGTTGTTGTTAGATAGGACAGAGAGAAATGGAGAAAGGGGAAGACAGAGAGGGGGAGAGAAAGATAGACACCTGCAGACCTGCTTCACTGCCTGTGAAGTGACTGCCCTGCAAGTTGGGAGTCAGGGGCTTGAACCGGGATCCTTATGCCAGTCCTTGCACTTTGTTCCACGTGCACTTAACCCACTGCGCTATAGCCCGACTCCCTGAAGCCCCTGGTTCTGCTTAGGGGAGGCTTCAAGAGTGGTGAAGCAGTGCTGCAGGTGTCTCTCTCACCTCTCTCCCTGTTTCTATCAACAAACAAACAAACAAACAACAACAACAACAAAAACAAGCAACATTTAATGAGGACAGTGATTTTTTTCAGCCACAATGGATAAGACCTCCTGCCTAAGAATGGACTATCTACATGATATAAGGAGCGTCATGAGTTACACTTCACAGAGAGCAAAGGCTGGGGAACCACATCCTTTTCCACTCATTCCAAATAGACCAGGGTGGACTGTCAGCTCATTTTCTCAATGAGTTTGAGACAGTGTCTTGAGGAGAAACATTTCCTGTTAGTTTATACACTTTCCTAGCCCCCGGCCTTTGTTTATATAAAATCTAGAAGAGCCTGTGGTGACTGGTCACCTTTCTAAGTCCATCATTTAACACCTGTCAGTCTCTATAGCGCCACTCTGAGAAGCCCTTTTCTGCTTTCAAAATCTTTGCTTGTCTGATCTCCATTTAAATCCTGTATTGTACTGCCACATGTCACAATGTATTCTGCTGGCTAACAATATTTTAAATGTTTCTGAGGAACATGTTTACAACGGTTTGACAATCAAGTCAAGGAAGACATCCAGTAAAGCCCTCACTGCCGTTCTTGTCTCTCACCAACACTTCTGTGAGTTTCTTACATTTTCCCAAAGTTTTCATGAAAGCACACACACAAGTCTATGATTTCCCCAACCCTACTTTCTTTATTATTATTTATTTATTTACTAATGAGAAAGGAGGAGAGAGAAAGAACCAGACATCACTCTGGTATATATGCTGCTGGGGATTGAACTCAGGACCTCATGCTTCAGAGTCCAGTGCTTTATCCACTGCGCAACCTCCTAGACCACCCCAGCCCTACTTTCATATACAAACCATAGCTAGTTACATATGCGATTGTTTGGTATACCTATTAATCTTACTTTGTACTTTCCATTTTCACTTAATGTTACATTTTTTTAAGTTTTTTTTTGTTTGTTTGTTTTTGTTTTTTTAGTAGTATCCCACTGTGTATATATACCACAACTTGCTCAGCCACTCATCTGTTGTTGGACACCTGGGTTGCTTCCAGGTTTTGGCTATTACAAATTGTGCTGCTAAGAACAAATGTGTATGCAGATCTTTTTGGATGGGAGTGTTGAGTTCCTTAGGACATATCCCCAGGAGAGGAATTGCAGGATCATAGGGTAGGTCCATTTCTAGCCTTCTGAGAGTTCTCCAGACTGTTCTCCACAGGGGCTGGACCAATTTACATTCCCACCAGCAGTGCAGGAGGGTTCCTTTGACCCCACACCCTCTCCAGCATTTGCTGCTGTTACCTTTTCTGATGTATGACATTCTCACAGGAGTGAAGTGGTATCTCATTGTTGTCTTAATTTCCATTTCTCTGACAATCAAAGACTAGGAGCATTTTTTCATGTGTTTCTCGGCCTTTTGGATCTCTGCTGTGGTTAATATTTTGTCCATGACCTCTCCACATTTTTGGAGGGGGTTATTTGTTTTCTTGTTGTTGAGTTGGGCAAGCTCTTTATATATTTTGGTTATTAGCCTCTTGTCTGATGTATGACATGTAAAGATCTTCTCTCATTCTTTGAGGGGTCTCTTGGTTTGGGTATTGGTTTATTTTGCTGTGCAGAAGCTTTTTAATTTGATGTAGTCCCATAGGTTTATGCTTGCATCAGTCTTCCTTGTAATTAGATTCGTTTCATTTGTGCAGGAAAGAGTTCTGCCAATATTTTCCTCTAAGTATCTGATAGTTTCTGGCCTAACATTCAACTCCTTGATACACTTGGAATTTACTTTTGTGTTTGGTGAAATATAGAGATTCAGTTTCATTCTTCTGCATATTTCAACCCATTTTTTCCAACACCATTTGTTGAAGAGACTCTGCTTTCCCCATGTAATAATCTGGACATCTTTGTCAAAGATTAGATGTCCATAGGTATGTGGCTTACTTCAGGGCTCTCAATTCTATTCCACTGGTCAGTGTGTCTATCCATGTTTCAGTACCAAGCAGTTTTTATGACAATGGCCCTATAATACAATTTGAGATCTGGGTGTGTGATGCCTCCAGTTCTGTTCTTTCTTCTCAAGATTGTTTTGGCAATTCTTGGTCTTTTCTGGTTCCAGAGAAACATTTGTAGCATTTTGTTCTATTCTCCTAAAAATGTGCTTGGGATCGTGATGGGGATAGCATTAAATTTGTAGATGGCTCTGGATAGTACATTCATTCTGATGATATTAATTCTTCCAACCCATGAACATGGAATATCTTTCCATTTCTTTGTGTCTTTTCCAATTTCCTTGAGTAATGACTCATAATTTTCAGTATACAAGTCTTTCACTTCTTTGGTTAGGTTTACTCCTAGATATTTTATTGTTCTTGTTGCTATAGTAAAAGGAATTGATTTCTGGATTTCAACTTCTTTAACTTAGTGTTTGCATAGAGGAATGCCACTGACTTTTGAATGTTAATTTTGTAGCCTGACACCATACTGTATTGCCTGATGATTTCAAAAAGCTTCTTGCTGGATTCCTTAGGTTTTTCAATGTATACTATCATGTCATCTGCAAATAGGGAGTGTTTGACTTCTTCTCTTCCAATCTGAATTCCTTTAATTTCTTGCTCCTGCCTGATTGCTATGGCAAGAACTTCCAACACTATGTTGAATAGTAATGGTGATAGTGAGCAGTCCTGTCTAGTACCTGATCTGAGTGGAAATGCTTCCAGTTTTTCACCATTGAGTATGATGTTGGCTTTAGGTTTGCTATATATAGACTCCACTATCTTGAGGAAATTTCCATCTATTTCCATTTTTTGTAGTGTTTTGATCATAAAGGGATATTGTATTTCATCAAAGGCTTTCTCTGCATCTATTGATATGACCATGTGGTTTTTGGTCTTGCTTTTATTGATGTGGTGGATCACGTTGATTGATTTACGTATATTAAACCAACCTTGCATCCCTGGGATAAACCCAATGTGGTCATGATGGACAAACTTTTTAATATACTGCTGTATCTGGTTGGCTAGAATTTTGTTCAATATTTTAGCATCTATATTCATCAAAGATATTGGACTTTAGTTTCTTTTTTGGTTGTGTCCCTGTTTGCTTTTGGTATCAGAGTGATGTTGGCTTCATAGAAGCTGGCAGGGAGTATTCCAGTGTCTTCAATCTTCTGGAAGACTTTTAAAAGTAGAGGTTATTAGTTCTTCTTTGAAGGTTTTGTAGAATTCATTTGTAAAACCATCTGGTCCAGAACTTTTATTTTTGGGAAGGTTTTTGATAATTGTTTCAATTTCATTAGCTGTGATGGGCCTGTTCATGTTATCTAGTTCCTCTTTACTTAGTTTTGGAAGTTGGTAGGTATCAAGGAAATCGTCCATTTCTTCCAGGTTCTCTAGCTTGGTAGCATAGAATTGTTCATAGAAGCCTCGCATGATATGCTGAATTTCTGCAGTCTCTGTTGCGCTAGCTCCTCTTTCATTTACTATCCAATTTATTTGGGTCTTCTCCCTTTTTTGTTTTGTGAGTCTGACTAAAGGTTTGTCGATTTTGTTCACTCTTTCGAAGAACCAACATTTACTTTTGTTGATCTTTTGTATGGTTTTCTTATTTTCAATGTTATGATTTCTGCCCTAACTTTACTAATTTCTGTCCTTCTGGTTGCTTTAGGGTTCCTTTCTTCTTCTTCTTCTTCTTCTTCTTCTTCTTCTTCTTCTTCTTCCTCTTCCTCTTCCTCTTCCTCTTCCTCTTCCTCTTCTTCTTCTTCTTCTTCTACATCTTTAAGATGTACAATCAGGCTGTTTATTTGTGCTTTTTCTAGTTTCTTAATGTGTGCTTCTACGGCTATGAATTTCCCTCTCATTACTGCCTTAGTTGTGTCTGAAGTATTTTGACACCTTGTGTCTTCATTTTCATTGAACTCTTGAAACACTGTGATTTCTTCCTTTATTTCCTCTTTGACCCAGTAGTTGTTAAGTAGTGTAGTGTTGAGCTTCCACATTTTGGGACTGTTACTAATCTTTTGTTGATTGTTAAGTGTTAGTTTCATTCCACTGTGGTCTATGAAGATGCTTGGGATGATTTCAATGCTTTTGAATTTGCTAATGCTGTCTTTGTGGCCTAACATATGGTCTATCCTTGAGAATGACCCATGTGGACTTGAGTAGAATATGTATTCCGGTTTCTTTGGATGAATGACTCTGAAAATGTCCAATACTTCTAGTTTATCTATCTCCTCATTTGCTCCCTCATGTCTATTGATTTTCTGCCTGGAAGATCTGTCAAGTTGAGAGAGTGTGGTGTTGAAGTCCCCTACTATGACTGTGTTGCTGTTAATATATTGCTGTAGCTCTTTCAGTAGACGTTTGATGTATTTAGATGGCTTTCATTGGGTGCATTAATGTTAGTAATTGTTAAGTCATCTTGATTGACTGATCCTTTGAGCATAAAGTAGTGTCCATCTCTATCTTTTTAATTTTATTTATTTTGAAGTCTCTCATGTCAGATATGAGAATAGCTGTTCCTGCCCTTTTTTGTGAGCTATTGGCTTGTTATGATAGTTTTCCATCCTTTCACTTTGAGTCTGTGTTTGTCTTGTTGAGTTAGGTGGGTTTCCTGTAGACTGCATATTGTTGGGTTCTGTTTTCTGATCCATCTTTCTACTCTATGCCTTTTAATAGGTGAATTCAGTCTACTGGCATTCACTGATATCAAGGACTTAAGATATTTTAATGCCATTATTGAAGATTTTTAGAGTGTTCTGATAGATGCCATATTTATGGTGGTCTGACTGTTTATAGGAGACCTTTTAGAACTTCTCTGAGCACAGGCTTGGTGATAGTTGATTCTTTCAGTTGTTGCTTATCTGACAAGGTTTTTTTGCCTCCATCTAGTCTGAATGACAGTCTAGCAGGATACAGTAGTCTTTGTTGAAAGCCTTTCTCATTGAGCACTTGATAGATGTTTTGCCATTCTCTTCTGGCCTTTAGTGTTTGTGTGGAGAAGTCTGCTGCTAATCTTATGGGTTTTCCTCTGTAGGTGACTCTTTGTTTTTCTCTTGTAGCCTTCATGATCCTTTCTTTATCTTTATTTGTTTCCATTCTAAATATGATGTGTCTTGGTGTCTTTAAGTCTGGGTTAATTCTGTTTGGGACCCTCTGGGCTTCTTAAACCTTTATGTCTTTTATATTGTTTAGACTAGAGAAGTTCTCAGCTATTATGTCCTGAACAATGCTTTCTTCCCTTCCCTCTCTTTCTTCCTCTGGTAAACCAATAATGCATATATTATTTCTTTTTAAATCATCCCATAGGTCTCTGTTGTTGTTTTCAGTATCTCTTAATCTCTTTTTGAGATCTCTTGCTTCTTTTTTAGTTGTCTCTAATTTGTCCTTGATCTTGCTAATTCTGTTTTCAGCCTCATTTATTGTATTCTCTCTACCCTCTACTGCTTTCTGGAGTTCATCTATTTTGTGACCCTGTTCTGATACTGTTTTAGCTTGTTCAACTAATTGTGTTCTTAGATCAGCTATTTCAGCTTTCAGCTCTCTAATAACCTTGAGATAATTAGTGTTTTCTTTGAGAGTCTCATAGGTTGTTTCTGCATTTCTGATGACAATTCTTTTTTTTTTAAATATATTTTATTGATTTAGTATTATTGGATAGGGACAGCCAGAAATTGAGAGGGGAAGAGGAGATAGAGAGGGAGAGAGACACAGAGAGACAACTACAGCCCTGCTTCCCCACTCGTGAAGCCTCCTGGCCTGCAGGTGGGAACCAGGGGCTTGAACCCGGGCCCTTGTGCACTGTAATATGTGTGCTTAACCAGGTGCACCACCGCCTGGCCCCTTCTGATGACAATTCTTTCAGACTCTTGACTCACTCCTGTGATTATTTCCTTAACTAGTCTTTGGATGTTGACTTCATTATTTTGTGCTTCAACTTTTGGGGAGCTTTTAGCTGGACTCTTGTCCTGGTTCATTTCTCCAATATTTCTTCTTGTTGGTTTAACCATTTTATATGTTATGTTATGAGGTTCCTCTCTCAGTACTTTTCAAATTATTGATCACTCTTGCCTGGATCGACTTGTGTCTAAGGTAATTAAAGGGTTCATCATTGTGGAAATTGACTGTTGTTTCAATAGAATTTTAATCCCTGAGTTGGAGCATAGTGCCTTAAAAGCCTCTTTTGTTCTTTTTCTTCCCTGTAGGCTATGGGAGCCTGAGGGCTTTTAAACTATAAGTAGGCTTCTTAGCTTAATCACTGACTCCTGACCAAGAGATAAAGCAGGGTGGGGCAGAGATAATCCAGTGGTTATGCAAAGAGATCTTCTCCTGAGTTTCCTTGTTAATTCTCTGTTCCTTGGTTTGTTAGCACAGGGCCTCCCCTCCTCAGCTCCAGCTTCTAAGGGCAGTAGCAACAGAGACTCACAGTTGCATTCGGTGAGTCTTAGGGGAGTCCTCTCCTCCCTTCAGCAGTCTTTTTGTTTGTGAAAGAGACTAGAGGTGGTGTCTCAACTGGTAAACTGACACTTAATCTCTCCCTAGGCTCCTCTCTGACCATGAGCCAGACGTGTTTGCACTCACCGTGATTTGGTGGGTTCCCGATTTTCTATTCCTGTCTTGTTGTGGTCCCATGTGGTCTCCTTTGGTATTCCTAGTTGACACAGCAGAGTGGAGGAGAGAAACACAGCTGCTGCTGGTTCGTAGCCCTGCCTCTTAATGTTATATTTTGGAAAGCTTTCTGTCTCAATTCAAAGAGAGAGATGGAAAGAGATAGAAAGACCAGAGCTCAGGCTGCTCAGCTCTGGCCTATGGTGGGACTGGGAATTGAACCTGGAACCTCTGGACAAGTGATAATGCATTAAGATCTAGTGCACTTCCACTGTGCTATCTCCTCAACTCTTTACTGGACTTTTTAAAAAAATTATTCCTTTTTGTTGCCCTTGTTTTTTTTTTTTATTATTGTTGTAGTTATTATTGTTGTTGTTATTGATGTCGTCATTGTTGGATAGGACAAAGAGAAATGGAGAGAGGAGGGGAAGACAGAGAGGGGGAGGGAAAGATAGACACCTGCAGACCTGCTTCACTGCTTGTGAAGCGACTCCCCTGCAGGTGGGGAGCCAGAGGCTAGAACCAGGATCCTTACGCCTGGTCCTTGTGCTTTGCACCACCTGCGCTTAACCTGCTGTGCTACTGCCCAACTCCCTTTACTGGACTTTTTAAAGTAATTTAACTCACTGATTTAATCTTTGGCTTCTGTTTTTTTTGTTTGTTTGTTTGTTTTTACTTTCCCTTTTGTTACCCTTGTTGTTTTTTATTGTTGTTGTAGTTGTTATTGTTGTTACTGATGCATTGTTGGATAGGACAGAGAGAAAGGAAGAGAGGAGATGAAGACAGAGAGGGGAAGAGAAAGATAAGACACCTGCAGACCTGCTTCACTGCCTGTGAAGCGACTCCCCTGCAGGTGGGGATGTTGGTTTGTCATTATGCTAGCCCGGCATGGGGACCTGGGGGCTCGAACTGGGATCCTTCCACCTGTCCTTGAGCTTTGCGCCACATGCCCTTAGCCTGCTGCGCTACCGCCAGACTCCCGGCTACTGTTTTTCTGCTGTTGGATACATCTACTATATTTTTTGTGTAACTACAGCATTCTGTGGCTCTGTAATTTCTGTCTGGACTTTATCATGCTTTCTTCAATGTTGCTGAGGTTCTTTCCACTGATCTCATTTCAGTGAGCATCCTTAGGACCACTGCTTTGCAGTCTTCTTCAGGAAGTTCACATAGCTCTGCTAGATATTTTTTCCTCAAGATGTTTATCTTGATTCATAAGTGCTGGTCATTTCCTCTGTCTTCTCATTGAGTCTAGTGTTTCATGAGGATGTGGTCTGGGGTTCCATGACTCAGTGGGCCTATAATCCATTGAATATGTGATTGCTTCTTTTTTTTTTAAATTTCTTTATTGGGGGATTAATGGTTTACAGTTGACAGCAAAAAAACAAAACAAAACAATAGTTTGTACATGCATAACATTTCCCAGTTTTCCGCATAACAATTCAACCCCCACTAGGTCCATCATGTTCCAGGATCTGAACCCTCCCCTGCCCCCAGCGTCTTCCTTTGGTGCAATACACTAAGAATATGGGTTGTAAGTATCTGACAGTGACTACAGAAGCTAGGTTGAGCAGACCTAAACAAGACTGGGGGTGGTGGGTGAGGGTCACAAGTAGCCTGGAGTCACTAGACTGCTCCCAGCATGGACTCAAATCTCTGACCGGCCTGGGCCTCCATTCCAGATAGTGGCCACTCATCATCTCCTTTGGGGCTGATAAGACGCAGTCTGGCAGATTCTGGGCTAGCAAGCAACCAGAGCAGGCACTGGGTTCCCCTTGTTAACTTGCTATTTTGGGGGAGATTGGTGGGCTGCTTGCTGAACATAGTGGTACCGTTTGCTCATTCATAATCAGGTGTGGTCTGTAATGAGTCTGGTCTGTTTGCCTGCCAGGAGATAGCACTTCATTCCCAGCTAACTCGGCTACTCTCCAGGGATGAGTGGAGATTTCCTTCAAGAATTTGCCCACAAGGTCTGTTACTATAGAGACTGAATTGCGATGTATTGTCCTCTCCCCAGGGATGCTCTCAGCAAGATTGCAAAGGTCATCAGGATGATCCCTGCCAGCCAAGTCTCACCCTCATCTCACATTGATAGTCTGTGTAGTATTATTATCATTATTACTTTTTTGTTTCCCTATTCCAGGTTTGTAAATATAAAACCATAATAAGATTAAGACACCAGATACAAACCCCCTGCTCCACAAAGCACCATAGAGATCACTATCTAGCAGCAGCTCATTGCACCTGGAATCTTTTTTTTTTTTTTTCTCCTTTAGGGCATTTCTGTCTCTTCGCTGCCTGAAGCTGTCCTCTTGTCCCTTGCTGTAGAAGCTTGCTAGGCTTTCTGTGCAGCCTGATCATATTTTGGTGTAGCTTTGCTGTGATCAAGGAAGGAAGAAAATATAGGTTCTCTGTGTTTGGATACCTTGCACCACACCATCTGTTTTCCATGTGTGTACATATATGTATACATATATGATTTTATTTACTTTGGGTAGAGACAGATAAATTGCGAAGGAAGGGGAGATAGAGAGGAAGAGAAAGAGAGACAACTAAAGCAAAGTTTCAGTAGTTGTGAAGCTTCCCCTCCTACAGGTGGGGACTTGGGACTTGAACCTGGGTCCTTGTGCACAGTAAAGTGTGTGCACTTTTCCAGGAGTACCACCACCCAACCCCTTAAAGTGTATTTTGTTTGTTTTGTTCTGATGCCAGACAGAAAAACTAAGGGCTTCACACATGCAAATCATGTGCTTTACCATTGAGCCATATCCCCCAGCCTCCTACTTTAAATGCTTTTTAAAAATGGGAAAACTCCTATTATATCTTGCCTCTAAATATATCTAGCCAGTTGCACTACCATGGACATTTGGGTTGCTTCCAATCTTTCACTAAGCCAGGGAAGTTTTGTGGGCATATGCTAATTTGTACTGTGCGCACACATCTTTAGATAAATTCCCCAAAGCAGAACAGCTGGGTCAGAGATCACACAATTCTTTCATGCTGCTCCAAGGTGCCAATTGGCTCTCTGTAGGGCGTCTGCCTATTTATACTGTCACCCAAAATACAGGAGAAATGTGTTTCCCCACAACCTCGCAAACAGAGAGAGAGAAACAAGGAGAGGTTTCAGAAGGGTGATTTGGCACCCTCCAGAACAGAAGTGCAGATAGCATATACAGTGTCAGCTCTGGCTTGACCTGAGGTTCAACCCGTGCCTCTCTCCCGAGATGCCTGGATCTATCAACTCCACCACCTTCCACAGCAGTGACAGCTCCCACTTAGTGTCTTGTTTTCTACTAAACGGACTCACCATGGCCTCACATCTCAAAATGTTGGCGAGCGTGGGCAGGTAGGCTATCACTTTCCATTTGATAGATTCTAAATTCATATGCTCTGTTCTCTTATAAGAAACACACACACACACACACACACACACACATATATATATATATATATCCCTCTTTTTCTTTTTCTTTGGGAGTTGGTGGTAGAAGGAGAGTTAAGGGTTTTCACATCACATGGAATTTCACAGCTCCAGGATGCTTCTTCCTTCAGATAGAAAGACAGAGAAGGGGGTCAAGTGGTAGCACAGTGGGTTAAGTGCACATGGTGTGAAGTGCAAGGACCAGCGTAAGGATCCCGGTTCAAGTGCCGGGCTCCCCACCTGCAGGGGGCTCATTTTGCGGGTGGTGAAGCAGGTCTGCAGGTGTCTATCTTTCTCTCCCCCTCTCTGTCTTCCCCTCCTCTCTCCATTTCTCTCTGTCCTATCCAACAACAATGACATCAATGACAAGGATAATAATAACCACAACAACAATAAAACAAGGGCAACAAAAGGGGAAAAAATTAGCCTCCAGGAACAGTGGATTCGTGGTGCAGCCACCGAGCCCCAGCAATAACCCTTGAGGCAAAGGAAAGGAAAGAAAAGAAAGATAGAGAAAGAGGAGGCCAGGCAGTGGCACACCTGGTTAAATGCACACATTACAGTGCGCAAGGACCCAGGTTCAAGCCCCCCGGTCCTCATCTGTAGGGGGGAAAGCTTCACAAATGGTAAAGCAGGACTGCAGGTGTCTTTCTGTCTCTCTTCCTCTCTCTCCCCTCTGAATTTCTTTCTATCTCTGCCCAATAATAAATAAATTAAATAAATAAATGGCTATCTACCCCTCCCGTTTCAATTTCTCTCTGTCTCTATCTAATAATAAATAAATAAAGGGTGGGGGCATATCATAATGGTTATGCAAAGAGACTTTCATGCCTGAGGTTCTCAAGTCCCAGGTTCAATCCCCCACACCTCCATAAGCCATAGCTGAGTAGTACTCTGGTTATAATAAAATCAAAAACAGGGAGTTGGGAGGTAGCACAGTGGGTTAAGAGCATGTGTCACGAAGTGCAAGGACCAGAACAAGGATCCTGGCTCGAGCCCCCGGTTCCCTACCTGCAGGGGAGTCACTTCACAGGTGGTGAAGCAGGTCTGCAGGTGTCTGTCTTTCTCTCCTCCTCTCTGTCTTCCCCTCCTCTCTCCATTTCTCTCTGTCCTATCCAACAATGATGACATCAAGAACAACTACAATAATAACTACAACAACAATAAAAAAGCAAGGGCAACAAAAGGGAATAAATAAATATTAAAAAACAAATAAAAATATACATATATAAAAAGAGAGAAGACACTATTGGAAATTTCATACTTTGAAAACCAAATCCTTTTCTCAGAAGATCTACATCTGGTGAAAGACAACTACCAGATGGTTTCACACATGATTAAGAAAGTGAATAATTCTGAAAAAAATTAAATAAACACAGGATGCTGGGGAGGTAAGCAGAGAGGTTTAAGTAATAGGCTTTCATGCCTGAGGCTCTGAGGTCTCAGGTTCAGTTCCCAGTACCACCATAAGGCAGAGCTTATGATAAAAAAGAAAACAAATGACTCCATGTCCGGGCCAGAGGAGGAGTTCACCTGCATGTTGTGACCGCTTGTCCCTCCTTGAGACCCAAGTTGGAGCCCAGATCCTGCAGCACTAGAGGAAGTTTTTGTGCTGTGATGTCACCCTCTCCCTCACTGTTTTTTTTTTTTTTTTTTTTTTTCTCTATCTGAGAAAGTCAGCCAGAAAAATGAGTGACTAAACTGTCTCTCTTAGACCTTGTGAGAACCCTGGTGGTTTGGGGGGAGGGGTGCGGCACGCAGGACATCGGTGAAGCTGAGGCGACTCACACAGAGGGTGAATGGATATGGGGCTCTCTGCCCAACTGACAATTTAAAAAACATATATTTATTTATTTTGGATATAGATTGAAAGAAATTAAGGGGGGAGAGACTTGCAGCACTGTGAAACTCCACCCTCCCCACAGGTGGGGACCAAGGGCTTGAACTGGGATCCTTGTCCACTGGAATGTGTGCACTGGGTCTAGTGCACCACCACCGGGCTCCTCAGTTTACAATTTTGTTAACCACTGCTAGGTTAGAAGTGAATCATTACAAAAGAAAGAAAGACAGACAGACAGACAGACAGATAGAAAAGAAGGAAGGAATAAGGGACAGCATGAGGGAGGGAAGAAAAAGAGAGAGAAAAACAACAAGGACACCAAAAGGGACTAAATAAATAAATATTAAAAAAAAGAGAGAGAGAGAGAGAGGGGGTGGGAGGGAAGGAGAGAGAGAGACTGGGCGGTGACACATTTGGTTGAGTTCACATGTTGCAATGATAAAGGACCCAGGTTCAAGCCCCCAGTCCCTACCTGCAGGAGGAAAGCTTCATGAGGGATGAAGTAGGGCTGCAGGTGTCTCTCTCCCTCTCTACCCCCCCTTCCCCTTTGATTTCTGGCTGTCTCCATCCAGTAAATAAATAAAGACAATTTAAAAAGAGCCCCCCCCCCCCCGCCCCACCTCACCCCCCACCCTACACCGTTAGTTTGCACATTTGATGCACCTGACATCAAGGGTGCTGTCAAGATCCTGGTGGTGAGGAAGGACACTCTTGAAATGTTTTGTGGGAGTTTGATGGGAGTCGAAAGCTGGCCCTCCTTTGGACACTTGTTTTCCCCACGTGTTTGTAACAGTATCTTGTAAAATTACGTTGTATGAACTCACAAACACATCACTGTGTACATATAGGCAACTACTTACAGTCATATCTGGAAGCCCACCTGTGTAAGGTCATGGTAAATAAGGTCAAACCATATGCTCTGACTTCCCTGGGCAGATGACCTCAACATTGCATCCTGGAACCTCACCTTCCCAGACCCCTGCCCTACCAGGGAAAGACAGGAACAGGCTGGGAGTATGGATCGACCTGCCAGCACCCATGTCCAGCAGAGAAGCAATGACAGAAGCCAGACCTCCCACCTTCTGCATCCCATAATGATCCTGGGTCCATACTCCAGGGGATGGGGATATGGCACTCTGGTGGTGGCGAATGTATGAATTATACCCCTCTTATCCCACAGTCTTGCCAATTGTTATTAAATCACTAACAATAAAAAAGAAAGAAGTTGAAAAATAAGAAAACACAAAATAGAACTTGGACTGGGTTTGGTGTATTGCACCAAAATAAAAGACTCTAGGGATGGGCGGGGAGGGTTCAGGTCCTGGAACATGATGGCAGAGGAGGACCTAGAGGGGTCTGAATTGTTATGTGGAAAACTGAGAAATGTCACACATGTACAAACTATTGTATTTTACTGTTGACTGTAAACAGTTAATCTCATCAATAAAGAAAAATAAAAGCTTCACAATGAAAATGCCCATCGACAGAGGACTGGCTAAAGAAGTTAAGGGATGTGGTCGGGGAGATGGCGCAGCAATAAAGTATTGGACTCTCAAGCATAAGGTTCCAAGTTCAGTCCCTGGCATTACATGTGCCGGAGTGATGTCTGGTTCTTTCTCTCTTCTCCTATCTTTCTCATAAATAAATAAAATCTTAAGAAAAAAAAAAAAAGGGATGTATACTCCATGAAATACTTCTCTGTAATCAAAAAAGATGATATTATGTCCTTTGGGACAAAGTGAATGGAACTGGAGGTGATTGTGCTTAGTGAAATAATAAAAAAGATGAAAGAAAACTACTGTATGGCTTCACTCATATGTGACATCTTGAGAACTGAAATACATAAACTTGTGAAGAAAGAAAGGGCAGAGAGGGAGAAAGACACAGCGGGAGCTGGGCAGTGGCACACCTGGCTAAGAGCACATATCACCATGCAGAAAGACCTGGGCTTGAGTTTCCACTTCCCACCTGCAGGGAGAAGCAGTGAAGCAGGTCTGCAAGTGTTTCTCTTTCTCGTTCTGCCCATCTCTTTCTGTCCCGTCCAAAAAGAAAGAAAGAAAAAATTCCCACAGGGGACTACAGATTAATAGTGCCAGCACCAAGTCCCAGCAATCACCAGGTGGCAATAAACAAACAAACAACCAAACAAACAACTGTTAATAAGACTTGTGAGATCTACGGTGATTATCTTTGGGAAGTGAGAGGGTAGGAACACAGAACCTTGGTGGTGGGTGTGGTGTGGAATCCTGACCCTGGAATCCTAATATCTTTTTGATTCACTATTAATCACAAAAAAATTAGGGGGCTGGGGGGGCGGCACATCTGGTTGAGCGCACACACTACAGTGCAAAAAAGGACCCGCATTCAAACCCCAGATTCGCACCTGCAGGGAAAAAGCTTCACGAGTGGTCAAGCAGGGCTGCAGGCATCTCTCTGTCCCTCTCCCTAACACCCTCTCTAGTTCTCTTTATCTCTATCCAGTAAATAAACAAAATATTCAAAATAACAATACAAAATTTAAAAAGCAAAACAAACATGTACTCCACCTGGGATACGCACAAGCCCTGATTGTGTGTGTGTGTGTGGGGGGGGGGATGCTAAAGTTGAAGTGAAGAGGTGGGCTGCAAAGCCTTCCCTCCCCCTTTTTTCTTCTATTAAAGAAATGAACAGAACTGTCATGTCCCCCCCCCCCCATTTACATTGTGTGTAAATCAAGACAGCAGACAGTGGCTCTTGGCGAACTTCTTGTTCCAGGTGTGAGGACCTACTATGTGCTTTCCTCAGAGATTTTGTCCCCATTCATTGTCTCTTCTCCATTCTTTCCTCCTTCCTCTTTTTCTGCTTCTCCTCTTCTTCTTTCTTCTTCTCTCTTTCTCCTTCTTTTCCCTCTCTTTCTCCCTCCTTCCTAGTTATTCTCTCTACTTTTAGGAGAGAGTGAGCAGAGCATCACACCAGGGTATTTGATACAGGGGATGCACTGGGGGGGGGACCCTTCATGTGCAGGACCTACACTCTACTTGCTAAGCCACCAGCCTGGCTGCCATCATCATTTCTATTGGATTTTTGTTTGTGTTTGCAGTTTGATTTTTGCCACCAAGATTATTCGGGAACTTAGTGCCTGCAGGACTCCATGGTTCCTGGTGGATATTTAAAAAAAATAGTTTAGTTTGTCATGTTTTCATTGAAAGTAGACTGACAGACGAACACACACACACAGGCACCCATGCACACATGTACACACAGACACCAGAGCACTGCTCAGCTCTGGCTTATGGTAATATTAAGGATTGAACCCGGGACCTCAGAGCCTCAGGCACGAAAGTTTTTTGCAGAACCACTATGCTGTCTTCCCAGCCCCATTTCTTTTAAAAGAGAAAGAGAGAGAGAGAGACAGAGAGAGAGACTGAGAGAGACAGAGAGAGAGAGAGACCTGCAGCACTGCTCCACAGCTCATGAAGCTTGCCCTCTGCAGGTAGGGACTGGGGGCTTGAACCCAGGTCCTCCTGCATGGTAAGATGATTACTGCACTGAATGAGCCACCACTTTGTCATTCCCTTTCCTTTATTTTAAGATTCATTTATTTATGTGTTGAAAGAGCCAGAGCATCATTTCTGTCATATGCAATGTCAGCCATTAAATTTGGTACTTCATGTTTCCAAGTTAAAAGCTCTAGCCATTAGGCTACCTCCCTGGGTTGCCATTATCTCTTTTGAATGAGGCAGCAGGTCTGGGCCACCGCCCCTCTGACCACATCCACTGGGAACATGATTGTGCAGGTACCTCAAGCTGAGCCTGGCAGGCACGGGGCGGAGACCCATGACCTCAGTGTCAGGAAAAGAGGCTGAACCGGGTGAGTCAGATTCTCTCCTTGCCTCTCTCTCTCTCTCTCTCTCTCTCTCTCTATTTTTCTCTCTACTTCTCTCTCTCTCTCTCTCCCTCTCCCTCTCTCTCTCTCTGGAACTGAAACCAAGAGGCTGAGGGAATGAGTCTCCAGTTAGCTGTGGGCAGCCTGACTGAAAGGTGTCTGAGGGCCCGAGTCAGGGGCATAAGAAGCTAATGGCACCATATGAGCTGCTATTTGGAGAGGAAGAGGAGCTCTGAATGAGTGGGAGAAGCCTGAAGAAACCCAGCAAACAGCCCTCCCTGCAGGGAAACCAGAAACTGGGACAGCAGAGAGGAGAGACTTTAAGAAAAACAACTCTCATGGTCTGGGAGGTGGCACAGTGGCTAAGGAACTAGACTCTCAAGCATGAGGTCCTGAGTTCAAGCCCCGGCATCACATGTACCAGCTCTTTCTCTCTCTCCTTCTTTTATTTCTCATTAATAAAATAAATAACATCTTTTAAAAAAGAAAAACAACTCTCAGAGAATGACAGTATAAACTTCAACAACAACAAGCCCCCCCCCCGCCACCCCAACCCCCCGAAAAAGTCAGGACTGCAGAAATACCGCAGGCCAGGGCCAGGAAGCTGAGTGGCCAATAGCCATTTCATTCACTAGTCCCCAAGGACTCAGATCACTACAACCCTGGCAAGAGGTATTTATAGTGACGACCTTGAGTCTGCAGTCTCTGCTGCATATTTGCAAAAGGCAATGAGGCGTGTCATTTTACTGCAGGAAAAACTTTCCTTCAGGTCAAAAAAGAAGAAGAAGAGGAGGAGGGAGAAAAAGAAGAAGAAGGAGAAGAAGGAGAAGGAGGAGGAGGAGGAGGAGGAGAAAGAAGGAAGGAAGAAAAAAGAAAGAAAGAAAGAAGGAAAGAAAGAAAGAAAGAAAGAAAGAAAGAAAGAAAGAAAGGAATTGGTGCTTGAAACAGGCAAGTTTCATCCAGTTATATATATGTATTCTTGTATGTGTTTATTTACATTGCCTTGCCTTGTTCCAGTCAAGATTGAAAGATGACTTAGAAGAATCCACAGATTCTGCACAGATCTGAAGAGAGCACAGATTTGAAGAGAATACAGAATGGCAGCAGATAACAAAAACCACAGGTGAAGAGAGAGCCAATCCTGGAGAGTCTGCCCAGTTCACCTCTGTGCACACTCATTTCTTGATAAACACCGAACACCATGACTAGTATTACTCACTGTTTAATTGTTTTAGAATCAGCAGAAAGGGCTTACCTTGTCTTCTAAAGGGTTTTCTTTTCTTTTCTTTTTTTTTTTTTTTAAATCATCTTGGAAACTGGGAGAAAGGATAGAATCCTGTAGCTGGCCTCAGGGAAACTAAAAATAGTTGTGAATAAACATCCAGTCCAGGAGCTATTGATTTAGACATATGTTTAAATAATTTCTGCTTCCTTATTTTGGTCAAAGATAAATCCTTTATGTTGTAGGTAGTTTGTGCGACAGTAAAGCAGATATTTTTATGTCAGTCAAAAGTAGTGTCATGTTACACTGCCCAACAGTTCAAGTTTTCTGCACTATGGTCTTTATGAATCAATATTATCAACTTAGGACAAGAATGGAGAATGTTAAAGGTTGAGTTAAACTTTTTATGCTATGTACAAACTACTGTACTTACTGTCGACTGCAAAACAATAATCCCCCAATAAAGAAATAAAAAGAAACTCTTTGTGCTAATGTAATTCTTTTGTCACATAAAAACAAAGGCAAATAGCTTCAGTCATGAAAGTCCTGCACTCTAGCTGATGAATATTTCTCTGGTTATCCAACGTCATATTTTTATATCTTTTAATTTTATTATTTGGAAGACCAAGTGGTGGCATACCTGTTTTAGCGCACCCATTACAGTGTGCAAGGTCCTGGGTTCAAGCCCTTAGTCCCCACCTGCAGGGGGAAAGCTTCACAAGTGGTGAAACAGGACTGCAGGTGCCTCTCTGTCTCTCTCCCTCTCTATCTTGCCCTCCCTTCTCAATTTCTCTCTGTCTTTACTTAATAAATAAATATAAATAAATAAATTTTAGAATTTTATTATTTTATTTTATTTTTTATTTGTTAAGCATGTCTTTTTCCTCTTAAAAAAACCTTTTATTTTATTTATTGGATAGAAACAAAGAAATTAAGAGGGGAGGGGAAGATAGATAAAGAGAGAGAAACAGAGAGACACTTGCAGACTTATTTCACGACCCAATGAAGCTTCTCCTCTGCAAGAGGGGACTGGGAGCTTGAACCCAGGTCCTTATGCATGGTAACGTGTGCGGTCAACCAGGTGCACCACGTCCTGGCCCGTCCAACTTCATTTCTTTATTGTAAATGAAGTCAATAGAGTTATAAGGAAGATGAACTAAGATATTGTACGTTAAGGCCAGTGAAATAGCTCACTTGGGTACTGCTCTGTCATGTGTTCAACCTAGGCTTGAGCCCAGATACCTAGAGAGATTGATAAATGATGCCACCATCTCTTTTTTTTTTTTTGCCTCCAGGGTAATTGCTGAGACTTGGTGCCTGCACTACGAATCCACTGCTCCTGGAAGCTATTTTACCCATTTTGTTGCCCTTGTTGCTGTTATTTTCATTGTTGCCATTGCTGTTGTTGGGTAGGACAGAGAGAAATGAAGAGAGGAGGGGAAGACAGAGAGGGAGAGATAGACACCTGCAGACCTGCTTCACCACTTGTGAAGTGACTCCCCTGCAGGTGGGGAGCTGGGGGCTTGAACCGGTATCCTTAGGCTGGTCCTTGCTCTTTGCGCCATGTGCACTTAACCCACTGCATCACCTCCCAGCCCCCACCCAGCCTCCGCCCAGCTCCCGCCACCATCTTTAAAAACAGTAAGAGCAAGGTCATTCACGTTGATATCACGGAAGTTTCTCCTTTGTTAGAGCATTGTGAATAAGAGTTTCTGGTCTAATTTTCCTATTAATAAAATTTTATTAGCTTGTATTGCTGTGAATGTTCTCTTATGGACACACAAGACCTTTTATTACCTTCTTGCTAATTCCAAAATGTATGAGTAGTGAATCCACCCCCCATAGATCCACACGAGGAACTTTGCTTTGCACTCACCTAGTGTTTACCCTGTCATTCAGTCTCAGTTTAAAGGCGGTTAGCCATGCCAGTGCATGGGCAAAGTCTCACTGGATTAGCTCCATCATGTGTCTGGAATGAGTCTTACAATTGAAAACCATGTTTCCACTTCACTGTGGCTCTGACAATGAATATGAATGAACACCTCATGATTTTTTTGTTTTTGCTTTTTGGATAGTGACAGTGAAAAATAGTGATAGTGACAGTGAAGGAGGAGAAAGAAAGGGAGGGAGGAGGAGGGGGAGGAGGAAGAGATGGAGTGACAGAGATAGAGAGGGAGAGAAAGACACCTGTAACACTGTTTCATTGCTTGTGAGGCTTTCCCCCTGCATATGGGGACTGGTGACTTGCACCTGGGTCTTTGTACACTGTAATGTGTGTGCTCAACCAGGCACATCACTGTCCAGCCTTCCTCATGATGTAGTAGTTATCCAGTCTTGCAAAAAAAAAAAAAAAAGGTGTATATTGAGAAAATTAGAAGAAAAAAAATCTTTTTAAAAAGTGAGGATTTGGAGAAGATGAAATTTGGCCAAAAATCTAGAGTGACTGTGTATTTTTATTATTGAGACTCAGTCTTTCAGGAGGGAGACAAGAGAGGTCCGATGAATTTCGCTTGGATTAAGACAGAAATCAGGACTCTCCTAGAAAACCAGGACTAAGGTCAGCATAGGGCAAACTGACAAGGTACCTCCCTAAGATGTTGAAGGAGCAGGGGAGGGCTGGAGGGGATTCTTCATGAAATTATAGGCGAGACCACAACATCATACACTAGATTCTGTATTCAAACTGTGAATTGGTAGGTTTCTGCTTTGAGATTCAGGATGAGCCCTTATAGCAAGAGGCTCCATTCCGTCCTTGTGTTTCAAGAAATTTAGCGACAGAGACTCAGAGAGACATGATTCATGTCACCAGGAGCCATGGGTCCTAATGTTTTGACAGCTATGGTACCTTTGAGAATTTGATGAAAACTTATTTCTCCTCCCCCAAAGGACACTGTCGTACAAACAACTGCCGTGACTTGGTGTGCCCTTTGATCCCTTTTTTTTTTTAAAATATTGATCTATTCCCTTTTGTTGCCCTTGCTGTTTTATTGTTGTAGTTATTATTATTGTTGTTGTCGTTGTTGGAGAGGACAGAGAGAAATGGAGAGAGGAGGGGAAGACAGAGAGGGGGAGAGAAAGATAGACACCTGCAGACCTGCTTCACCGCCTGTGAAGCGACTGCCCTGCAGGTGGGGAGCCGGGGGCTCGAACCTGGATCCTTAATGCCTCGGGACCTTGCGCTTTGTACCATGTGCACTTAACCTGCTGTGCTACTGCCCCCTTCCCAGCTCTGATTTATGGTAGTATAAGGTATTGAACCTTGGACTCTAAAGCCTCAGGCATGAGTCTTTTTGTATAACCATTATGCTATCTACCCCCTTGGCGTGTCATCTGATTTTACATGGAGACCCAGGTCTGAATCCGTAAGCTCCTACACACGGTCCAGGTGAGGGAAACAAGGAACCAATAAAGATGGCTGGCTGACCGTCTTTATACATTTCACTTCCTGCTCACTTCTGTTTGATAGGTATGGAAACTGAAGTTAGAGAAACTAAGATCTCAAGGGTGATTAAGTGAGAAAGTCAGGCTTTAGATTTAAGTTTGTGGGCCAAGAAATCTCATAATCTAAGTACTAATTAGACATGAGTATATGTGCATACACACACACACACATATATCCCAGTCTGGAAAGGAATTGTACTATAAACCCATGGAAAATGAAAATAAGCATAGATCTTTATGGAAGTCCAGTGATTAGAATCAGGAATTCTGTGGTCCAGGAGGTGGCCCAGTGGATTCCCAAGCATGAGATACTAAATTCAATCTCCAATAGCATATGTACCAGAGTTATGGTTCTCTCTCTCCCTCTCTATCATTAATAAATAAAAAAATAGATTTTTAATAAAAGAATCAGGAATTCTTTTTGAAACTGGAAAGAGATTATTAGGTCAAATGAGAGTAAGATGTTCTAATTTTTAGTGATTATGGATTTAGTGTATTTATTTAAAAATTTTACTGTATTTATTTTTTTAAAGATTTTATTTATTTATTTATTAGTGAGAAAAGAGTTGGGTGGTAGCACAGCAGTTTAGGCGCAGGTGGAGCAAAGTGCAAGGACTGGCATTAGGATCCTGGTTCGAGCCCCCAGCTCCTCACCTGCAGTGGAGTCACTTCACAAGCGGTGAAGCAGGTCGGCAGGTGTCTGTCTTTCTCTCTCCCCCTCTCTGTCTTCCCTCCTCTCTTGATTTCTCTCTGTCCTATCTAACAACAACGAAAACAATAATAACTACAACAATAAAACAAGGGCACAAAAGGGAATTTAAAAAAAAAATAGGAGGAGAGAAAGAAAGAACCAGACGTCACTCTGGTCCCTGTGCTTCCGAGGATTGAACTCAAGACCTCATGCTTGACAGTCCAATGCTTCATCCATGACATCAACTCCCAGACCACTTTAGTGTATTTATTTATCCTGGGCAGGAGATTGAACACATAACCGTGTACATGGGAAGCAATTTTGGGCCAATATTCCCCGCTCAATTTACTTATTTATTTTTTATTAAACCACTCTTTTAAAAAAAATATTCATTTATTTATTTATTCCCTTTTGTTGCCCTTGTTGCTTTACTGTTGTAGTTATGATTGTTGTTGTTGATACCGTTATTGTTGCATAGGACAGAGAGAAATGGAGAGAGGAGGGAAGCCAGAGAGGGGTAGAGAAAGACAGACACCTGCAGACCTGCTTCACCACCTGTGAAGTGACTCCCCTGCAGGTGGGGAGCCTGGGGCTTGAATTGGGATCCTTGCGCCAGTCGTTGTGCTTTGCGCCGTGTACGCTTAACTCTCTGCGCTACCGCCCGACTCCCCTTATTTATTTTTTTTAAAGATTTAACTGATTTTTTTAAAAAAATTATTTATTTATTCCCTTTTGTTGCCTTTGTTGTTTTATTGTTGTAGTTATTATTATTGTTGTCATTGCTCTCGTTGTTGTTGGATAGGACAGAGAGAAATGGAGAAAGGAGGGGAAGACAGAGAGGGGGAGAGACAGACAACTGCAGACCTGCTTCACCGCTTGTGAAGCGACTCTCCTGCAGGTGGGGAGCCGGGGGGCTCGAACAGGGATCCTTATGCCGGTCCTTGGTCCTTGTGCTTTGCGCCACCTGTGCTTAACCCGCAGCGCTACCTCCCGACTCCCGATTTAATTGATTTTTAAAGGATGTTATTTATTTACTTGATAGGACAGAAAGAAATTGAGAGGGGAGGGGACTCGGGCTGTAGTGCAGCGGGCTAAGCACAGGTGGCGCAAAGCACAAGGACCGGCATAAGGATCCCGGTTCGAACCCCAGCTCCCCACCTGCAGGGGAGTCGCTTCACAGGCGGTGAAGCAGGTCTGCAGGTGTCTTTCTCTCCTCCTCTCTGTCTTCCCCTCCTCTCTCCATTTCTCTCTGTCCTATGCAACAACGACTACAACAATAAAACAACAAGGGCAACAAAAGGGAATAAATAAATAAAATAAATATATAAAAAAAAATAAAAAAATAAAAAAGAAATTGAGAGGGGAAGGAGAGACAGAAAGGGAGAAAGACACACCTACAGATTTGCTTCACTGCTCATGGAACTTCTCCCCTACTCTGCCCCCATCCTGCAGGTGTGGGCTGGGGGCAGGTGGTGGTGGTGCTAAGGGCCTCAGAGTCTCAGGTATGGAAGTTTTGTATAACCATTATGCTCTATTCCTGCCCCCTTATTGGTCTCCTAAAATCCCAAGTGCTAATACCATCCCTGTGAAGGTAGTCTGAGGTAAATCCAAGACTGACAGGAGAATTAACTGCTGGACTAAGGCAAATCGCAGTTTCTTGAGCAGCTGAGTCTTTATCTTTGCATTCAACAGCCTGTCTCTCTCTGAGCAGGTGTCAGTCTGACTGCTAACCAGGGTTATTCCCAACCACAACAGTGTTTCTTATAAACACAGCTCTTCCTTTTCGGAACTTCTTTCTGTTTGGTAATTCCTAAACCACCTGTAGCCTTTAAAAAAATATTTATTTAAAAAAAAATTATTTATCTCCTTTTGTTGTCCTTGTTGCTTTACTGTTGTAGTTATTATTGTTGTTGTTATTGATGTTGTCTTTGTTGGATAGGGCAGAGAGAAATGGAGAGAGGAGGGGAAGACAGAGAGGGGGAGAGAGAGACACCAGGAGTTGGTGTCTTTCTCTCTGTCCTATCTAACAACAACGACATCAATGACAACAATAATTAAAACAACAATAAAAAAACAACAAGGGCAACAAAAGGGAAAATAAGTAAATAGAAAAATATGAAAATATTTAAAAAAAAAGAAAGAAAGAAAGATACGACACCTGCAGACCTGCTTCACCGCTTGTGAATCGACTCCCCTCCACGTGGGGAGCCGGTCCTTGGGCTTTGCGCTACCTGTGCTTAACCCACTGCGCCACCGCCTACCTGTGGCATTTTAAAGCTGAGTCACATTTCCCGGTGAACTTGGGGTCTCCTTCCAGTCTGCACACCCCCCCCCCCCGCCCCAATGCCTGACACTTGAGGAATACTCAGCAGAGCTTGGAGGCTGCCTTCCCAATTTTAGTACTATCGACTGTCACCAGAGCATGCCACACTCTAAATGACAGCTTCATATAAGGCCGTGCCTGCAAGAAACTACTGTTATTTCTCATTGCATTTGTCATTCCTGTAACTATTTATCCCCCCCTTTTATGTATTTATTTGTTTGTTTTTTAATTTTTTTTTTGCCTCCAGGGTTATTGCTAGGGCTTGGTGCCTACACCAGGAATTTACAGCTCCTGGAGGCTATTTTTTCCCCTTTTGTTGAGCTTTTTATTTTTTTAAATCATTGTTGTGGTCATTATTATTGTTGTAATTGATGTCTTTGTTGTTAGATAGGCCAGAGAGAAATGGAGAGAGAAGGGGAAGACAGAGAGGGGGAGAGAAAGATAGACACCTGCAGACCTGCTTCAGGCTTATGAAGCAAACTCCCCCCCACCCCCCCGCGCTCCCACAGGTGGGGAGCCATGGGCCTAGAACAGGGATCCTTATGCTGATCCTTGTGCTTTGCACCATGTGTACTTAACCCTGGCCCCTGTTTTGTAAATTCTTTTTTTTACTTATATTTTTAAAATATTTATTCCCTTTTAGTTGCCCTTGTTGTTTTATTGTAGTTATTATTGTTGTTATTGATGTCATTGTTGTTGGACAGGACAGAGAGAAATGGAGAGAGAAGGGGAGACAGAGAGGGGGAGAGAAAGATAGACACCTGCTTCACCACCTGTGAAGCAACTCCCTTGCAGGTGGGGAGCCGGAGGTTGGAACCAGGATCCTTGTGCTGGTCCTCTTTGCGCCACCTGCGCTTAACCTGCTCCACTACCGCCTGACTCCCTGTTTGGTAAATTCTAAGCTCAGTGGGTCAGGGAACCACTGTCTTCACCACTGCCACACTGACTATGGTCAGTATATTGCTCTGTCTCTTGCCTCTTACAAAAACAGGTGCTACAAGAGGCTGGGTGGTGGCATATCCAGTTGAGCAAGGATCTGCATTCAAGTTTCTGCTCCACAGCTGCAGGAGGGAAACTTCAAGAGTAGTGAAGCAGTGCTGCAAGGTCTCTCTCTCTCTCTCTCTCCCTCTCTCTCTCTCTCTCTCTCTCTCCTCCCTCTCAATTCTGCTCTGTCTTATTATACAAAATAAAAGAGAATCAAATGAAAGAAAGTAAGAAAAGATGGAAGGAAGGATGGGAGGAATGCTACAAGAAATTTGATCAGTCCGGGAGGTGGCTCAGTGGATAAAGCACTGGACTCTCAAGCATAATAAAGTCCTAAATTCGATCCACGATGGCATTATGTACCAGACTAATGTCTGGTTCTTTCTCTCCTATCTTTCACATTAAAAAAACAACAACAAAGAAATTAGGTCCTATTTTCTTTTGGTTTAAAGAATGAAGAGAGGGAGCAGGACCATAGCACAGCGGTTAAGTGCAGGCGGTGCAAAGCACAAGGACCGGCGTAAGGATCGCCCGACTCCCTCGAAATCAAGCCCCCGACTCCCCACCTGCAAAGGAGTCGCTTCACAGGTCGTAAAGCAGGTCTGCAGGTGTCTATCTTTGTCTCTCCCTCTCTGTCTTCCCCTTCCCTCTCCATTTCTCTCTGTCCTATCCAACAATGAAGACATCAGTAAGAATAACAATAAGTACAACAATAAAAAACAAGGGCAACAAAAAAGGAAAATGAATAAATAAATATTAAAATTTTTTTTAAAAAAAATGAAAAAATGAAGATAAAAGTCACATACTGTAAGGTTCACTTTCCTCCTCCCTGCTCCCCAAACATTTATTTATGAGACAGAGGTGGGGGTGGCGGAGGGAAGATCTACAATATCACCCTGGCCTGGCACTTGTGATGCCAGAGATCAAACTTGGGGCCTCATGTTTGAGGGCCCAGTGCTCTACCTGCCGCACCCCCTCTGGGTCACAAGATTTGAAGTTCGGCGGTTAATATCAGGAATTCTTCTTGAGACTGGAAAGAGACTACTAGGGCAAATGAAAGTAAGATGTTTTTCTTAGTGATCATTGGCTTAACTGTGTCTATTTATCCTTGGTGGGATAATGAATGATTCAAATGCACATCTCAGCCACTGGTAGAACTTCATGAAGTTGAACAAGTGTTACTACTATCTAATGCCAGATTGTTTTCATTGCTCCAGTAAGAAAAGCTACATTCCTGATAGCAAATATGCCCTTCTTCTTCTTTTTTTCCCCCAGTCCTTAGCAATCATTAATTCACTTTTTTAAAAAAACATTTATTTATTTATTTATTCATTTTTGTTGCTCTTGTTGCTTTATTGCTGTACTTATTATTATGGTTGCTATTGATGTTGTCGTTGTTGGTTAGGACAGAGAGAAATGGAGAGAGGAGGGGAGACAGCAAGGGGAGAGAAAGACAGACACCTGCAGACCTGCTTCACTCCCCCCCTCTAGTGAAGCAACTCCCCTGCAGGTGGGGAGCCTGGGCACCAACCTGGATCCTTAATGCTGGCCCTTGCACTTTGTGCCACCTGTGCTTAACCCACTGGGCTACCGCCCGACTCCCAATTCACTTTTTTTTAAAAATCTATTTATTAATGAGAAAGATAGAAGAAGAGAGAGGGAGAGGGAGAGGGAGAGGGAGAGGGAGAGGGAGAGGGAGAGGGAGAGAGAGAGAGAGAGAGAGAGAGAGGGAGAGGGAGAGAAAGAGCCAGACATCACTCTGGTACATGTGGTACCAGGGGTTGAACTCGGGACCTCATGCTTGAGAGTCCAGTGTTTTATCGATTATGCCACTTCCCAGATCACCTAATTCACTTTCTATCTCTACAGGTGTTTGTAGCAGATCTATAGAGTTAGATTTATAGATTTGTTGATATCCTTGTTTGGTATAAATAGAATCATAAATGTGGTCGTCATGTCTTGTTTCTTTCATCTGACACGAATGGGTCGACGTTAGGATTGGATCTCTGCACTATGAATCCACTGCTCCTGGTGGTCACTCCCCCCTTTTCTTCTTGCTTATATATAGAGAGTGTGTGAAGGGGGAGGGAGAAAGAAAGAGACACTTGCACTACTGCTTCACTGCTTATGAAGTTTCCAACCCCCTCCCCTGCAGGTGGGGAGCAGCGACTTGAACCCAGGTCCTTGCACATGGTAACTTGTGTATTCTGCTGGGTGCTTCACCACCCTGCCCTGGAGACAAGAGCATTTTCACATCTAAGTCCTACTCCTGAATCCTATATTCAAACGAAGGGCTACAACCAACATGCCTAAAAACAAACCATTATACAGCACTAGGCTTTAACAATGGTCTTTCTGGGCTCTGAAGTTTTTAAGATTTGACGTAACATACATCCTGGGAGGACTACAGAACCTGGGAAGATCATCCTGCTTCCTTCCTGTGTCATCTGAGCAGAGAAAACCGGTTTCCTTGCCTTTATTTTCAGAACTCTAATCCCCTCCCCCTCCTTTCTGCCCACCTGCTTTGTTCCTCTCTCCCTTTCTCTGTCTCTCTTTTTTTTTTTTCTCCTATCTTTCATCAGAGCTCTGCTCAACTCTAGTTTATGGTGGTGCAGAGAACTGAAGCTGGGATTTCAAAGGCTGGGACACAAGTCTTTTTTGCATAACCACTATGCTATCAAACCCCACTTTCCGCCTGGTTCCTAGAACATGGGCACCCTGGAATGCTGCATATCTGTGGTGCTAACTGCATCACTGTTTGTTTTCAACAGATCTGTGAAATTATCACAGCGCTGACTGAAGCCTGACAGCCCTCCCTCTCCTACTCTCCTCATGTTTCTACACGTGCAACTCCTCAAAAAAAGGGGGGAAAAAGAAAGAAACTTCCTTTTGTTTCTTAAGAAAATCCAGGTAAAAGGGAGGGGGTGGCGGTGGGAGTAGTAGAGGAAATGATATTTTTGCCTTTCCTCACAACCCAGACAAGTTGGGGAAAAAAAAAAAAGGATTTCCTTTGGGCTGCTGCCATGACTCTGATCTTGGATGCTGATAAAATATTTCCTTCTCCTACAGAAGAAAAAAAAAAAAAAGTTATGGGAGGGGAAAAAAAAGTCAGACCATTTCAGCTCCGGAGCTACTGTTGTAACTTTGCCGTTGAGTAAATAAATCAATACAAGAAAGGAAGAAAAGGAGAGACAGAGAGAGGGAGATGGGCGAGGGAGAAGGGAGAGAGAGAGGGACAGGGACAGGGACAGGGAGAAGGAGAGGGAGACGGGAGAGGGAGAAGGGAGAGAGAGAGGGACAGGGAGAGGGAGAGGGACAGGGAGAAGGACAGGGAGAGGGAGATGGGAGAGGGAGATGGGAGAGGGAGAGGGAGAAGGAGAGAGAGAAGAGAGAGAGGCGCTAGGCTAGCTCCCTGTGCTCGAAGGGGCGCGTTGGGCGGGAGGCCGGACTACAAGATCCAGATGCCTCTGGACACCCCGAATACTCGCATATTATTGGCTGGCCAGGACCGATGTGGCCAAAACGAAGCCTGATTGGCCGGGCCCGAGCTGACTTCTCCATTTATGGCCAGGACAGGCTGCAGTGCGGGAGTACTCGCAGTCGGTGTCCGGGGAGCGAGCGGAGCCGGGCGGGCGCGCACTGAGCCCGCGAGCAGCGACAGCGACCGACCGCGCCGGCTCGAGCGGCCCCTCGCCCGCCATGCGCCCCGCCTGCTAGGGCGCCCCCTCCGGCCCCCGCTGCCCTCACCTAGCGCCGCCGAGCCCGCCTGGATGGAGTCCCGCCCGGGTTCCCATTGGCTCCCGTGAGCGCTTGGGTGTCGAGAGCCCGCTCCCCGCGCAGCAGCGGACCAACTTTGGAAGCGCGCCCCGCAGCCCGCGTTGCAGCCCGGCGTCACCATGGTGAGTGGGCCCGGGGCGCGGGGACCCTCCGGAGGGGGGGCCAGGCTTCCCCTGCCTGCACCCCCGGCCGGGCAGACTTGGGGAGAGGTGTGTGTGGAGGGGAGACTCAAGTGGGAGGGAGGTTGCGGTGGGGTGGAGGTGGAGGGGGGACCGGGGCTAACTTTGCTCAAGTCTGTCTCCAAACTTTTTTGCGCCGCCGCTCTGGCTGCCAGCTGTGGGAAGCGGGGTGCGGGGACATCTGCCACCCGGGAGTGGACCGGGGGTGTGTGTGTGTGTGGTGGGGGATCCCCAGACCCCTCCCCGTACCCCGCTCCTCCCTGGGCGGCCTGGCACCCGCCGGAATGTGTGTATGTGTATGTGTGTGTGTGTGTGTGTGTGTGTGTGTGTGTTTGGGGGGGTGCCGAGCTGCACAAAGGCGGGAGGGGCCGTGGCCGACAGATGGGGGTACCCAGAACCCCTCCTGGCTGCAAACTCCAGGGGGTCTTTGCACCCCAAATCCTGGTCCCCCCCCTTCCTGTGCCACCCGCCACCCATTCCCAAGCTCGAGATGATGTTCTTTTTTTTTGGGGGGGGGGATGGTGGTGGAAGGATTTCCTCTGAGCGATTGGCAATGGAAGAAAGTCGAGTTTGTTTGTTTGTTTGTTTGTTTATTTTCTGGTTCTCTTGACCGTAGCACTTTGGAGGGTTATGCCTGCGACTGCCTTTTTTTCTTTTTCTTTTTCTTTTTTTTCTTACTCTTTCCTGAGTTCTTACTGCCCCTCCCCTCAAACCGCGCCCCACCACCACCGCCACAGGTAACTTCAGCCGCGCCCCCTTAGGACTTGGGGTCCCTGTCCTTTCCTGGCCGGAGTAGAAAAACTAGAGCTCTTGTTTTCGAAGAGGCCGGGCAGCCTGTCAGAAACCAACAGGAAAAGTTAGGGCACAGGGCGGGCTCCCCGGAGGTGTCCACGCTGGTATGCAGGTCACCTGGGCTACGCCTTGTGGGCCGAGCTGGTGGGTGGTTCTCTCCGAGATGGCGCTGAGACTGGAGCTGGGTCCCATCTCTGTCTGTCTCTAGGGACTAGCCTTGGGGGAAGGCCCTGGGCGCCCTTATTCCCAGCAGAGCCTCTGCCCCTGCCTCAGTGTATTTAAAGGAATGACGACACACCCCTCCGAAGGACTTTAAAAAGGCAGCCTGGAGCAAACACGGCTTTTCTTTTCTTTTCTTTTTTTTTTTTACAAAAAAAAAAAGTCTACACTTGGGTCACCTTTGCCTGCACCTCAGAGGGCACTTTCTCTGTAAACAAATTTCCCTCTTTTGGTCTTAAGAAAGACAGTCAGCCACACCTTCTTTTGGGGATCCCCTAGACAAAGCCATTTTTCTTCTGCCCAGTGTTTGGGGTGGGGCTAGCTCCTTGGGTCACTGCCCAACTGACCGCTGGGACGTCAGCAGTGTGTGATGATCCCAGAGGCTTAAAGGGCTGTAATGATTTTCTGAGGCTCGATAGTTCTTGCAGAGATCGATATACTTATGTGAACAGCTTCAAGAATTATGTTGTATTTAAATACTTGAGTGGTGGCTTCAGAAAATTCATTTGGCCTAAGAAGATATTGTTTTGCATGCTGGGCAAACTGAACGAGGAGTCTGGGATGCCTTTTTCCTGTCGGATTTGGAAATCTGGTGTTTGTTTTTGCCCCGTGGCTGTCGGGACACAGAGTTGGATGGACTGGCAGGTGCATGAGAGGCTCGAGCAAACTTTGCAGTGTTGAGTGTGTGTGTCTGTTCATGACTGGATGTGACTCACCTGGGGAGGAGCCCCCTGCCAGCAGCCCAGATGGCCCCTTTGTGGGCTGCCAGGAGACTATCTCTGCATCAGATATCATGGCCGAGGCCACGGTGCCCCGGGCAGAAAAGTTGAAACAGCTGGCTGCCTTGAAATCGGAACTGTGCCACCTCTCTGGCTCCTGGATTAAGTCATTTTGGCAAAAGTGAAAAAGGTCGTTTCTTCGTAGACTTGAACAGTTGTTTATTAACTGGAAACCTTCAGCATTGTGTGTGTGTGTGTGTGTGTGTGTGTCTGTGTTTTACTGCTGATTTGATTTCACTGCTCCAGGACCACTTTTTCACTTGGGGGGGGGGGAGATATCACAGCCCTGGAGCCTCCCTTGGTGCTATAGAGCCTTCCATGTGGTGCCAGGCTTCAAACTGGGGACCACAGGCATGGCAAGGCCAGTGCCCTACCCGGTGAGCTATCCATCCAGGTCAGGGCATCACCATCTTAGAGAACCAGAAACCTCTGAGGACTTACTGTTTATAGGTTGACTCCCCTTCCAGCCAGAGGAGACTGGGCTTTTGTGCTCCACTTCTGTCTGGCTGCATCCCTCAGCTGCTTGGGACAGGAAAATAAGGGCAGTGACTTCAGTGGGTGTGGCTGAGGTTCTAGTTGGGGCATAGAAGCCGGAGGGCACCTGGGTGGAGGAGCTTTGTGGAAATCTGGACACTCTGGAAGGTTCTTCCCTTGCACCCAAGGCTGAGACTCAGGAAGACGTCTATTTTCGGACTCAGGGACGAAAGGCACAGTTCACAGGTTCTAGCTTCTCCCTCCTGAAAACTCACATTGGGACACTGGGCTCTGTTTTGAGGGTGTCCAAGAACACTCACAGGCAGTATGCTGTATCTCTTATCCTCTGGAGACAGGAAGAACTTGGGGGGGGGCGTGTGGGGGGGTTTCTCCTTGTGTCTTTATAATTGAGTGGAAGTTGAGGAGGAGGGCACAACAATAGTGCCCATCCCGAGTTTCTCTCCGTAGAATTTGGCTCTATCATCACGCACACACAAGGGGAGTTACGAGGCCAGGCAGTGGCTCATTGGGTAGAGTGCCCACGTTACCATGTATGAGGACCAGGTTCAAGCCCCCAGTCCCCAACTGCAGCAGGGAAGCTTCACAAAGCAGGGCTGCAGGTGCATTTGTCTGTCTGTCTGTCTATCTATGTATCTCTATTTCTCCCACTCTCTCTCTCTTCAGAGCACTTCCCTTTCAGTTCTCTCTGTCTTTATTCAGAAAACGAATCAATACAAATAAAATGGAGGGGGCAGCTAAAAAATAAAAGGAGGGGGCGGGGGAAGTTTTGTTTTTGCAACCTTGTTGTTAATTTGTAGTATCTAGTAGACTGCACTGATAGTTCTGCTCTGTATTTTGCACCCAGAACCATGGATCATTATAGGACTTAGATCAATCCAAAGCCCCTAGTAAGTTAAGTTGGTCATCCACGCTCAGCCTATGGTCAAGACAGCCTCTCTTCTCTGCTCAGGACTCAGCTGCAGAGATGAACCATAGATGCCCTGGAAAGGGCGGGACTTAGTAATTAGAAATCTGATGGGCAGTTGACATCGAGGGAACCGAATTCCTTGGGGGCTGCACGCATGGCATGGAGGTAGAAAGTCTGGAATTTATTTCAGAAGTTTTCTGGGAAGGCAACCTTGTCTGTTCCCACTGATTAGTTTCTCAGATGGCTGGTAGCCTCCTGGTGACACAAAGCAAAACCAAAACAGAAAGGGCTGGGACAAAGTGCTGGGTGGCTCTGCCTCTTACCAAGTAGCACCAACTGCCTTACTTGTCCAGAGACGCCAGAGATCAGTCTTTCCCAGCAGATATGCCATCCTTAAAGGTGTTCTCTGAGCATTGGAGGTCAGAGACATCTGTAGAGCAAATAACTGTTTGCAAGACTCTGGGCTGGAACTCTGGAATAAGTGTCCTGTGAGACTCAGTGTCCTGTTATTTTAGGTATGTATTTATTCATTTGTTTTTGTATAGAGACAGACATTGAGAAGGAAGGGGAAGATAAAGAGGGAGAAAGACACTTGCAGCATTGCTTCAACCGCTTGTAAAAGCTTGTAAAGCTTCCCCCCTGCGACTGGGGACTTGGAGGTTGAACCCGGGTCCTTGTATAACCGGATGCGTCAGTGCCCGGCCCTGGGATGCAGGGCTTTCTTCCAGGAATGACCAATAACTAGAGGATAACCCCCTGCCCGGCTGGGGGTGCTGCTATATGCTTATTACCACACCCTCCGCCTCCCCCTGGATTTCTCTTAAGCAGGGAGTCTCCTGGTATTTTCGACGCGTGGGATCTCTGAGCTGTCAACCAGAGGGGTATCTGCGTCCAACTGGTACTGTTGGGAGCTAGGTTCTAGAGAGTTCTAGGAGTGGTCTCTCCTTTTTCTTGTCACTGGGGTTTCTCTGGGTCCTCAAGCCTGTGCAGTTCCGCTGCTCCTGGTGGTGGTGGTGGTGGTGGTGGTGGTGGTGGTGTGTGTGTGTGTGTGTGTGTGTGTGTGTGTGTGTGTAAGAGAGAGAGACAGAGAGAGATTTAACCATGTTATACAAAATTTGAAGGTTTCAGGCGCATACATAGTGCCTGAACTTCACCAAAGTTCTGCACCCTTGATCTCAGAATCAGAGAGGGAGGGAGGGAGGGAGGGAGGGAGAGAGGAAAAGAGAGAAAGGGAGAGAGACACCATAGCACAACTTAAGAAGCTTTTCCTGGTGCTGTGCTACGCTGCCATGCAGTGCCAGGGACCTCCGCCAGGCACTGTACCCTCCCTATTCTTTTCTTTCTTCTGAGATCAGATGAGATGGGGCGTGTTCAGGGTGGTATGGCTATAGACGCTTTTCTTTCTTCATTCTTTTTTTTTAATATCTAATTATTTTCCTTTTTTGTTGCCCTTGTTTTATTGTTGTAGTTATTATGTTGTTCTTGATGTCATCGTTGTTGGATAGGACAGAGAGAAATGGAGAGAGGAGGGGAAGACAGAGAGGGGGATTGAAAGACGGACACCTGCAGATCCGCTTCACCGCTTGTGAAGAGACTCCCCTGCAGGTGGGAAGCCGGGGGCTCAAACCATCTTTCTTAATTCTTCAATTCTCTCTCACTCTTTCTTCCTCAATAAAAACCCCTCCTCCCCCACATTGTACATGGCATGACAAGCTTCCTTTTTTAATCTGTTCTCAGGTGGACCTCACAGATTTGAGGTCTGTTTCAAGGGCTGTCCTTGCTTGTATACACTGAGCAACGGCAAAGCAAAAAGCCTTTTGGTTCACATGACTTGGAACATAGCTTTTTGAATGCATATTGAGTTCTTTCAATGTCTTTAGTGGAGATGAAAGACAACTACTGGATGGTTTCACTCATAGAATCTAGAGAACTGATACACATAAATTAAAAAAAAAAAAACAGAAGCAAGCAAATTGTTTCTAAGACTTGTGAGAACTCTGGTGGTTTTCTTTGAGGGGTGGCAAGGTGAGGACACAGAACTTGGTGGTGGGTCGGGGGTGGAACTCTACACTGTAGCCTTACAATCTTGTAACCCACTATTACTCACAAATAAAAATTTTAAAAAATAGATGCGTCTTTGCCAGTGGAAGAAAGAGAGAGACCCAGAGCATCACTCAGACATGTGTGGTGCCAGGGATTGAACCTGGGAGCCTCTAAATACGAGTCCGTGACTGAGGAGACAGCATAATGTTTCTGCAAAAAGACTCTTAGGTCTAAGCTTCTGAGGTGCCATGTTTGATCCCCAGCACCACCACAAGCCAGATCTGAGCAGGGTTCTGGTCTCTCTCTATGTATCTTTCACTCATTAAAATAAAAATTTAAAAGAATGTCCAAAAGATAAATGCAAGTTCAGTGCTTCACCGCTGAGCCACTTCTCCGCTGGAACTCATATATTCGGCCTTAAGTGTCTGGAGACCTCTTGAGACTCAATGAAAGCGAGAATATCTAGTAGTCCCTTGCATTCCCTGGGGAGACGAGAATGATTCCTGTTAGTTACTAAGAACTAGCAAAGGCACTTTCCACCAGCTTTGAACAAGCGGGCACACAGAGAGCACTCTATACACTGCACGGCTCTTCACATTGTGTGCAGGGCTTTCCAAGTCTGAAGCTCCTCCTCCTCCTCCTCCTCCTCCTCCTCCTTCTTTTAACAAAGTTGCCACACACAACTTGTACTTCTGTCAATGTGTGATTAAGATGAGTTTCCCACTAGTGAGTTTTTAGTATTTTATTTCTTCTTTTTTTCATTAGTGGTTTAATATTGATTTACAAAACTGTAAGCTAATAGGGATATAATTCCATGCTGTTCCCACCACCAGTGTTCTGTGTCCCATTCCCTCCATTGGAAGGAAACTGCAGTAATTCTGCCAAGCTCACAGATATGGGCTGATTCTATAACTCTAGATCTCCATCTATATTCCCATATTTATTATTTAGATTTTTTTTTCTTTTTATCTTTAGTGGATAGAGGCAGCCAGAAATCAAGCGGGAAGGGGGCAACAGAGAGGGAGAGAGACCCCTGCAACCCTGCTTCACCATTTGCAGGTCCTTGTGCATTGTAACATGTGCGCTCAACCAGGTGGAATGGGGCCACTGCCTGCCCCCCTTCCATTTTTTAAATGGTCTTTTCTCCACTTCCTTTCCAGGTTGTCCCTACACCTATCAATACTTCCAAGTGCCTTTCCTTTTTCCCTCTCCTCTCGCAGATAAGCAAAGCTGCGCCTGGCTTCCTCTGGTGTTTTCCAGATTCACTTCCCTTTCATTGATGGTATAAAAACAAGATTCCTGGTGACAAATGCTTTAGGTTCTGGTGGCATGAGGGCCCAGAGCCCTCTGGTCATCTTTCCCTATCATTTACCCCTCTGGGAGTCTGGACCAGAATTCTTTTTGGTGCTGAAGGTGAGAGTTCTGGCTTCTGTCATTGCTTCTCTGCTGGACGTGGACATTGGCAGGTCAACCCGTACCCCCACTATTTTTATTGCTTCATCTGGCTGGGCTGTAAGATGTATAGAGCAAATAGGGGGCAGGAGGTTTAATCCCAAAGGTATTTCAAACAACCACCTCAGTTTTATAAGCACATTCTGCAGTGAAGGTGAACAAGTGCTGTTTTGAATTTCAGCTTCAGCATTTGCCTTGGCAGAGAGGGGAAGAGGAGGTTTCTAGTGACGTATTCTTTTCCCAGAATCTTGATAGCAGCCACGCCCGGGCAGTGTCGAACTCTAAGAGTCATTCTTAAAATAGTGTCATTGACCCACCACATAAGTGACATGACCCATCGGAGTGATGTCCGTGCTCCCTTCACAGACAGCACCATGGGAACACTTCTGTACAGCTAAGGATGTCAGAGCTAAGGATGCTAAGGATGTCATAGCTAAGGATGTCAGAGCTCTTTGAAGCAGCCTAAGAAAGTCGACTGGGGGGGAGGGGGGAGCCAGGCATGTGGTTCAGCCGTAGAGCACTTGCTTCACATGTGTGAACCCTGGTTCTTCCCTCCAACAGAAGCCAATTTTTTTTCTTTAAAAAAATTTGCTTTAGGGTGCCGGGCAGTTGCACAGCAGGTTAAGTGCTTGTGGCACAAAGCGCAAGGATCGGTGCAAGGTTCCGGGTTCAAGCTCCCAACTCTCCACCTGCGGGGGCGGGGGGGGGCTCACTTCACAGGCGGTGAAGCAGGTCTGCCGGTGTCTGTCTTTCTCTCCCCCTCTCTGTCTTCCCCATCTCTCTCCATTTCTCTCTGTCCTGTCCAACAACATCAGCAGTGACAACAATAATAACGACAACAAGGGTAACAACAAGAGCAACAAAAATGGGAAAATCAGCCTCCAGGAGCAGTGGATTCGTAGTGCAGGCACCGAGCCCCGGCAATAACCCTGGAGGCAAAAAAAAAATGTTCTCATTCTTTTTATTTATTGGATAGAGACAGCCAGAAATTGAGAAGAAGAGGGAGATAGAGAGGGAGAGAGACAGAGAGACATCTGCAGACCTGTTTTACCACATGTGAAGCTTCCCCCTGAAAGTGGGATCTGGGTCTTGAGTCCTTGTACATTGTAACATGTGCCATGTGCACTCAAGCAGGTGCGCCACCACCTGGCCCGTTGGTTTTTTTTCTTTCTTTCTTTATGACCTAATGTGTTATTTGGTGCCTTGCTCCACTGGCTTCACAGCAGCTTTCTGTCTCTAGGTTGCCTGTAGGTGTTTCTTCTCTCTCTCTCTCTCTCTTAATCTTTATTGATTTATTTATTGGATAGAGACAGCCAGATGTCAAGAGGGAAAGGAGAGGCAGAAAAACAGAGAGATACCTGCAGCTTCACCACTTGCAAAGCCTTTCCCCCTCCAAGTGGGGACTGGAGGCTTGAACCTGGGCCCTTGCACATAGTAACATGTGCGCTCAACCAGGTGTGCCACCACCTGGCACCTAGATGTTTCTTCCTGTGTCAGAGGAGGGTGAATAATCCTAGTGAGGCTGAGTGGGGGCCAGGGAAGAAGGCTCTTTTCAGGATTAAGTGTGCAAAGGGCTCTGAAGGGAACTCACCATCTTCTGAGCTCATGTGGATCTGTTAAAATCTTTTTCATCACAACCTACGTTTCAGCAGGCTCAGAAGACATCTTCAGACTTCTTGTTTTATTAACTATTCAATTATTATTATTTTTTTGCCATCCAGACTACTGCTGGGACTTGGTGTTGGCACTATAAATCCATTTGCCCTCCCCCCATTTAATTGGATAGAACAGAGAAAAATTAGAGGGAGAAGGAGGGGGAGAGAGAGACTCTGTAAACCAGCTTCATCACTTGCGACACATCCCCACCCCCACCCCCACACAAAGGGAGTTGGTGTTCAAACCCAGGTCCTTACACTTGGTAATATGTGTGCTTAACCCGGTGTGCCACCATCTGGCCCTTATTTATTTTAGCAGAGCTCTGCTCAGCTCTGGCTGGTGGTGGTGCTAGGGATTGAACTTGGGGCTTTAGTGCCTCAGGCATGAAAGTCTCTTTGCTTAACCATAATGCTGTCTCCCTACCCCTAGAGCTGTAGCATTCTTTTTTTTAAAATATTTACTTATTTATTTATTCCCTTTTGTTGCCCTTGTTGTTGTAGCCTTGTTGTGGTTATTATTGTTGTTGATGTCATTCGTTGTTGGATAGGACAGAGAGAAATGGAGAGAGGAGGGGAAGACAGAGAGGGGAGAGAAAGATAGACACCTGCAGACCTGCTTCACCACCTGTGAAGTGACTTCCCTGCAGGTGGGGGGCCAGGGGCTCAAACTGAGATCCTTACGCGGGTCCTTGCACTTTGCTCCATCTGCGTTTAACCCTCTGCGCTACTGCCCGACACCCCAAGCTGCAGCATTCTAATCCCAATTAATTTGCCTGGTTTCACTGCAAGGGATAAAAGGGTTTCTTGAGACTCAGGTAGGTTTCACTGCTGAAACGTAGGTTGTGATGAAAAAGATTTTAACAGATCCACATGAGCTGGTGCCGGAACCCAGGTTGTCTGATCCCCATCTAATAATAAGGCTTCTCCCTAAATTCTCTGTTTCCTTAAAGTTTAGAGGTGACCTGGTGGATTTCTTTGGGGACTCCTTTTTCATTCATTACTGCAGTAATTACTTGTATTCTGTTTTGCTGGCAGGGTAGCCTGTGTGCTGGGGAGAGTCCTATCTTGCACCCACTGAACTGCTCTGGCCAGCTCCTGTTACTCAGAGACACAGAGCTGGAGCAGGGGGGCGAACTTAGGGGGTTACCCAGTGGTCCTCCAACTCTGACCCAAACACCCGAGTACAGTTGGGTTTCCCCCTGGTTGCGGTGCTGGTGCCTGAACCTGTAACACCTGTGAATGCTCCAACTTTGCAAGTTGGGGCGGCAGGGCGGGGGTTGTCTTAGAAGAGTTCCCTGAGCGGCTGGTGAGGGGGAGCGTTGGACCCCAACGTAGAGAAGACACAGCAGTCCTGAGGAAGGTCAGCTTACATGCTTCCTACGTGGGAAGTTTTAACCAGGTGTGGTGCCAGCCACGTTCAACCAGAGATTCAATACAGTCACTACGAATGAGAGGCTCACAGGCTGGTGGAGAAATGATAACACAAAGGGACTGGGCAGTGGCGTACCTGGTAGAGCGCACATGTTACCATGCAAGGGGACACAGGTTCAAGCCCCTGGCTCCCACTTGCAAGGAGGAAGCAGGTCTCTCTCTCTCTCTCTCTCTTTATTTATTATTGGATAGAGACAGAAATTGAGAGGGGATGGGTGATATAGAGCGGGAAAGAGAGAGAGAGAGACCTGTAGCCCTGCTTCATAAGTGGTGAGGTGAAGCTTCCCCCCTGAAGGTGGGGACTAGGGCCTTGAACCTGGGTCCTTGCACACTGTAATGTGTGCACTTAACCGAGTGCACCACTGCCTGGTCACTTCTGTTTTACTTTTATTTTTTTAGGGTTAAGGTGACTCTACCATTCCTAGTGGCCAACTTTTTTCTTTTCTTTCTCTCTCTTTCTCTCTGTCTCTCTCTTTTGATAGAAGATGAAAGAGAAGGAGAAAACCTGCAGCATTTCTCTAGTGCTTATGAAGCCCCGCCCAGTGGGAACCAGAGATTGTACGGTTCTAGAAATCTATCCCTTCCTTTCAATGACCTGATCCCATATTTTTATGCATATAATTGTTCCCGTCACTTTTCTGATTCTCATCACCCTTTGATTTGTTTAGGAACAAATCCTAGACATCCTCCCCTTCCATGCTAAAGAGCCTCAGCATCACAATGGCTCTTAGATAAAGCAGACGTCCATCCGCACTCGGCACTAGCTCCCTTCGGGCTGGGAGAAGCTGTGCAGAGCCTCAGCCAGAGTGAGTCCACTTTGCCTTTGACAGTAGAAACTTCATCTTCACAGGATGATGCAGACACCTCTGGTCACTGGGTGAGTTTCTTAGAACTTGGCTCCATCTCGTTCACTGGAGTGAAGTCTTGGTACCCAGATTCTAGGTTGCCTGACTGTCCTAGCTCAGCTCAGACACTCCAACGCTTGACGTCTCGTCACCCAATCTGGTCCCCTTCGCCTACACTGAACTTCTCTGTTCCAGACTCTTGGAAACAGAGTTGGCAGTCAGCCGAGGTAAAGAACAAACACCTCATCACAGACCCCTGCAAGCGTCAACCCTGCTTTGACCTAGCACGTTATGATTGGGCCCTCCTCAATCGCTATTGAACAGGCCATGGCCGGTGCGCCGCTATGTTCCATCGCTGGGGAGCCAAAGACGACCCGAACTGCCCCTGCGGCTCCAGACAGACTATGACCCACATAGTCAAGGACTGCCACCTCTCCAGATTCAAAGGAGGTCTCGAAAGTTTACATCAGGCTCAACCTGACGCTGTTGACTGGCTATGGAAGAAGGGCAAACGCTAGAAGAAGAATGTGACTATTAGGGCTACTTCATGAGTGTCAGTCTGAATTATGATCATAGCTGTACAAATAATAGCCTCTCTTTAAAATGACTGGAAGTTTTTTTTTTAATATTTATTTATTCCCTTTTGTTGCCCTTGATGTTTTATTGTTATAGTTATTATTGTTGTTGTTGATGATGTCATCATTGTTGGATAGGACGGAGAGAAATGGAGAGAGGAGGGGAAGACAGAGGGGGAGATCGAAAGACACCTACAAACCTCTTCACCGCGTCTGAATCAACTCCATTGCAGGTGGGGGCTCGAACAGGGATCCTTAAGCCGGGCCCTTGCACTTTGCGCCACGTATGTTTAACCCGCTGTGCTACCGCCCGACTCCCAACGAGAAGCTTTTAAACATAGAATGTCAACATGAGAAGTATTCTTTAATTTTTTTTTAATTATCTTTATTTACTTATTGGATAAAGACAGTCAGAAATTGAGACGGGAGTGGAAGATAGAGAGGAAGAGTGAGGGGTCTGGGCGGTGGTGCATGGGGTTAAGTGCACATGTACAAAGACCCACACAGGGATTCCGGTTTCAGCTCCCCCCCCCCCCACCCCGTGCCCCACCTGGAGGGGAGACTCTTCACAAGTGGTGAAGCAGGTCTGCATGTGCCTTTCTCTCCCCCTCTCTGTCTTCCTCTCCTCTCTCAATTTCTCTTGGTCCTATCCAAGAACGATGGAAAAAATGGCCTCGAGGAGCAGTGGATTCATGCTTCAGGCACCGAGCCCCAACAATAACCTTGGAGGCAAAAAAAAAAGTGGGGAGTCGGGCGGTAGTGCAGCGGGTTAAGCACATATGGCGCAAAGCAAAAGGACTGGCGTAAAGATCCTGATTCGAGCCCCCAGGCCCCCCCCCCACATGCAGGGGAGTCCCTTCACAAGTGGTGAAGCAGGTCTGCAGGTGTCTGTCTTTCTCTCCCCCTCTCTGTCTTCACTTCCTCTCTCCATTTCTCTCTGTCCTACCCAACAACAACGATATCAGTAACAACAACAATAATATTTACAACAATAAAACAAGGGCAACAAAAGAGAATAAATAAATATTAAAAAAAAAAGAGGGAGTCGGGCGGTAGCACAGCGGGTTAAGTGCACGTGGCGCAAAGCTCAAGGACCAGCGTAAGGATCCCAGTTTGAGGCCCCAGCTCCCCACCTGCAGGGGAGTCGCTTCACAGGTGGTGAAGCAGGTCTGCAGGTGTCTATCTTTCTCTCCCCCTCTCTGTCTTCCCCTCCTCTCTCCATTTCTCTCTGTCCTAACAACGACAACATCAATAACAATAACAATAATGACTACAACAACAATCAAAAACAAGGGCAACAAAAGGGAAAATAAATATAAAAAAACAATTAAAAAAAAAAAGAGTGACAGAGAGATACCTGCAGCATTGCTTCACCATTTACAAAAAAAGCTTTTCCTCTTGAGGTGGGGACCGGGGGCTTAAAACTAGGTCCTTGCACATTGTATAACATGTGTGATCAAGCAGGTATACCTCCACCCGACCACCGTGGTGAGAAAAACTCTACAGATCATTAGGGGAGCTATGTGATTAAATGTAGAGGTTTGCATATGCATGCTCGTTTTCTTTGGAAGAATATCTATGGACCATCTATGAAAAGTAGGCTATGGCATCACCAAAACGGCCTATTCTGAGGGCCAGGGAACTGAAGTAGCTTGATCAGAGTCAGCCGGCAAATGAATAAAAGATGGTTCTAGCAGACAAGGCCCTGGACCCACCCTCCACGCCACCCCCTATACACACACACACAGGTCAGAAATCTTGACTCTAAATCTACTTTTTTGGAAATGCCTGAAAAGTCAATCATAATAAAACATCAGAGAAAAGGGAGGTTGTCAGTGATACGTGGAGATCACTTTCTGTTACTTACTTTGCCTCCAGGGTTATCGCTGGGGCTCGGTGTCTGCACTATGAATCCACTGCTCCTGGAGGTTATTTTTTCCCCCTTTTGTTGCCCTTGTTGTTTATCTTTGTTATTGTTGTTGTTGGATAGGACAGAGAGAAATGAAGAGAGGAAGGGAAGATAGAGAGGGGGAAAGAAAGATAAGCCACCTGCAGACCTGTTATACCTGGGGGTGGGGGTGAGGGGAGACTCGAACCGGGATCCTTATGCTGGTCCTTGCAATTCGCACCATGTGCACTTAACCCACTGTGCGCTACCACCCAGCTCCCTTCTGTTAGATTTCTTTTCTCTCTTTTTTAAAATACTTTATTTTCCCTTTTGTTGCCCTTGTTGTTTTATTGCTGTAGTTATTATTGTTGTTGTTATTGATGTCACTGTTGTTGGGTAGGACAGAGAGAAATGGAGAGAGGAAGACGGGGGGGGGGGGGGGGGGGAGAAAGACACCTGCAGACCTGCTTCACCTGCTTCACCACCGGGGAGCCGGGTGCTTGAACTGGGATTCTTATGTAGGTCCTTGCGCTTCGCGCCACGTGTGTTTAACCCGCTGCACTCCCGTTAGATTTCCTAACACATTACAACCCTATCACCACCTACCGTCAACTGATTTGATTTTATTTAAGAATAAAGCATCGAAACAGTCACAGTGTCGGCCTGCCTGGTATTTTCTCTGGTCTTACAGTGTTCTGGGATCATGAACAAGATAAGTAATATTCAGATTTCAAATATGAGTCAAAGGCGAAAGTCCTCTGGTTACTAATTATCAAGTTAGTGACTGCTAATTAAGGGTATTTAATTAATAAGAACCTGCTGGACTCAAGTAGATAAGTAGATTCCTGGCCTTTCCTTTCCTCTTCTTCTTCTTTTTTTTTTTTTTTAAATCCAGGACTTGGGGTGAAAATAAGTAAATAAAGGACTGGGTAGTATCTTCCTTCTAGCTTTTTCTTCCCCCAGAGCTCTTGCTTTGTTTATCTAACTGCCTTCACTCTGTCTTTATCCGGAGGCCTTTGGAGTGTGAGAGGCCAGAGAAGGCGGCTTGAAGAAGCAGGAAGCTTAGCTGCACCTGCTCTGCTCTGCTATGAGGACACCCAACCAGGCCCACAAAGGCAGGCACCTCTCCTTCCACCCCCACCCCCATCATGCCCCCAACTTCTTTGCCTCTTCCTCTGGGAGCCCTACTCACGCCTGCACCATTGTCTCAGGAGACAACAGGGCCCTGTCCTCTCTGGGGCTTTGTGGCTGAGTTGTCCTGGGTAGGAGCAGTTGTGTTTCCGGTACCAGTTGAAAGAGGTGAATCTTCCACACTGTGAACATAAGCTGCTGTAGCCCCCCCGCCCTGCCCCGGCGTGGCTTTACCTGGCTGCGAGCTCGTGCTATAGAGTGCATGGGTTCAAGCCCCCAGTCTGCACCTGCAGGGAGGAAGTTTTACACCCAATGAGGCAGTGCTGCAGGTGTCTTTCTCTCCCCCTCTACCTCTCACTTCCCTCTTGATTTTTCTCTATCCATTACACAAACAAACAAACAAAAAGAAATAAAGTCACTTGAAAACAATATGTATATATATATATATATATATATATATATATATATTTTTTTTTTTTTTTTAAAAGCTGTTGCAAAGTGCCAGATGCCACCACCTGTAAGCCCTCTAGTTCTACCTGTGTGGCCTGGCCTGGCATCCCCTCCTCCCTTTCTGCTGCCTCTCCCCTGCTCACTGTTGCTAAGTTCAGCCACTCTCTCTGCAACTTCCAGCTTGGGTATTCTCCCCTTGGGGCTGGGCTCATTTTTCCTCTTCTGCCCCCTGGGATTTAGCCCCAGCTCCACGTTCTTTAGGCTCCTGGTTGGCAGCTGCCTCCCTCCCTCTCCCTCTCCCTCTCTCTCTCTCTCTCTCTCTCTCTCTCCCTGGCATCTCATCTGCATAGAACTCCTGATTGTGCATGTTATGAACTGTCCCTCCATACTGCTAGCTTTTGGGGGGAGAGAGTCCTTTCTGATCCGTCCCAGCCAATGACCCCCTTCCCCCTTCATTCTGCCTGAGGGTGAGCATCCTTTAACTCTGCCCCCTGGGTCTTTATCCTGGGTGGGGGGCAGGAGTAGAATCCCACTCAGCGGGGAGGGTGTGTCAGAGACAGATGGAGGTGTCCCGGGGCCTTTAAGCCGAGTGGAGTGGTGTAGGTGTCCTTCCTCACTGCATTCAGTTTGTCCTTTGGAGAGAGGGAATGGGGAGGGCTCAGGGGAGGGCAAAGGCGCTTGAAAGAATACCCAGCAGACAGCAACACACAGAGGGAGAGACATCACCACGAGAGCTTCAACCTATGCCCTGGCACTCTCATGTCTTGCTAGCGCTCAAACCCTAGGCCGTGCACCTGGCCGGACACACACCCCGTCCTGTGAGGTAACTCTAGACCCCGTAAAGATATATTTATTCAGGGGTCGGGCATGGCGCACTTGGTCAAGCATACACATCACCATGTGCAAAGGCTTGAGATCGAACCCCTTTTTCCCCACCTGCAGAGGAGAAGCTTCACAAGCCGTGAAGCAATTCTGCAGGTGTCTCTCTGTCTCTCTCCCTCCTTATCTCTCCCATCTCTCTCAATCTCTCTGTCCGATCAAATAAAGGGGGGAAACATGGCCAGCAAGAGTAGTGGATTCATTGTGCAGGCACAAAGGCCCAGTGATAGTCCTGGTGGAAAAAAAAGAAAAAGAAAAGATTTACTAACTCGTCAGTAAAAGCAAGAACCAGAGCATCACACCAACGTATGTGGAGTCTGGTATCAAACTCGGGCATTGCAAGTCCTGTGCTCCACTGCTGAGCAACCTCCCCGGCTGCCGGGATGTGGGCTCAGATAGGAACCTCCACCAGGCAGGACGCCTTGAGGAATGTCTAGAGTGACTTGTGTCCCAGGAATGGAGGGGTTAGGACAGGCATGAGAGGGCGGGGCCTTTCTCCTGGCGGGAGGTTTGGGGCTGATACTCAGTTATCGTGGACTTGTTTAATTGCTCTGTACTGCCAGGCGATGTTTCATGGATCTGGGGATTTGCTTGTGTTTTTGTCACCTTGAACAATGACTTGACTTACAGCGCTGCTGAAATGAACCAGAAGCTTCTCTGAGAGAGAAAGAGAGAGAGAGAGAGAGAGAGAGAGAGAGACAGAGGGAGAGGGAGAGGCCCTGCCTGGGTAAGGTTGTCTCCCCCTGAAAGTGGTTGGTGAGCACTGGTGGCTTCTGGTGGACAGTTAACTCATTGTAAACTGGACAGTTTTCTCCAAGATTTTAAAAGTACTCTCCGCTGATTAAAACCTGGCTGGACCATCCTTAGAGAGAGTTTTCATAGGACGGGTTCAGCTTCTTTCAGGACACCTCTCCTGACTCCTCCTCCCAGACCTCCTCACAGCTTTCCTTCTGCTTCTAATGCCCCAGGTGAAGTGACTGCCTCAGGCCAAACCTGTCTCTGCCAGTCCCCTCTTGCAGTGGGGCTGCAATTCCCAGGGCAGAAAGGGAAAAAGTTGCCTAGGGTCCTTCTGGAAGGAAGAAATTCTTGTCAGGAAGAGTCATTCCAAACCAGGGGCCTCCTTGGCTTGGGCACAGCTGCTGGCCCCTTCTAGGGAGCTCTGCTGGGACAGGCCATCCTGTGCCTTGTGGTCTCAACTCAGGGCTTTTCCTCACCGTGGGGGAAGGGTTTGGGGATAGTGACCTGGCTGTTTGTGATGCCGTAAACATCATTAGTCGACAGGATCATGAGGTTTTCCTTGTTTGGCTGTGTTGACTTTCAGAAAGTTTTTTTTTTCCTTTAAAAGAAGAAAAAAATGTGCATATATATATGTATGTATGTATATGTATGTGTATGTGTGTATTTATTCTCCAAAGTGCCAGGCTCAATTCTCTGCACCACCATAAACCAGAGCTGATCTGTGCTCTTGGGGTGGAGGTGGGTGGGGATTTGTATGTTAAAGTTGGCTACAAGACCACACAAGCTTTTGGGGCCACCTCTCACCACACCACACCACACACCTCTCACCACACCACACCAATGCGCCAGGATATCTCTCAGTGCCCATGTGACAGCCCGTATTTCCTCTTCCTCCTCCTCCTCATCTTTTTTTGCCGTTGTTTTACTTTTTCCAGTGTGGTACCCGGGTGGAACTCAGGGCCTCACACCTATGTAACCATGCTCTACTGAGCTGACTCCCGGGCTCCCAGACGGTCAGTTTTGCTGCTGGAGCTTCTCTCTGACTTTTTTTTTTCTGCCTTTGTTTTTTCCCTTAAGCCACTGGCACTCACCTGCTCTAGTGGGGCTCGGCTTTACTTTCCTCCTGAGTCCAAGGTCTCTCCCGGGGGACACAGCTTAATGGCTTAATTGTTTTGTTGATTCTGCTCCTCCCGATTCCGGTAGCTTCATTTTCATGCCGAGCAGACCTTCTTTTGAGCGTCCTGCTAATTTCCTTTGGTTCCCTGCAGCTTTGGATGTCTGCTCCTCTTTGGAGTTTGTTTTTATTTCTTTCTTTACTTTTCCAGAGGTTAGTCAGTCCGGAATAAAAGGTGTGGCTTTCTCTGAACTCGAGGCTTTTCTGGGTGAGGGAGAAAGTGAGAGGTCTTCAAAAGCAAGAGTCGCAGCTACCATCTCTCCAGTAAACTCTAGGTTATTCTGGAATCTGAAATGTATGAGGTTCTGCCACTCGGCTCACATCCTTATGTTTGGGGCGAGGGCTGAAGGAACGTTTAAAAGATGAAGGCATAGAAAAGAAGGTTGACATTTAGCCTAGCCGAAATGATGTTTACAGAGCTGTGGCTTGCTTTCCCTGCCCTGGGAACCTAGAGGTCACTTCCTCACCTAGGATGGAGGTATGCCAAGGGTAAGACTTCCTGTTCATGCAATCAGTGTTTTCTTTCACTCCCTCTCTTTCTTTCTTCATTTCTTTCTTTTTTCTTTCTTTCTTTCCTTTTTCCATCCTTTTTTTTCTTCCTTTCTTTATTTCAAGAGTATTTTTATTATCTTTATTTATTTACCAGACAGAGACAGTCAGAAATCGAGAGGGAAGGGGTGATAGAGAGAGACAGACCTGCAGCACTGCTTCACCTTTTATGATGCTTTCTCCCTGCAGCTGGGGACTGGCTGCTCAAACCTGGGCCCTTGTGCATTGGAATGCATGTGCTTAACAAGGCTCACCACTGCTCAGCTCCTTCTTTCTTCTCTTTTCTTTCATTCACTTTTTTGTTAGTTAATAATGATTAACAAGATTTTTAAGATAACAGGGGTACAATTCCATACAGTTCCCACCACCAGAGTTCGGTGTCCCATCCCCTCCATTGGAAGCTTCCCTATTCTTTATCCTTCTGGGAGTAAGGACCAAAATTCTCTATGGGCTGCAGAAGGTGGGAGGTCTGGCTTCTGTAATTGCTTCTCTGCTGGACACGGGTGTTGGCAGGTGGATTCATATCCCCAGTCTGTCTCTCTCTTTCCCTAGTGGGGCAGGGCTCTGGAGAGATGGGGTTGCAGGCCACATTGGTGAGGTTGTCTGCTCAGGGAATGGTTTTAGATGAAAACATTGTGGCATCTGCAACTTGGTGGCTAAAATGCAGTAAGATATAAAGCAGGACAAATTATTTGATAAACAGGAACCCAAAGGTAGGAATAGAGTAGATGAAACTAGAGGTCTTTGTGTGGGAAGAAGCCAGGAAATCTATTTCAGGTATGCTCCAAGAGGCCCAGGACCTTAGTAATTTTTGCCCGAGCCTAATAGCTAACCTGCAGGTGAACTAAACGTGTTGTCTGGGAAGATGGTGTCAGAGTTGAGAGAGCAGCTTCCATCTTTCTTCCTTCCTTTCTTTCTTTCTTTCTTTCTTTCTTTCTTTCTTTCTTTCTTTCTTTCTTTCTTCCAGGATTATTGATGGAGCTCGGTGCCTACACTATGAATCCACTGCTCCTGGAGGTCAATTTTCTCATTTTGTTATTATTGTTATTGCTGTTGTTGTTGTTGGGTAGGACAGAGAGAAATGGAGAGAGGAGGGGAAGACAGAGAGGAGGACAGAAAGACAGACACCTGCAGACCTGCTTCACCACCTGTGAAGTGACCCCCCCCCTGCAGGTGGGAGTCCGGGGGCTTGAACCAGGATCCTTGAGCCGGTCCTTGCACTTCACACCATGTGCACTTAACTACCGCCCGGCCCCCTCTTTCTTTATGTTTTTCTTTATGTCCTTCTTCCCCTTCCTTCCTTCCTTCCTTCCTTTTTTATTTTTTATTTTTGTCTCCAGGGTTATTGCTGGGGCTCAGTGCCTGCACTATGAATCCACTGCTCCTGGAGGCTATTTTTTCCCCTTTGTTGCCCTTGTTGTTTATCGTTGTTGTTGTAATTATTGTTATTGTTATTGAGCTTCCCTCTTTTTTAAAAAAAAGTATTTATTTAAATGAAAGAGAGATAGAGAGATACCAGAGCACTGCTCAGCTCTGGTTGATGATGGCGCTGAGGATTCAACCTGGGGTGTCAGAGTCTCGGGCATGAAAGTCTTTTATATCACCATTATGCTACCTCTCCCCTCCCCCCTTTAATTTATTTATTTGCTGGGGCAGAGAGAAATTGAGAGGGGAGAGAAAGCAAGAGAGACACCTGCAGCACTGATTGACCACTAGTGAAGCTTCCCCCCTCCTACAGGTGAGGACTGAGGGCTTGAACTTGGGTCCCTGCACATTGTAACATGTGCTGTCAGCCAGGTTCACCACCTCCCGGTCCCACAAGAGTTTCTTAAGTGGTCTTATCCTATGTCCACAACAACAGGATCCCCTTCCTGCAAAAACCACTTGGTGCCTACCAGCTCTCAACTTCTTCTAGAAGAGGCCCCCTCAGGCCATGTCTTACAGTCTTTTCTTGCCCGGTATCCCCAGTCTGGGAGTGTCCCCCACCCCCCAAAAAAAAAAAAAAAACCCTTATTCTCTGGAAACCCAAGTTGAGCTTTCTGAAATCACTTCACCCCCTGGCTGTGGGCTATTTGGTGCCGGATCACGTGACACCTGGCATTACTGTCTTCGTGCAGCCTCAGTGGCTAGATAGGATTTACGTTTTTTTAAATTGGGAGGATTAATGGTTTACAGTTTTGATACACGTGTAACATTTCCCCATTTCCAGCAAAACACTGTCACCCCCACACTAGGTCCTCCTCCACCGTCAGGCACCAGGACATGAAAGAAGCCTCTTCTCCCCAAGTCCTTGACTTTGGGGCAATACACCAAACCCAATCCAGGTTCTGCCTTGTGTTTCCCTCTCTGTTCTCAAATTTTCTGTCTATGAGTGAGGTCATGTCGTAGCCACCCTTCTCTTTCTGCCTGATCTCACTTAACATGATTCCTTCAAGCTCCAAAATGAGGTAAAGAAGGCAAATTCACTGTTTAACAGCTGAGTAGTATTCCACTGTGTATATAGACCACAACTTGCTCAGCCACTCATCTGTTGTTGGACACCTGGGTTGCTCCCAGGTTTTGGCTATTACAAATTGTGCTGCTTTGAACATAGGTGTACATAAATCTTTTTGGATGGGTGTGTTGGGTTCCTTAGGATATATCCCAGGGAGAGGAACTGCAGGGTCATAAGGTAGGTCCACTTCTAGCCTTGTGAGAGTCCTCCAGACTGCTCTCCACAGTGGTTGGACCAGTTGACATTCCCACCAGCAGGGTAGGAGGGTTCCTTTGTCCCCACAACCTCTCCAGCATTTGTTGTTGCTCATGTCTGACATTCTCACAGGAGTGAAGTGGTATCTCATTGTTGTCTTTATTTGCATTTCTCTCGCAATGACTTGGAGCAGTTTTTCCTACGTCTTTTATATACAACCCCCCTCATCTATGGCACTTGAGTTGGGAATTCTGGGTCCGAGACTACTTCTTCCGGTTTCTCTGGGCATTTCCCAAGGATGCTATGGAAACTCTGTCCTTGGGCATTTCATCTACCTTCTTTCCCTGCTGCTGCTCGGCCCTGGGAACTCCCCTGCCCACCAGGACTTGCCCTGCTTCACAGTGAGTACAAGTCAGTGCCACTGTGACTCAGTGCGTCCTGGGGCGAGGGTGTGAAAGTGACTCACTGCCCCCTCCCTGGCAGGCAGTCCTGGGCGGGTTCCACCCAGAGGGGGAGGCAGGAGCCAGTGGGGTGATCTGGAAAGAGGATGTTCCCCTTCTTTGCTTCCTGGAATTGACAAGAAGGAATGATTTAACTGTCTAGATGGTAGGTTTCATTTTTCAGGACAAGGTAGTGGGAGTCATTTTCGCATGCCTTTCTCTTGTGGTGAG